>NC_137775.1:91027876-91142876 GCF_963455305.1 Plecotus auritus | reverse complement strand
CTTTTTTTATATATATTTTTATTGATTTCAGAGAGGAAGGAAGAGGGAGAGAGAGATAGAAACATCAATGATGAGAGAGAATCATTGATTGGCTGCCTCCTGCATGCCCCCCACTGGGGATTGAGCCCGCAACCCAGGCATGTGCCCTTGACCAGAATCGAACCCAGGACCCCTCAGTCCACAGGCTGACACTCTATCCACCAAGCCAAACCGGCCAGGGCCAAAAACTTTTTAAAAAAATGCATCCTATGTGGCAAGGAAAATTTGACTGAATGGGACACCTGGAACTTAGACATTAAATTCTCATTTCTGACTGCTTCAGTTGTCCCAACGATGCAAGGAGATGTTTGTGCTTGTTAAAGGGATGACTGGACTCTCTCCTTTTCAGCGGATTAATCCCTCCGCTGAGATGGTGATGATCGATAGAATGTTCAACCAGGAGGAGAGAGCGTCTCTGTCCCGGGACAAGCGGCTGGCACTTGTGGACCCTGGTAAGTCACGTGGGGTTGAAGGTGGAGGAGCCTCCCGCCATGGCTCGGGGGCCGTGGGCCTGTGGGGACTGGGTCTGAACCCACCTTTGGTATGGAGCCTGAAGGTAGAACATGAATTCTGGGGAGAACAAGCCCGGAGTTGAGAGCAGGATATGAATACTTGAGAAGGTCTATATTCTACAAAATGGAATTTTACATTCAGTTAAGTGATTATTTTTCCCCATTGTGAACTTAAACTTCTCAGTTCTCTAATTTTTGAGAACTAAATTAAATCAGAAGCCTTCCAAGAAGCAGTTAAAACTCAGTAAATTATTGGGTTATCTCACTATGTACATGGCACTATTAGGGGAAAAGTCAGTAAAACACAGTCCCTGTCCACAGTTAGGAAATTGCAATGCTCCGTTTAAGTACTTTTTTCTTCCCTCACCAGTTTCCTGCTAAGTGTATGCATGTTAGATTTGATCTACATTCTGCCTATATTTTTAAAAATTATTTTTTATTGAATTCAGAGAGGAAGGGAGAGGGGGAGAGAGATAGAAACATCAATGATGAGAGAGAATCATTGATAGGCTGCTGCTTGAACGCCCCACACTGGGGCTCGAGCCCGCAACTTGGGCATGTGTCCTGACTGGGAATCAAACCACGACCTCCTGGTTCATAGGTCAATGCTCAACCACTGAGCCATGCCAGCCAGGCACATTCTGCCTATTAAAAATGAATTCTCTTTACTTTTTTCTAGCGTCTAATATTGTTTAAATCAAATAACGTTACAGCAATTCATGGCATATAGGTTTTACCCATACTTTCACTTTCCTATAAGAAATATTTTTATTCTCCAAGTTTTCTTCTACTGCTGTTCTGGTTTCCATGTACATGCATCATTTACACATAATTATAATCATGTGTCATATGCTAGATATAATTTTATTATTCTAATTTTCTCCCATTTAACCAGCTGAGGTGTTTTTTTTAATATATTTTTATTGATATCAGAGAGGAAGGGAGAGGGAGAGATAGATAGATAGATAGATAGATAGATAGATAGATAGAAACATCAATGATGAGAATCACTGATTGGCTGCCTCCTGCACGCCCTACACTGGGGATCAAGCCCACAACCTGGACATGTGCCCTGATGGGGAATCGAACCAAGACCTCCTGGTTCATAGGTCTGCTCAACCACTGAGCCACACCGGCCAAGCCAAACCAGCTGAAATTTTTATCATATTGCTAAAGTCTTTCAAAATAATATTTAATAAATGTTAATGTATTCATTTGAAACTTAGCTAATCCATTCTCCTATATTGGACTATTACAGTAAGTTCTCAATGTCATCTACAGTTTCTTAGAAACTGCAGTTTCATGCAAAACAACTCTAAGGAAACCAATTTTACCATAGGCTAATTGAGATAAACAAGAGTTATGTTCCTACGGCATATTTCTGGTCACAGAAACATAAACTTCTAAATAAAGATCCAAAACATTTATAATATTAAACACTGAAATAAATGTGAACTATACATATATTTAAGAAAGATTAATAAAAACATGCCCTAGCTGGTTTTGCTCAGTGGATAGAGCATCAGCCTGCAGACTGAAGGGTCCCGGGTTGAATTCTGGTCAAGGGCACAGGCCAGGGTTGTGGGCTTGATCCCCAGGTGGGGGCATGCAGGAGGCAGCTAATCAGTGATTCTCTCTCATCATTGATGTTTCTGTCTCTCTTTCCCGCTCCCTGCCTCTCTGAAATCAATTAAATATATTTTTTAAAAAAAGAAAGATTATTGGAATGATTCAGCCCAGGAAACCTGGGGTGTCTGCCTTCTGGGCTCTATCCCCTGAGTCCCCAGTCCAGGTTTCTGCTCTCACAGTTCCAGTCCACTTGAACCCCCTTCTGCTGGAGCACAAGGTGGGTGGCTCCACAGGGAATTTTGTGCATTGGACCTTTAAGAGAGTGCCTGAATTTTCAGCTGTTACTCTCTGGCAGAAAGCATCCTGCTGCTTTGGTGCTCTCTGCTGGGGGCCCAGCTTGGGATTAGATCCCACAGTTCTCAGTGCTTCCCCCCCCCCCCCCCCCCCCCCCCGCAGCTGAGATATCTCTCTGGGACTTCAGTTGCTGTCTATGAGCGCTAGGCCAGCCCTTTCGCACCTCTGCCCCTCCTACCACTCTATGCTGTCTCCACTTTCTGTCCTCGGGTATCAAAGTTCTCTCCTGCGAGTTTTCCGTTGATTATTCAGGAAGTTTTTCTGTATTTTAGATGTAATTCCAGTTCGTTTCTGGGAGCATGTCCATGTAGCATCCACTTACTCTGCCGCCATTTTTAATCCTCGAGCTATGGATTCTATATTTTATGAGGTTACGAGGCGTTGTGGGGGGGAGGGGTAAAGGCATCAATTAACCACAACTGTATCTGCCCTAAGGGACTGCAACGGGTCCGGGTCCGCAGCTCGGTCCCTCCCTCCACCTGCTGGGGGCCTGACCCGGCCTGGTCTTTGTGGCTCGGGCCTGAGTCTGAGGGGTCCTGCTTCGGTGTCAGGGACTGCACTGTTGGCACCGCGCTAACAGGACACCTGCCTCAGTGACTATCAAATCTCACCCCAGAGACGCTTCTGCAACCTCAGAGGCAGCCTGGCGTCAGCTCACAGGGGACGCCAGTCACCCATGGGCTCATAGTTAGAATTTTCCTAAGAAGCTACTGTCAATGTTCACATTGGGTTTTGGTCATGCCTCCTATTTCGATTTTTCTGTTACACAAGTCTCTGCACCACAAATGCCCGTCATTGGCTGCTGCCTGACTGACACCCAACACCTCCCTCACGCACTGTTCTCCAGGGAGCAGGCAAACTTGGTGCTTTGCACAACAGTCCTATTTTACCTTCAAATTATTGTTTCTTTCCATCCTCATCACATTGGTTTTTCCATTAGTGAGATGGCAAATTTTTTGTTTGTTTTGTTAATCCTCACCTGAGGATATTTTTCCATTGACTTTTTTAGAGAGAGTGGAATGGAGGAGGAGAGACAGACAGAAACATCGATATGAGAGAGACACATCGATTGGTTGTCTCCCGAACACCCCAACCAGGGCAGGGAATCAAACCCATGACTCTTCACTCTGCAGGCCCATGCTCTATCCACTGAGCCAAACCAGCTAGGGCAGTAAGATGGCAATTTCATCACAGCATTTGAAAATACTAGTAAAATCATATAATGCCGGTGCTGGACCAGTGATGGCTTGTGCTAACCAGTTTTAACTAGAAGGTAAACACCAATAAAAGGATAATATAAAAGGCTGCATGGGAAAAAAAAAAAGAGAAAGATTACTGAAAACAATAAGAGAATTCTTTTGGACAGGACGCCCTTCCCTGGCAGGATGCATCACACCCTCCCACACTCACTCGGCCTGGGACAATGTAGATACTCAGATCAGCTCCCGTGCACGCCTTTGGGGTGTGGGAGGAAACCCACGCAGATGTGGGCGGACAGTTCAAACTCCACACAGACTGTAACCCCCACAGGGACTCGGGCTTGTGGCTTTCTTTTCTCATCAAGGATATAAAACAACATGAACAAAACAGCATTATCTGAGGACTGCTGTATTTTCCTCTGGCTTTACTTCCATCCAACTGATGTCTTTCTGATATTTAAAGATTAGGTTCTGCCTGGTGTTTGACATGGCTCAAGAAATTTCCAAAGAGAATATATAATCCTTATACTCAGTGTAAAGGGAGAGGCCAGAAGAATTGCTGTGTGCTTAGGCGAATCCTCAGATCTTTCCAAAAGGAAGAGAAAGATGTAGGCAGATTCCTGACCTTTTCCCTGGAACCTGAACTCTGCTGCTCTTGGTACATTGGGTTTGGAGAAACCCTCCTCCTTTGTCTCGGCCCCAGTGCCTGAGTGTGACTGGGCAGGGACCTGCTTCCTTCCCTCCACATTCACAGCCAGTATTTTGATGAATGGAATCAGCTTTTTTTTTTTAAGTTTTTTTTTATTATTGATTTCAGAGAGAAAGAGAGAGGAAGCGAGAGCTAGAAACATCAAGGATGAGAGAGAATCACTGATCAACTGCCTCCTGCATGCCCCATACTGGGGATCAAGTCCGAAACCCGGGCATGTGCCCTTATGGGAATCAAACCCAGGAAGGCTCTATCCACTGAGCAAAACTGGCTAGGGCAGATGGAATCAGCTTTTAGATTTCAAGGCTGTATCCCCTACATTTCCTATTTGGGATTTGGTGAACAAATCCGTGTTTGTGGTTTTACAGATATCATCACAGCCCTGTTTCACTTTCATCACTTCAGAGTTAACACTCTCTCTGTGCTTGCATAATAGCTACCGTCTGTCTTCCTTCCTCTGTACCCCCAGCCCCTAAATCCTTACTACCATCTCTCTTGCCCTGGTCCTTGGCCCTACAGGCCTGGCCCAGTTCAGTGCTCGCTCCCAGACACGGCTCCTCCGTGCCCCGCTATCCTCCAAGCGCACATCATCTGGATGCATGTTGACCTGGCAAAGTGCAGCTGGTTATTCCAGGTCCCCACGTGCGTCTTAGGGACTGACGTGCCATCACCCAAAGACACTCAGTTGTGTCCCTCACACCCACCCCCTGCCCGAGCCTCATTCTGCAGCGCTCTGCTCCAGGGAAGAAACGGCTGGTACTAGCAGCTCCTCTGTTTCGGACTTTCAAAGCCGTCCTTTAACAAACTGTGAACTAACAGGAGAGCGCTGCGAAGCGGGGCTCTGCGCCTCCGGTTGCCCCTCTGTCATCCAGCAGCTACCTTTGCAAAGAGGTCCAGCTCCTGGCGGACAGCCCGGTCGCCCGCGGGCGTTGAGCTCTGCACCTCCTTGGACACCGCAGACCTCCTCCGTGGGCGGGCGGGCGGGCTGGGGCAGGCCGGCTTCGCGCTGACCCCACCAGGGTCTGTGGTGTTGCCCTTAATCTCCTTCGTTCATTCATGTTTTCTTTGCTCCCCTTTCCAGAGGGCTTTCAAGCTGATTTCTGCTGCTCCTTCCAACTTGACAACGCTGCTCGCGAGCCGCCGTGTGGCCGGAGTGACCAGCAAGGCAGCAAAAGCACCAGCTCGCTCCCTCCGCCCGCCAAGGCCGCGAGCAGGGACCGAGCCAAAGCCGGCCCGGCAGAGCCCGTGAATCATGACCCGTTTCATCTAGTGCCTAATCACATCGTGGTCTCCGCGGAAGGGAACATCTCTAAGAAAACGGAATGCCTGGGCCGGGCGCTGCCGTGTGACACGGCGGGCTCGGGGCAGCCGCGGGCGCCGGAAGGCCAGGCCGGCCGCCGGGACCCCGCCCAGGGCAGCGAGGGCGCCCCCGGCCCCGAGGGGCCCCGGAGAACCTCGGCCCGACCAGATCACGGTCCCGAGAGCAAGCTCTCGAGTATCCTCGTCGACTCCCACTTGGAGATGACGTGTAGCAATTCCTTCCAGGACAAAACGCGGAGGAGTTCTCCAAAGAATGAGGTTTTACACACAGACATCATGAAAGGGTCGGGCGAGCCCCAGCCGGACCTCCAGCTCACCAAGAGCCTGGAGACCACGTTTAAGAACATCTTGGAACTCAAAAAGGCGGGGCGGCCGGCCCCGAGCGACCCCGCCCGGAGTGGCGCCGTGGAGCTGGACTTCCCCAGCTTCTCCCCCATGGCCTCGCAGGACAACTGCCTGGAGAAGTTCGTCCCGGACCACAGCGAGGGCGTCGTGGAGACGGACTCCATTTTAGAAGCAGCTGTAAATAGTATCCTAGAGTGTTAATAGCAGCCTCCCGCCCGCCCCGCCGGTTCCTGTCTTTCCTGCAAACGCCAACGGAGCGCCTCCGGTCTCCAGCCTGCTTGGTGTTCATCGCCGGTCACGCCTGCTCTCATCCTGTTCTTCGTTAAGAGCAATACTCGTCTGGGTCCAGGGAGATCCGCCAGCAAGATCAGTCCTTGTTAGAAAGCAGTCTGATAGGCCCGACACATTGCAAGTGTTCTGAAAGCGCTTTTAGTCACTTTTTTGTTTACTTGTTTTATTTTCTTAAAAATACTGTGTAACTCAATGAGATCATAGTACACTTGGCCCTGGGTAAAAATACTGACAATCATAAGTCATTTGAAAAGAACAGACTTATTAAAGAAAATCAAACAGGATTGATAGAAGCTACTTTTTAAAGAATATCCCACTGTATCTCCAAATTTTGGCTTTTTTGTTTTGTTGCTGTTGCTGGAGGGGAGACCACATGGCCCTCCCCCTCGCCGCCTCAGCAGTAGTTGCTGGCCGCTGCGGGGGACCCCTCGGCCCTGGGGTGGCCCTGGGTGGCAGCCGGTGGCGAGGGAGCAGGTGGCGAGGGAGCAGGCGTGTGCAGGGCGCCCCTGTTCATGATCACGTGCTTTGCCGATGCTCCCGGAGCGCAGCCTCGTGCCTTTCCAGCACCTCCGTGGTGAGCTTCACCAGCCCATGCTCCCTTCTTAGTGCCACAGCTGACTCGAGAGCCTTCGCTTGGCTGAGCAAAGGGAACGGAAACCAGTGAAGTGGCACAGTGTGCGGGGTGGGGGCCGGGGAGCAGCCTGAGGAATGAAATCTGTATATATGTAAAAGCATATATATGTTAACTGTTGAGAAAAAACAAGCGTTCTGCATTTTATGATTGGATATAGTCAACATATGATGTACCTTTTTGTTTGTTGCTGGGTTTTGTTTCCTTTAACCTCTCTTTGCACCCTCTCCCACAACAAACAGCCGAGCGTCAAAAGCACTTTCATTTGAAAACTATGTTGTAATTTTTCTGTTTAAACCTTAAGGGGACTTTGGCCTTGTTTATGCTGCTTGTTGTCTGAGAACAGTAGTCACCCCTGGCAGCAGTCATTACCAAAACACAGACAAACCAAAGGTAGCCAGCCAGCCCACCACGGAATGAAGAGATCTGGGACGCGGCAGTCCCACGCAAGAGCCAAAGGACATGCCCTGTCATGGCTTGCGTTTGGCCTATGTTCATATTAGTGAACATGACATTGCTTTATTTATTTATATTTCTTTTCAGGGAGCTTTCCCCATTTCCTTTCTTTTGTACCTGCCACGTCATCCCATTTCTGTTGTTACTGTCACTCTAGTGTCATTGTAACATTATGTCCTGTCCTTGGGAAAGCTACATCATGGTTTTTGCTATGTACTATCACACGTGTGTGAATGTGCCTGAGTGTTCAGGTCCCGAGGTCGCTGTGCTTACAGTGTGTACACACGCTCCCTCTTACGTGTATGCACTCTCATTGATTCTGTTTGTCTCTATGGCTTCAGAGGAGTGCCCCCTGGTGTCCACTCTGACACGTTGCCAGGGCCTGCTTCTGGCTGTCCGCAGAATGCGGGTGACTCCCACTGTCACCATGTTGGACATTTCTTTCCAGATTGGCTTGTGATGGAAAGGAAGGCTTCTGATTGCTAGAAAACACAGCAACAGAAGACTGATATCTCCCTGCCCCTTTGTCCCACCAAACAGAGAAACCCTGCGAGACAGCCAGTCTTCATAAAAGCAGAGCACCTTCTCCCCATGCCCACCCCTGCCAATAGAAACCGGAAAATGTGGGCCATCTGAGGGTTACCAAGTTTTCCTTACTTGTGCCAATGTCCACGTTACAGATTCCCCCTTTTTCCTTTATTGTAACATATTAGAAAGATAAGTTGGTATTGCCAGTTGGAACTTTCTGTTTGGGCAGCCCTGGGGTGGCACCCTGCCCTGATCCCCAAGATTTCACAGGCTCTTCTTCCTTTACGGCTCATGCTCCCCTAATTCCTAGCAAGAATTAAAGATGGTTCCTCCTGATCAAATTCTCCTCATTGTGGAACTTTATACCTGGAAGCCTTTGCAAAGGCTGCTAATGAGTTACATTAATTACTGTGAATCAGTGGAATTCTTAAAGAGACAAGATAAGCTTTGTGTACATTTGTCGCACCTCTTCCCCATCCTGTCCTGCTACCCCAACCCTAGCTTTTCTATATACCATCTTCAAGGGTTTTTAAGCCCTAACACTTGTCTAGCAAAAGGAGAGCCTAATCTACCAAAATGAAACTTGTAAATTTCTGTGTCCCTGTATGTAAGTTTACTTTTTATGGAGGAAAGATTCTAGATAATGACAAATGAAGATTACGAGATGTGTTTTACTCCTGTGATTAGGTTATGCGCACATAGGTCATAACCCGCATGCCGAGCCCTCTGGTGAAGGGTAAGAGAGCTCAGCCTCAGATGGCCAACCTTCAGTTGTTCAGGTTCATAGTCAAAGTTAAGTTTTAGAACTACTTGTACTCAGTAACAAAAATCATTTCTTCTTCTTTTTCTGTTGTTGTGGAAAGGTGTGAATTTGTTATTAAGCATTTGATTTTCTGTGTCCTTAAGTACTGCCTAAAGGTAAAGCAAATTTTAAACTGGCAATTACGAAAAAAGAACTATTTTAGCTCTGAAGAATTTAGTAGACTTTGTTAGATTAGGGAGGCCTTACAGACTGACTTGACTTAAAGAGGACGCGTCACTCACTGTCAGTGTGGTGTGGGCTTTATTTGCTTAAATACCTTCATTTGTATAGTATGTCTCACTTGAAATTGCTTTGTATACATTTTGTAAAAATATTTATAAAATGTTTTGTAAAAAAGTATAACAAATTGCAGTTTATTTTGTTATGTTGGATAAATACTGTTAAAGAAACCAGTCAGTAACTATATTGTTAACCCATGGTTAGGAAATGTTTAGTTGGAGATTACGAAATGAAACAACCATTGCAATACAGCCAAAGATTTGGGAAAATGTGCAACTGTGATTGTCTTGATTTGCAAGTAGGAATGGCTGCTTTTCCCAGAAGAAGGGTAAGTAAGTGTTCAGTGGGAGTTCTATTGAAATAAACTTACCATTGCCAAAACGTAGCCTAGGCAGTGAGAAGGTAGGATTATAATTGATTGGCCTTTCCAAACAGTTACAAATTAAACCAAGTTGGCTGGGGAGAAAGTTTAGTCATGTACATCTCTGGCCTCCATCCCTACTCCTGTCACATGGATCCTTCCTTAACTAGCGAAGGAAAAATGGGGTCATTTGAAAAGTTAGATAAGTGAGCCTCAATCTGTAGGTAGTTTTCTTCCATATATTCTTATATTTATTTTGTTTCTTCAAGGACAAGAAAGTAAGGTGATAGAGAACAAAAGAAGAGCCCTGGCCGGTGTGGCTCGGCTGGGCATCATCCCGTGCATCGAGAGGTTGCTGGTTTGATTCCTGGTCAGGGCACCTGCCCAGGTTGTGGGCTCAGTCCCCAGTAGGTGACATGCAGGAGGCAGCCAATTGATGTTATACTCTCACATTGATGTTTCTCTTTTCTCCCTTCCTCTCTCTCTAAAAGTCAACAAATTATTCTTTTTTATTTTTTTTAATTTAATATATTTTTATTGATCTCAGAGAGGAAGGGAGAAGGAGAGATAGAAACATCAATGATAAGAGAGAATCGTTGGTCAACTGCCACCTGCATGCTCCCCACTGGGGACTGAGCCCGAAATCCAGGCATGTGTCCTGACTTTAAAGAAGACTATTTTACATAAGACTTGTTCCAGCACTGCCTGGGTGGCTCAGAACATTGTCCCGATACACCACGGTTGTGTTTTCAATCCCCAGTCAGGGCACATGTAAGAATCAACCAGTGAATGCATGATAAGTGGAACAACAAATCCCTCTCTTTCTAAAACCAATAAATAAAAATTTAGCCCAGGGTGGCTCAGTTGGTTGGAGCATCATACCATATACGAAAGGTTTCAGGTTCAATTCCTAATCAGGGCACATACCCAAGTTGTGGGTTCTATCTCTGATTGGTCAGGGTGCATGTGGGAGGCAACCCATGTTTCTCACATCTCTTTCTCTCATCAATTTTTTTAAAATTAAAGTATAAATAAATAAAATTTTTAAATTTATTCCAGAATTAACATATTTCTCTTTGGAGTCACACCTTTGACCAAAATGGTAAGAAATAACCATGTAACCTTATCTGTAAAATTAGCCCCATGAGGCCCTTCTGAGTTCTGTCCTCACGAGTGTGACTCTACCCAAATTGTTAGGGTAACTACCAGAGGGTGAAATATATTTCTAGGGGTGAGAGTATAGGTAGGACTCCTTAAATTTTTCTTTGGGACCTAGAATTTATACGTACACTCTTATTTATGGTTTCATTGCTTCCCCTGCCCTTAAAGCAGTAGCAGTTGTGAACACAACATTCAGCAACAACCAATATGTAAACAGGAAGTTGTCCTCATATAACTAACAGAAATTAGGATAATTACTGCTTGCATCGTCGCATCAGTGGATTGATTCCCTAATTATTTTTGCAGTGTTGCCCTGATGCCAAGCTTCTCTCCTTACTAAGGACAAATGTGTGTCCATCCTGACGCTCTTGTCCCTCTTGGACCCTTTGCATTGGGGATGCCCCCTGGGTGACGAGTTAGAAGGAGGGATCATCTGGCTGCTTAGTTAGAATCAGTCTCTGTCCCCAGAGGCAGGCCCAGAGGAAAGAACCAGGCATCTTCTCTGAGGAGGGGGGAAGCCCTCAGCCCTGGCTGTGGGCGGTGGGAGGCCTTGTTTCAGGAGGCACCCTAGTATTCCCTGATGTGGAGGAAGTGGATTCTTGGGGACGAAGGGAAGGGAAAAGACACAAAAACCCCCACCATCTGGGGAATCACTGAAATAGCATCGCTCAAGCAGGACTAGCTATGCTGTCTTCAGGACTAACTCCTGAGACAGTTAGGGCTCCTGGGGACCCAGCTGAAGGTGGAGAGCAGTACCCGCCAAACCTTGGAGCAGTTTACAGGCACGGGGCTAGACACCGGGACGTGTGTAACTGAGGATGATTTCTGTTCTCTAGGAGCTCCAAATCTAGAGAGAAAATAAGCAAGCCCTAACCGGTTTGGCTCAGTGGATAGAGCGTTGGCCTGCGGACTGAAGGGTCCCAGGTTCAGTTCCAGTCAAGGGCATGTACCTTGGTTGTGGGCACATCCCCCAGTAGGGGGTGTGCAGAGGCAGCTGATAGATGTTTCTCTCTCATCAATGTTTCTAACTCTCTCTCCCTCTCCCTTCCTCTCTGTAAAAAATCAATAAAATATATTTTTTTAAAAAAAGAAAAGAAAACAAGCAAATAACTAGGTACATTTGGGAACCGACCAATGGAGTTCCAGAGAAAAGAAACTGGAGCTGAAACTCTCCAGATCTACCACTTGGTAGAGAGCGACAAACTGGATTTCTATGCCCTGGTTGTTAGTGCAGTTTCCTGAGTGATGTTTGAGAAAAAATATAGACTCTGTGCAGGAATGACGTTAAGGACGTTTGTAATTATAGTGTGAATATGGAGAAATCTGTCTCAGTATGCACACAAATGCTGGAGGCGCATTTGTCATATAAAGTAGATTCTGTTACGTGAACAGCCTGTGTCTGCATTGCTACAGGGGAAAGGCCTTTATGAGAAACCCTCTATTCCTCTTGCACACGTGCTGTAGCCTGGCCTTTGACAACACCTGCAAAGGCAGGAAGATCCTTCTGGGAAATCAATTTCTGTGAATGTCAAGGAAAGCAGTGTGAGGGGGTGGGCAGTGGGATCTGGAAGCAGGTGCCAGTGCTGCATCTAACACGGACTCAGATGCCTTCCTGCGAGTCACTCTCAGCCCCAGCTGCCTCCACCATAAACTAGGAAGACTCGTTCTGAAATGAAGCTGCCTCCATTTCTTGGTGTAAAATGATGTGTTATTGAAGACGTATGGAAGGTAGAAAAAGTTAACGTTCCATTATCCCTGAAATAATTGAGAAGAGGTTTGGGTTTCCGGGTTTGGTCTTACCTTCTGCACACTGTCTCCTTCCTACCCTAGCTCTCCTGTGTCTATCTTTAACCCTCCAACAGCTGCTGCCCCTCACCTGTTCGCTCCTCTTCCCTTCCCACTTTTGCTCCCTTATGTTTGTTTTTCAAGATCAAAAGCTGTTGTCCATGTTGTCTTCCCCAACTCCAGGCTCATCGGCTGCTCTCACACTACAGTAAGTTCTCACTTAAGGTCATTAATAGGTTCTCGGAACTGCGGCGAAATGGCGACAAGGAAACCAATTTTACCGAAAGACAATTGATATAAACAAGTTAAGTTCCTGTGGCATCTCATCAATGTTGTCCGGTAACGATGTTATTCCAGGACCTGCTGTGATCACTTTCCCACATGCTTCCTGGTAACCCACGTCCCTCTGAGGAAGCAACCAGGAAAGCTTGAAGGAAGTGGGCTGCTAGAAGGGTCATAATCCAGGAAGGAGGTGTGGGGCAGATAGGAAACTGCAGGTGGACCCCCTTTCAGGTGTGTGTGTGTGTGGGGGGGGGTGGTTTTGCCTTACGGAGAAGGCACTGCTTAATTATCTAAGTGAAAAGAGTAGGACTACAAATAACCCCAAAGTGCAGAGAATACTGACATAACTTACTGTGGGATTTGTTAGCAAAGGGATCCTGAGGTTAATTCAGGGAACCACGAAATGTTGGTCCTGAAAGGAGTCTTAAAAAAAACACATAGTCAAGGAGTTTCTAAAACAGACAAATCACAAGAGGCTAATGACCTAGAGAGCTTTCATTAAACTAATAAATATGTGATAAACAAAGGGCATACCACAAAATGTAAGCCTTGCTCCCATTCCAGGCCCCACTCCCATTTTCCAAAAATAATACCCATCTACACTTTTTTGTATATCCTTCCAAAATTGTTACATACAAATATATCTATAGCCAAGAAACAAAAACAACTAGGACCATTCCCTTACACCCTATTCTGTATCTTGCTTTTTCAAATACAATACAATACAGACATTTTACAAATGTCTTGGAATTTTATAGCCAGGACTCTTTGATTGCAAGCAACAGAAACGGATCTGGTTAACTAGCATAAGGGGTTTAATAGGAAGGGTAAGGATTGAAGGGAAGTTTGAAAAAACACCAGGCTTGAGAAGCACAGGAACAAGGAAATTCCAGGAGGTTTCACTCAGTAGGTGGAAATCCTTAAAACGCTTGCCCCAAACCTACATTTCTTTCATCGCCACTGCTCAAGATTCAAAACCAAAGTACATAAGTTTACGGTCCCATGCCCCTCCCACCGGGCAGGTGAGAGGACTGAAACAGATCTCCCAGAAACCCTTTCAAGTTATGCGTGGAGGGCAAGCTTGTGGTACTCCACTCACACAGATGTACACAATGAGGGAGAGACAGTTCACTAGAGAAATGGGATACTGTTGGGAAATGGGATTGGATGTCAGCAGGCCAAAAAGTGAAAAACACCTACCGTTGAAGTTTTTGGGGCCTACATCACTACATATAATTGCATAGTCTTCCATAAATTTAATTCTTTTTTTTTTTAGAAAGAGAGGAAGGTAGAGAGAGAAACATTGATTTGTTGTTCCACTTATTTATGAATTCATTGGTTGATTCTTATATGTGCCTTGACTGGGTATTGAACCAGCAACTTTGGTGTATCAGGATGACCTTCTGACCAACTGAGCTACCTGGCCAGGGCTTTCCATAATATATTTAATTATTCCCTAATGATGGACAATTGAAGTGGTCAAGGAAAAAGATAGCAGAAGCCTCTGGGGACAAGCTAAAGAGAATAAGATTCTCGAGGCTGTGAAGGGCCATGCCAGGTTCTCATTCAGTAACCTCCCTTTGAAAAAAAACCACGATCATCTCACCCAGTGTGAGAGCCCATGCTCAGAGCCCAGTAAACATGTTCAGTTAGTGAAGGATTTTTGGTTGAAGACTCCGTCCCTTTTTCTCTGACCAGCCTGGTGGGAGGATGGCTTTGGCACTGACAATAAGGACTCTCTTAACACCACCTGCTGGCACTGGAAAACCTTCCCTGAATCCTGGCCTCCAGTCTTTTCAGCCAGTGTTGTTGATACCCCTGAAAGTCCTCCTCTTCTGAGTATGTCCGTTCCACAGAACCTACCTTTTATCTCTCAGGGAAGTTACAACATATGGACTGGTTTTTGTTCTTTGTTCAGTATCTAATGGATGTGCTACACTTTGGTGATGCTTCTGCGTTTGGCTCCTCACAAAGGAAGGCACATGGGGAGGCGATGAGTGAGAAGGAGCCTCCCGCCACAGTCTGTGACCCTGACGACTGCACTGTCCTTTGATATCTCTTCATCAGGGAGCGAGCTCTGGGCACAGCACCTTCTTTCTGGTTGGACTGGTTACATAACACATACCAATATGATGCCTTGAACTTGGTCAGCAAGCCCCTGCAGGTGTCCACCGTGGTGACAGGTGCTGTAGAAGACCAGAGACGTCTGAGACAAGTTCCCTGCCTTCTGAGCACCCGGTCTAATCAGGGAAACAGTAAGCCAGATGGTACAGGATAAAGTCCGTGGTGGTCCCTAGGAGGGCTGACCGTCAAATAACCCCATTGCTCTGTCCTTAGGGTACTTGGCAATGCCTGGAGACTTTTTTTTTTTTGCCACAACTGGCGTGGGGATGCTACTGGCTTATAGTGGGTGAAAGTTTGGGATGCTGCTAAACACCTTTACAGCGCACAAGACAGCCCCCCCATAACAAATAATTATCTGGGGCCCCAAATGGCAATAGTGCCGAGATGAAGAAACCCGTGCTGAAATGGAAAAAAAGAAAGAGAAACCTGTGCTAGACCTCTAGGATCAGGGATGAGCAAGGCAGGCATGGCCCCTGCCCTCCTAGTGTCATGGGGAAGAAATGGGTGAAGGAATTCTGAGAAAGGGAAGAGACTACTGTAGAGCCTTGCTAGTTAAAATGTATTCCCTAGACCTGAAGCATCCCTTTGAAATGTTAAAAATGCCGCACCAACCTGACTCCCCCACCCCCTCCCGAATAAGTATCTGCATTTTCACAAGATCCTCAGGTGGCTTCTGTGCACATTACTAGAAATGCTTGAGACGCGATGCTCTGAAAAGACAGGACTTGAGTTCCGTCCCATTATTTATTAAGACCAGGAGAGAAGGAAGCGTATTCCAGATGGCAAGAGGGAATGTTCTGAGAGGACGAGGAGGAATTCCTGGTTTCCGGTCCGGCACTGGGAACTACCAGCGTTGATGGCTTGCTGTCAGTGTTTGTGCTAGGCACTTCCCATGGTAGGGTCCATTATTATACTCGTTTTGTGGGTAATGGAAACTAAGACATAGATCAAGGGCCCACTGCTGGAGCTGGGCAGACGGAATCTGAGCTGCATTTTCCCACCCTACGTCGTCCACAAGACCTCCGCCACCCGTGAAAGCCTAAGCCGCAGCCGCGCTCGCGCTCTCTCCGTAGGGAGCGAAAAGGCGGTCCCGAAACTGCCTGTCTTCACTGTCGCACAGCCCAGCGGAAGCCGGCGGAGCGGCGCCCACCCCCCACCGGAAGTCGTCGATACTTTGTGGGAAGCGTTTCATTGTTAATAGCCCAGCCACCGGCATATGAGAATATAGCTTGAATGAAAAGGATTTTGAATATCACAGGGCTCTAAAACCCTTGGGAGCAGTGTAAAGAAAGCCTTGTGCAACTTCTGGCAGGAATCGGGGCTAGCATGACCTCAGCGGTGGCTGCTGCTAACGGGAGGCTTGCTATCCGGGTCGCGAGGATAGGAGACGTCTCTATGGTCAAGTAAACATAGAGCGGTACCTCACTTTCCCACGTGGTAGGACTGCGCATGCGCTGGGGCTGCAGCTTGGGAAAGATGGCGGAGGAAGAGTGAGTATTTGGGACTGAAACCTGGAGTGGGTCTTAGAACATCCGGTGCCATCCACGGGTTGGCGGGAAATAAGAATACTTGTGGACTGAAGGAAGAGAATGGAAAAGGCTCCAGATTACAGAGGATGGGGGTGTAGAGTGGGGATCGTAGGGCTCGGGCGGGCCGGCAGGCAGAGGGGGCCGTCAAGTTCGGGTTACATGGAGGGGCGAGGATTGACTTCCAGGCCGCGGGGCAGGAGTTCAGTTCACCGAGCCTGACTTAGGATTCCCGCTGCGAATGGGTCTGCACCCGCCCCAACCCCAGGGTTTTACAAGGATGTTCTCGCTGCTAGTGTCTATAAAAGGCTGTCAGTAAAAGCTACGTTGACATTAGGAGGAACAGTGGCTAATGGGTTCATGATTTTTTTGTATGTTTTTATTTATTTTAGATAGAGAGAAACATCCATCGGTTGCCTCGGGTAGGCACCTCAATCTGGGCATGTGCCCTGACTGGTGCCCGGGTTGACGTTCAACCAGCTTAACGACACGGGCCAGGGCGAAAGGGTTCATGACTTGTTAAGGCTTCCAAGCGGGGGAATGGTACTGGTCCACTTTGAGGACTGGAGTCAGAAGCCACAGGTTTCAGGGGAGTCTCGGTTCTTAGGAATTTGAAGACAGTAATGTGTTCCGAAGCCTAGGAAATGGTTTGGAAGTCCATTGAAGATGTGTTTCCCAGATATTGTCGCTGACCTCAGTTTTCTGTATCAGGCAAAGAAAAAAGATCCCTTTGGTTCCAGAAAATCTCCTGAAAAAGAGGAAGGCTTATCAGGCTCTCAAAGCCACCCAGGCAAAGCGGGCACTTTTGGAAAAGAAGGAGGTAATTGTGGGGACCCAGGAGGATGGAATTAGAATTTACATTTGTTGATTTTTATCCGGCATGGGTTGAACTGGATTTGGTACCCCCCCCCCCATCAGTTTGATTATACCAGATATGTGGTTCATGTCTTCACTTAGCAAATATTTATCAAACACTTACTGTGGGCAAAATACTGGAGTAGTTTGTTCAGGAAAACGTGGGATGGAAGCTTGTACCATCTGTGTTCATACCAAGTGATTTGAGAGACGTGTCACTGGGGAAAAAAATCAACATCTTTTTTTAAATGTGCTATTTGCTCAATGTTTTGAGGTAAGTATATATTTTGGAGGCAGGGAACAAAACTCGTGCTTGTTTTGTACTCTATGATGCTTAAATGTTAGATTCCAAAAAACACCTCTAGGTAAACATTGGCTAACAGCACGTAAGTGAGCTTATCAAGGACTTTTCTCAGCAGTTCCCAGGTTTTCTCAACTCCATCTTTACTTGGGTATCTCATTTTTTTCTTTGCATAAGCATGAATGAGTTTGCTCCCTTTGCAGAACTTAAGGGGAAATAAGCTCTATAGATAGTGATTAATTCATTACTGTCGTGGAAGTAAAGGTGACTAGAGACAAAGTGGTGATGATGGTCTGCCTCTCTGTAGCAGAGGAAAGGAAAAGATATCAGGTTCAAGCGACTGGAGTGGTTCCTACACGATGCGTGGCGGCAGCAACGTGACAAGGTGCGCCTCAGACGACTAGACGTGAAACCTCATGGTTTGGAAATGCCAGATGAACATTCCTTGGCCTTTGTTGTACGCATCCAAAGGTAGGTCACTTGCTAAATTATGCGAGGCTGGGGGCAAACTAGTGGTTCGGCTTTAGACCCCTTTCTAGGGAGGTGAGGTAATAATAGGCCTGAAGCCACTAAGGTAAGTTGTGCCAGGAATTCAGGGTTGAGCACAGCATAGGTTTTGTCTTTGAGGTTAAGGAAACTGATCTTAGGCAGATAGACGTGAAAATACACTATGTGCTGTGAGGGTTAAGTTCTGGATTGGTGGGGGGGGTGGGGAGGCATTGTGTATTCAGGTTGAAGACACTCTTCTGAAGCAGGAGCTTGAAGCTGAGGCCTGCAAACATGTCAGGAGTTCACCAGTGTTAGGGAAAGGCTTTCCACGGGAGCTGCAGAAAGCCCTGAAGTGGGGGAATCAGAGCATCTTTCTAGGAACAACCAAGGTCATAGGATGGAGCATAATCAGTGCTAGGGAGAGTGACATAAAAATTGTTTTTTGTTTTTTAATTGATTTCAGAGAGGAAGGGAGCGGGGGAGAGAGAGAGAGAGACATTAATGATGAGAGTGAATCATTGGCTGGTTACCTCCTGCACTGCACACTGAGGATCAAGCCTGCAACCTGGGCATGTCACCTGGTTCATAGGTCGATGTTCAACCACTGAGCCACACTGGCCAGGCATTTTTCCTTACTCGTTCCTGCTTGCACATACAACTCTGCCTCTTCCTGTTTCCCCTGCCCAATCACCCAAACCAGAAACCTGTATATTTTAAGTATTTATGAGCCTTGCTTACCAGCCCTCCTACACTGTCAATAGTCTATTTCCTGGGCTATCACTTTAGTTTTCTAACTTTCCCTGCTTCTGGTGTCACATTCTCAGATCTATCCTCTGTACCCAAAAAGAAATCTGATCCTGTCTTCTTTACTTAATATTTTCCATTGCTTTTACTGCCCACAGAAGCAAGTCCAGCTTCCTTAGCTTGATATACATAGGACTACACCTCCCCACACACACCACAAATTCTGGGACCACCTCTGTTCCCATAGTCCCTCAGGCATTGCTGCACATTGTGTGGAAATGATCCCTTTCCATAATGGCCTCCTATTCTACTGAACTCTGTAGGGCGCAGTCTGTGTCTTGCTCTCAGTATGTCCAGTAGTGGCGGACATTTCATAGGTGCTGGCTGGGCTGACATAAATGAAATAGAGCCTGACTTTCTCTGCTCTTCATTTCAGGATCAGTGGGGTGAGCGTAATGGTACAGAAAACCATTGCAAGGCTTCGCCTGAAGAAGATTTTCAGTGGTGTCTTTGTCAGAGTGACCCCCCAGACCATAAAAACGCTGCGTATAGTGGAACCCTATGTGACCTGGGGGTGAGTAAGGCTTTTGTGTGTGTGGATTCACATTAGGTTGTATTTGATCATGTTGAGAACATTAGGATGCACAGGGTACTGTTCTCCAAGGCTCCCGTTGCTGTGTTGAAAGAACATTTTGCTGTGACCACAGTCACCAGAAATCAGTGGCCAGCCATAAGAACCTTGGAATATGGGGCAGGTAGAGCAGGGGATACCCATGCTGCTGGTAATGTGCGTGGATAGTACCATGGCAGGGCTTACTCCTCTAGGCCCTGGTTGGCAAACTGCGGCTCGCGAGCCACATGCGGCTCTTTGGCCCCTTGAGTGTGGCTCTTCCACAAAATACCACGGCCTGGGTGAGTCTATTTTGAAGAAGTAGCGTTAGAAGAAGTTTAAGTTTAAAAAATTTGGCTCTCAAAAGAAATTTCAATTGTTGTACTGTTGATATTTGGCTCTGTTGACTAATGAGTTTGCCGACCACTGCTCTAGGCCACAGCTGAGTACAGTGGGTAGAACAGAAACTAATTATTGGAGTCTTGAAGCAGAACTAGGAGCAGTGCTTGTGTAAGAGTAATATTCCTTCACACATTAAAACCCAGCGAAGGCTTGAATCAAACTCTTGCACCATCTTGAGTAGAGGGTCACCTAAGGCCAAAATCCTAGACCAGTGGTTGGCAAACCACGGCTTTCGAGCCACATGCGGCTCTTTGGCCCCTTGAGTGTGGCTCTTCCACAAAATACCACGTGCGGGTGCGCACGTACAGTGCGATTGAAACTTCGCGGCCCATGCGCAGAAGTCGGGTTTTCGGCCTGGGCGAGTCTATTTTGAAGAAGTGTTAGAAGAAGTTTAAGTTTAAAAAATTTGGCTCTCAAAAGAAATTTCAATCGTTGTACTGTTGATATTTGGCTCTGTTGATTAATGAGTTTGCCGACCACTGTCCTAGACTATAAGCCAGGAATTATTTTATTTTTGTCTGGGAAATAAACTTTTGCCTGGTAACATTTATGTTCATAAATTGTAATTTCTAATTGGATAGTCAGGCCGCTCTGGTTTTTTACCCCCTTCTTCACTGGGTATGCCCTCGCATCCCAGCTGCGGTGTGATTGCAGGACGCTTCGTGGTGAGGGGAAGGGGTAGCTGGGAGAATCTCTCCTCAGCCAGGCTGCAGGACTGAGTGGCAGTGGAACGCAGTGTGCCAGGGGACAGCTAAGGCTGTACTTTATTCTGCCTCGCTTAGATTTCCAAATCTGAAGTCTGTCCGGGAGCTCATCTTGAAACGTGGGCAAGCCAAGGTCAAGAATAAAATCATCCCTTTGACAGACAACACAGTAATTGAGGAGCATCTGGGTGAGTATTGCATCTTAGGGATAAGTTTTGGCAAAAAGCAAGGCTCTTTGGTGGTCCTGTGTGGGATCCAGATTATATTCTTCTTGAGGTTCCAAGAACCCGCCCGAGTGCCCAGTTCTGGTGTATGAGAGCCTCTCAGTATATGCTGGGGAAATGTCGAATAAAGGAAACTGCCCTTGTGTTTCTTAGGGAAGTTTGGTGTCATTTGCTTGGAAGACCTCATACATGAAATTGCCTTCCCGGGGAAGAATTTCCAGGTGATCTCAGGGTTCCTGTGCCCTTTCCATCTCTCAGTGGCCCGTCACGCTCCCAAGAATAGAGTGGGCTTCCTCAAGGAGGTGGGCTCCCCTGGTTATCGAGGTGAACGCATCAACCAGCTCATCCGGCAGCTGAACTAAACCCAGGTGAGGCGGGGCTGCAAACTGCCCTTTGACTGACTTTCTGGGCTAAGCTTTGCCATTTAAAAATTCTTTTTGCATTTACCAGTATTTGAGAGGAACTTTGGCATTGGGGGATGCGAGGAGGCTGGTATTTACCAAGTCTAGTGGATGGAGACATGCTTGGAAGGGTGAATGCCTGGTTAGGACATGGGACTGTGTATTCCAAGAGTTACAGGCTAGGAAATGTTGAGCAGTGAAAAAAATCTCTATTCGTGTGGTTATTTAGCTGAAAGTGGGGAGAGAGTAATACTAAAAACTAAATAGAAAGGATCTGAAGATCGGAACAATCCATTTTGTTGAAGGAATCTTAACTCTGAACGTGCTCTTTATTGTGGTTACAGTACTCTCAGGTGCCAGGCCACAGTTCATTTGTATTAACAAAATTGTGTTTTCCTTCCTCCAGAATACCTGAAAGCACACTGCATTGGAAGCATGTGTTTTTGTTTTTTGGAATTATCCAGTATCTTCAAAGAAGATTATTTTCTGCTATAGCTTCAGAAACCGGAGGGGAAGGGTCAGGGAAAACATGGTTGATGAGTCCTACTTCCAAAGGAAAATCCAGTGTGTTTCCCAAATTGGCCACTGCTGCCAAGGACTCATGCCATGGAGGAGAGGGGCCTGCGTCACAGATAGGAGATGTCCTTCGTCACATCTTTTGTACCCAACCATGAACACAAGACGGCAGTGGGCCCAGCCCAGAGCATACCTGAACTTGGAATTCCTAATGCCTTGTTTTGGAAAGAACTTGAAATACATTTAGAAGAGCACAAAAACGGGGCTTAATTGTCTCTGTTGTGTGTCTGTGTTCCAGCTTTTCAGTGACAGCTTTGAAAGCTCTCAGGCTTGGCTGGCTCTAAATTTATCTGGTGGCTTCCTTATCCTAGCTCAGGATTTTAACCTATTCTTGGATTTGTGAGAAGGGAAGGACCATTTCCCCAGAAAAACATGCATACACTCCAATTTTTGCTCGAGGGTTTAGGGTGTTCATAGACTCTTCTCAGAGACCCATGCACCTTACAGGAGAAAGTCCTGCACTATCAGGATTGGTTGACCAGGCCTGGCCTTGCTAATCTGGTTCCCTGTCCTGTGGAAGACCAAAGCTTACAAATCACCTTTTCCCTTCAAGCTAATGGGTGTTTCCTGTTAGGAACACAGTGGTAGAGAGTGAGTCCCTATACCATCTTTAACTTGGGGTATTGTCCCCCATTTATTTCTGCTGGGCTTTTCAATCAATTTTCTGGTTTCCCTGATGATCAGTCCTCTGCTTTAAGAACCCAAAATCAGGAAAAAATGAACCATTTGCTTGGTTTGGCATAGATGAAATGGGCACTATTTGGTCTTTTAGGCCCTGGGCAAGCTTAGTTATACCCTTTTCTTGCATATTCTAGGCTGCAGGCCCCTCCGGAAGTATTGCTCTCTATCCTGTTTGTAATGCTGTAATAGACCAACAGGACACTAGTGCTCCTGGGATGTTACACTTGAAAAGGGTCTGATCCTGCCTATGTAAGTGAGCCTCTCATTCAGTTGCCTCACCTGTCGTCTAAGCAGTTGGTGAAGGTGTGCCAGGGCCAGGTTAAGACTTGAAAATACGTTTAGCCAGTGTCGCCTGTTCCCTTAAGATCAGCTTTGCTGCAGTTTTGGCTCATTGGGCCCTCAAACATAACTGGGATATTGAGTTAGTGTAACAATACCTCAAAGTGTGCCAGGTTATGAGGTAATTAATTAGGTTGGTTGGCTCAGGAGTTAACCTGCCAGGAATAGATGTTACTCTTGCACTGGAAAGCATTGTGAAATCAGATTACAGTGATGTATCAAAAGTCATGGGAAAAGAGCATTGTGGAAGCCCAGAGTTTGTATGCCAGATCTGTCTTACACTAAATACGGGAATAAAATTTTCACTCTGGCCTGTAAAATGTGGCTAATGTAGTCTAGCCTGTCTGCCTCACATGGTTGTTAAAAGGATTAAACAAGATAAGTTTTTAATTTAGAATTGTGTATCTATACTAGTATATATAAAAGCCTAAGTGACCAGAACTACTGGTTGACCAGTTGCTATGACATGTACTGACCACCAGGGGGCAGGCGCTCTAAGCAGGAGCTGCCCCCCATAGGCCTGGATCTCTGGCCAGGCTGAGGGATCTCACCCTGTGTGTACCGGGCCTTTAGTAAATAAGGTCATAAAAATTATGCATGTCTGTATACTGTACCGTGGTCTACCATTCCCCAAACAAGTGGAACTGTCTTTATTTCTGGGAAAATCGGGAAGAGAAGGTGCAGGGAGTTAGAGCCAAGGGTTCTGGGTTTTGATTGTTCTTCAATGCTTTGAGCTTTCACTTGCTTAATGTATTTAAGTCATTCTGAGGCCAGATTTGACCATCACACCTTTTATTAACTGGAGAGTGGCTGTCCAAAATCAAAATGCCACTTGAATCCTAAATTCACTTCCACAACCATCAGAATAAGCTGAAGCAGTGTATAAACAGACGTTATCAACATTTCTAAGTTCTCAGTGTGTCCTAAGTTGCATTTTAAAAATGAAAACACATTGATGCATAGCAAATACTTTGAGATTTGTTTCCATTACATTTAAGGGCTTTTTAAATTTTTAGTGAGTACGTGGTACAGAAATACGGACACAAAACAACCCCATGTGCTCCCAGGACGCTTAAGTCCAGTTGAGACAGGTCAGGGCGAAAGCACAAAAGACGAGTAACTGGTCAGTACCCAGTTTTCAGTCCGAGTTTATGCGGGGCAGTCGCCCTCCCGATCTCACAGCTGCAACGGATCTCGAGCCTCGGGAACCCACTCGGGCCCCTTAGGAAGACGTAGTCCTTGGTCCGCCGAGCCGGGCTCCTCCAGGTGTTCCCTCCTTCCCTACCCAAGGGTCCGCGTGCCTGTGGCCCGGGTCTAGGGCTGTGGCGCAGGGGCCTCGGCCGAGCCGGTGGCCTCCCAGGGCTTGGGCCTCCGCGGTAGCTGGGACTCCGTGGGTTCGCCATGGGTCGCCGCGATCTGGCGCTTTTCCAGGCCCGGGAGCTCCTGGCCCTGCTGCACCAGCTGCAGGAGCTGCGCCAGGGTCACCGAGGCCGGGGCTGACTCCGCGGGCGTGGGAGATCGGCCTGACCAGCTCGGACTGCCTGGCGAGTCCATGTCCGAGAGCGCAGTGGACCGGCGTGTGGGAGGCAAACATTTCCGGGAAGTATGGGTGCAACCACCTCGCAGGGGCCACAGACCATACCAAGCCGGCCCAGACAGGGGGAGCACTTGAGAACCATGACCAGCTCTGCTCAGAAACGCTTGACACACACATACACAACCCACCCAGAGCCTCCACAGTGGAAGGCTTTAGGGAAAACCGGAAGGCTTGCAGTAACTGAACGTGCATGTGGACAGGCTGATGCAGGCCAGAAGACCCACATTTCATGCGCATGTACCTCCTTTCATGCACGTGCAGCAGTGCCCCACGTACCAGTACCAGGACATCTACATAGTCACAAGGCGGAGCTCGTCAACGTCCTGGACTCCACAGCACCGGAAGGAAAGTACCCGTGGAGCTGTCTCCAGGAGCCTCCAGAGAACTGGGAATAAGTGACAGCACTGCGGAGCCTGGCCACTCCCTTCCATCAAGACTCCCTGGTGTTCCCAAAGCGGGTGAGAAAAGAAGAAGCCAGGCCAGATATGCTACAGTCCCTCTGGCTGCTTGGAAAGCCAGGCCAATGGTTCTCAGGTTTCTAAGTTTATCGGAAGCCAGCCTGATCTGGCAACACCACCTTAATAATGGAATCGAAGCTCATTACATTAACAGGACACCCTAGCACCATGTGTCTCCTGATGCGATGCTCTGAGGACACTACGGATGTAGGAATACTACATCTCTTCTGTCGTACTCCTGCCAAAAATGTTCACTCTGAACCTCATTTTGAGGAAATGAACAGACAAACCAAAGGGAGAGTCATCCTGCAAAAGGACTGCCTGGACACTTTCTAAATGTTAATCTCATGGGAGATCATTCTGGATCCTGTGGGTGGGCCAAATACCAAGCATCACAACGGTCCCTAGAAGAAGGAGGAAGTGTTTGAGTCAGAGAAGGAGATGCGATGATGGAAACTGAGTCAGGCAGATTGAAGGTATATGCTGCCGGCTTTGAAGACGGAGGAAGGAGCCACAAACCAGGGAATAAAAGAGGCTCCTGGAAGCTGCAAAAGACAAGGAAATAAGGAATGCAGCCCTGCCACAACTTGATTTTAGCCCAGTGAAACCCATTTCAGACTTCTGACCTCCATATTGTGAGATTACAAATTTGTGTTGTTCTGCTCTAGCCAATTCGGCTCAGTGGATAGAGCGTCGGCCTGCAGACCAAAGGGTCCCGGGTTCGATTCTGGTCAAGGGCACAGGCACGTACCTCAGTTGCAGGCTCCTCCCAGACCCTGGTCAGGGCTTATGCAGGAGGCAACCAATCGATGTGTTTGTCTCACATCAACGTTTCTCTCTGTCTTTCCCTGTCTGTTCTCTCTCTAAAAATCAATGGAAAAATATCCTCGGGTGAGGATTAACACACACACACACACACATACAAAACAAATTTGTGTTGTTTTTAAAACTTTTTTTAATGTCATAAAAAAGAAAGAAAGGCCCTAACTGGTTTGGCTCAGTGGATAGAGCGTCGGCCTGTGGACTGAGGGGTCCCAGGTTCGATTCCGGTCAAGGGCATGTACCTTGGTTGCAGGCATATCCCCAGTGGGGGGTGTGCAGGAGGCAGCTGATCGATGTTTCTCTCTCATCGATGTTTCTAACTCTCTATCCCTCTCCCTTCCTCTCTGTAAAAAATCAATAAAATATATATATTAAGAAAGAAAGGAAGAAAAAGAAAAGATTGAGGAAGTGTGTCAGATTAAATGAGATATAAAAACTGCAAAGTGTGATCCTGGATTGGATCCAAGTTGGATGGGAAATCAGTTATTATGTTTTAAATACATTTTTTATTGTTGATAATATTACAGATATTTCCCCTCCCCGTTTTCCCCCCTTCTTTCCAGCCCCTACCCCCCCAACCAGGTCTTCACTACCCTACTGCCCATGTCCATGGGCTATGCACATAAGTACACTGTATAAGTTCTTTGGGAAAATCAGTTATAAAGGACATTTTACCTTTGGGAAAATTTGAGTATGATCTGCATATTAGATGATAGTGTTCCCATGCGCCCCCCCCCCCATCTGCATTCCAAGACCTCTGGTGGATGCCTGAAACCATGGACAGGACTGAACCCTATATCTGTTATGTTTTACCCCATATATATGCACATACCTACGATAAAGTTTAATTTATAAATTAGTCTCAGTAAGAGATTAGCAATATAACTAATAAAATAGAACAATTACAACAATATACTGTAGTAAAAGTTATGTTAATGTGGCCTCTCTATCTGATAACACATCTGATAACTGAGATGGCTACTAAGTGAATAACAGGCGGGTAGCATATTATGTGGACACACTGGACAAAGGGATGATTCGTATCCTGGGTAGGATGGCGCAAGACAGCTCCAGATTTTATCACAGGTTAAGGCTGGTGCTTTAAAACATGAATTGTTGCTTGGCCAGTGTGGCTCAGTGGTTGAGTGTCGACTCATGAACCAGGAGGTCAGGGTTCCATTCCTGGTCAGGGCACATTCCCCAGGTTGTGGGCTCAATCCCCAGTAGGGGGCGTGCAGGAGGCAGCAGATCAATGATTCTCTCTCATAGTTGATATTCTCGCCCTCTCTCGCTCGCCCTTCCTCTCTCTGAAATCAATAAAAACATATTTTTTAAAAAGCCAACGACTTGTGAATTGTTTATTTCTGGAATTTTCCATTTAATATTTTCAGACTATGGTTGACCTCCAATAACTAAAACCACAGAAAAGGAAGAAGGGGAAATTACTGGGACATTAATTTACTGAGAGCACAAATTGTGGTAAAATTGCTAAGGATTGTTTCATCTAAATGGTTTGAAACTTGTCAGCATAAAAAGCTGGACTTGAGAAGCTAGGCTGGTGGAAACTGGCCACACTGAGTGCAGGATAATAAAGAATTTGACTGGCTTTCGTCCCTCATTCCTGGGAGAGAGACTAAGTCCTTGGAATTTCTCAAGTATTAGGAGTGATATTCATGGTGGGCCCTGATAGTTTATACCAATGAGGTGATTCATGGTGTCCCTGAAGAAGTTTCAGGATTAAGGCTGGCCATGCCAGAAAAACCAAGCATGTAATGAAAGGGTTGGGGTTTTGAGCTGTGTGAGGTCTAGGGAGAAGAGAGCCTGGAGGTTGAGTTCAATTGCCAGCCAATTATTTAATCAACTGTGCCTGTGTCAGGAAGCCCCAGTAAAAACTCTGGACACAGAACTCAGTGGAACTCCCTAATTGGTGAACACATTGAGGTGTCAGGAAGATGACATGTCCGGATTCCATGAGGAGAGACCACAGAAGCTGTGCATTCAGGACCCTCCCAGACCTTGCCCTATGCGCCTCTTCCTGTGGCTGGTCCTGCTGATTCATGCCCTCATAAAATTATTCATAAGAATGGCACTTTCCTGAGTTCCGTGAGTTATTCTAGTGAATTATTGAACCCAGAGGGGATTGTGGGAATCCCAAATTTTTACCCCATCACTCAAAAGTGCCTGTGGCCTAGGAACCCTTCTGAACGTGCAGCTGGCATCTGAAGCAAGAGCAGTCTTGTTGGGGACCGGGCCCTGTAACTTGTGGGGTCTGTGCTAACTTTAGGTGATTGGCACTAGAATTCAGTTGCAGTACACCAGCTGGGGTTTTTAACAGAACTCTGAATGAAGGGTGAGCAATCAGGACATCTTGATGGCACCTTGAAGACGTCTCTCATCCCTATAGGCAGAGAGGGCACATAAGGCTGAAGACTAGCCCCAGGATGTCATTGGGTTGCCAAGTTGCAGTGCTAATTCAATGCTCAACCCTCTAGTCTCTTAGGCTAAGATAAGGGCATTGATGGGAAATGGGTGGGACACTGAGATGGGATGGGGACATTTGGGCAGACATGGATTCCATGGTTGAATCCCCAAATTCTCCTGAAATAGTCTTGTCTGTGGAGACAACATCCTCTGTAGGTGTCCTGTCTCCCAGGACATCAGCCCCAGAGCCTTCCTGCCTCCATCCCTCCTTGGCTCCAGGCCCTTCGTGAGTTAGATCCCAGCACAGTCTGCATAGGCCCACGCTAAGAGGAGAATGCCCAGACAGAAAGAGTTACAGGCCTTGACAACCGGCCTTGGCAGGAGCCCCTGGAACATGTGTGGGAAATAGACCCAGGAGGGTGGAATGTAAGGCTCAGCGTGGCCAAACTCATGGCCATGGATGCTCATCAGGACTTGGGATTTAATGTATTGGCTTGAGCACCTGGGAGAGCCATTAATAGTCTGCTGGTTTGGTTAATTAAAGCCTGAACTTCATGGTAGCCTGTAGTTAATAAACTTGAAATGCCAGAATTTCCCTGGCATACTATAGAGCCGTGGTCGGCAAACTGCGGCTCTTGGGCCCCTTGAGTGTGGCTCTTCCACAAAATACCACGGCCTGGGAGAGTCTATTTTGAAGAAGTGGCGTTAGCAGAAGTTTAAGTTTAAAAAATTTGGCTCTCAAAGGAAATTTCAACCGTTGTCCTGTTGATATTTGGCTCTGTTGACTCATGAGTTTGCCCACCACTGCTATAGAGGAAAGAATCTGAAATCTCAGAGAAATGTGAGCGATGGATTGGATTTGTTCTGTGCAATCTGTTTAGCCACCTCTAGCCACATAGTTGAAGGGGGTCAGGAAAACACACCTTTACCAAAGCATGTCGAAGTGCATTGGTGAGCGACATCAGCATTCTTGATTTGCTCAGATGGCTGTCCTCTGTAGGCTGGTAATACTATGGGCGGGGAGGCGGGGGGTGCCAGGAGGATCACTGGAACTGGATTCTCTGATCTCAGTGAGAATAATGGTATCCTGGTGATGTAAAGGCCAGGTGGTGATATTTTTTGGGTGTGTTTTTTAAAATATATATTTTTATTGATTTTAGAGAGGAAGGGAGAGAGAGATAGAAACATCAAGGATGAGAGAGAATCATGAATCGGCTGCCTCCTGCATGCCCCACACAGGGGATCAAGCCTGCAATCTGGGCATGTGCCCTGACCAGGAATCAAACCGTGACCTCCTGGTTCATAGGTCAATGCTCAACCACTGAGCCACACCAGCCGGGCCAGGTGGTGATGTTTAACAGCCAAAGGCAAGGTAACTACAAAGACCCACAATAAAGAATGGGAAAGAATGGTCATCAGGTGGACACCATGGCAGTTCTGTTGACCATGATCAGCCTCTTTCCCCAGGCACTCCAGGGCTTGTTCTGTCAACCATTGTGGCAGGGATGAAAGTTATGCTTTGTCTCAGTAGCATAGTCTTCCCCTCTCTGGGGCTAACCTGCTGTGGCCAGTGCTAAGTGTCCTTCCTACTCACAGCCCAATGCTGAGTCCCCAGTTGGGCACCATTCTCACCTGGTTGTAGATTGATTTGACTTGGCCTTGCTAGCATGGAAGGGCTGTGCTTTATCTTTGCAAGAATAGACACATTCCAGGTATGCATTCACTTCTGCCTACTTTGCTTTTGTCAGCACCACCATTCATGGACCTACATCACCACGGCAGGCCACACAACACCTCCTCCAACCAAGGCATGCATTTTATAGCCAAGGAAACTGTCAAATGAGCTCATGCCCAAAAAATTTACTGGTCTTACCATGTGCCCCATGACCTAGAAGCGGCTGGCTTGATAGAAGACTGGATTGCAACTGAAGGCTTAGGGAAAGCAGAGCCGAGAAGATACCCCTGGAAGGTGAAGGTGCCTTCCTTCAGGATGCAGGGTGTTCTTTCATCCAAAACCAGAGTCAAACTCATATACAACTGCCCAGCCGGTGTGGCTCAGAGGTTGAGCGTTGACCTATGAACCAAGAGATCATGGTTTGATTCCCAGTCAGGGCACATGCCAGAGTTGAGGGCTCGATTCCCAGTGAGTTTCTTTCATCATTGATGTTTCAATCTCTCCCTCTCTCTTCCTTCTTCTCTGAAATTAATAAAAATATTTTTTTAAAAAATCATATATAGCCAAGACGTAGGGGTAGCTGTGGCCTCCTCACTATTATACTAAAAGTCTATAATTTTTGCTACCCATTTCCATAATCTTAGATGCAGGAAGTTTGGGAGAAACATTTCCACCACGGAACACATAGTACAGATGACTTGGAAGCTGAGATGGCTCCTTGCCATTTCTTTTCTCTCTCTCTCTCTTTTTTTTTACGTTTTATATATTTTTTAACGTTTTATATAAGCCTTTGGACTGAAGATCAATGAACCCCAAACAGAATAAACATAAAGTTCAAAACCAAAATTAAGCCTGGCCGGCATGGCTCAATGGTTGAGCGCCCATCTATGAACCAGGAAGTCACAGTTCAGTTCCTGGTCAGGGCACATGCCCAGGTTGAAGGCTCGATCCCCAGTGTGGGGTGTGCAGGAGGCAGCCAATCAATGATTCTCTCTCATCATTTCTATCTCTCTATCCCTCTCCCTACTCTCTGAAATCAATAAAAATATATATATTTTTAAATTTAATAAATCTTTATTGTTCAGATTATTACAATTATTCCTCTTTTTTTCCCCCATAGCTCCCCTCCACCCGGTTCCCATCCCACCCTCTGCCCTTACCTCCTCCCCACTGTCCTCATCCATAGGTGTACGACCTTTGTCCAGTCTCTTCCCGCACCCCCCACACCCCTTTCCCCCTGAGAATTGTCAGTCCACTCCCTTTCTATGCCCCTGATTCTATTATATTCACCAGTTTATTCTGTTCATCAGATTTTTTATTCACTTGATTTTTAGATTCACTTGTTGATAGATATGTATTTGTTGTTCATAATTTTTATCTTTACCTTTTTCTTCTTCTTCCTCTTCTTAAAGAATACCTTTCAGCATTTCATATAATACTGGTTTGGTGTTGATGAACTCCTTTAGCTTTTTCTTATCTGTGAAGCTCTTTATCTGCCCCTCAATTCTGAATGATAGCTTTGCTGGGTAGAGTAATCTTGGTTGTAGGTTCTTGCGATTCATCACTTTGAATATTTCTTGCCACTCCCATCTGGCCTGCATAGTTTCTGTTGAGAAATCAGCTGACAATTGTATGGGTGCTCCCTTGTAGATAGTTAACTGTTTTTCTCTTGCTGCTTTTAATATTGTCTCTTTGTCTTTTGCTCTTGGCATTTTAATTATGATGTGTCTTGGTGTGGTACTCTTTGGATTCCTTTTGTTTGGGGTTCTGTGCGCTTCCTGGACTTGTAAGTCTATTTCTTTCACCAGGTGGGGGAATTTTTTGGTCATTATTTCTTCAAATAGTTTTTCACTATCTTGCTCTCTCTCTTCTTCTGGCACCCCCATAATTCGGATGTTGGTACGCTTGAGGTTGTCCCAGAGGCTCCTTACACTATCTTCAAATTTCTGGATTTTTTTTTTTTTTTTTTTTTTTTTTTTTTGCTTTTCCAGTTGAGTGTTTTTTGCTTCTTTGTATTTCAACTCTTTGACTTGGTTCTTGTGGTCCTCTAGTCTGCTGTTGGGTCTCTGTATAATATTTTTTATTTCAGTCAGTGTGTGTTTAATTTCTAGTTGGTCCTTTTTCTTATCCTCGAGGGTCTCGCTAAATTTATTGGCCTTTTCTAGGAAATTCTTAAAAAACCTTATAACCGTGGTTTTGAACTCTATATCCAGTCGTTTGCTTTCCTCCATTTCTTTCATTTTTGATCTGTTTCTTTGTCTCCACATTTTCACTACTTCCCTGTGTTGATAGAGTGGCTTTGTGTGCTAGGTGTCCTATAGGGCACAGTGGCTCAGCCTCCCCAGTTACCTGAGGTGGACTGTGTGCTCAGTCTTATTGTAGTTAAGTCTTGATTGTTGTTGGTATCACTGGGAGGAATTGACCTCCAGGCCAGTTGGCTGTGAGGATCAGCTGTGTCTACACTGGGAGAACTTCTGTGCTGGAAACAGCCTTATGAGACAAGACTTGCAAAATTGCAAAAGCCTCTGTGCTCAGCTTGGATGCAGCGGAGTTTCAGGGTGGAGCAGACAGCGTTGGTTTCCCATCAGCCCTGCCCTATGAAGCCCCTGGGTCTCAGTGTCCCTCAGTAATCACTGCAAGCACCTCTGAGAGAAAGCCGCCCTTGAGTTTCGCCTGCTGCCAGACAGTCCAGTTTCTCCCCGAATGAGTTGGGGTTCCCAGAAACTTGCCCAGAACTGGAGTTCAGCGCAGTCAGGAGCTTCCGTCTCCCTCCCACTTTAGAAAGCCAGCCGCGCACACAGCCACCTGTGCATTTAGCAGTCAGTCCTCTCTGTGTGTGCGCACCTCCAGACCTCTGCCTTCCGCAGCTCCCGAGTCTCAGTGTGCTTTCTCTTTTTCTGACAGTCCAGATCCCCCCAAATGAGTCTCGTTTCCCAGTGTCTCGCCCAGGACTGGAGTTCAGTGCAGTCGGGAGCTTTCGTCTCCCTCCCGCTTTAGAAAGCCAGCCGCGCACTCAGCCACCCGTGCACACAGCCGCCCATCCTCTCCGCGTGCGAGTCTCCGTACCTCAACCTTTTGTAGCTCCTCTGAGTCTCAATGTCCTTTCCTCTTTTCTTCTAGTTGTAGAATTTCCACTCAGCCAGCTTTCCTGTGGTTCTGGATGGTGTCCGTTTTGTCTTTTAGTTGTAGTTTTAATATTGTTGTGCAAGGCAGCAGTTTAGGTGTTTACCTATGCCACCATCTTGGTTTCTCCTCAATAAAAATATATTTTTAAAAAACACATTAAACCAATCACTATATTGTTTAATAATAGATACATATGTGGTAAAAAAAAAAAAAAAAAAAAAAAAAAACAAATAAAAGCAAAGGCAAGATTAACCAAAATTCAGGATAGAGGTTACCTCTATGGAGGATGGGGGATGTGATCAGAGAGGGAGCTCAAAGGCTTCAAATGTATTAATTAGTACCCACTTTTTCTCAAGTGACATAAGAGGGTAGATAAGTTTTATTATTATTCTTTAAATTGTATACATACAAAAATAATACTTTTGCATGTATACCTAATCATAAAAATAGAAAATAAATGAATGAAGTTCATCCATTCTTCTGTGCTACCTATAATACAAGCCAAAAACCCGGGAGTCATCCTTGATCACGCCCTCAACCAAATCCCATTAATTATCACTCCGGAAGTTTTCTAATCTTCCACTTCCTCACCTAGTCCTTCAAGGGTCACCTGGAGCACTGCAACCCCTTCCTCTCTCCTAAGGCAGTCAAAGAAACCATCTTTCGAATGTGATTATCATTTTAGTTTGAATCCACTCTTGCCGACTTGCTATCAGAAGCAAGAGAGAGAAATAAGTAACTTGCCCAGGGCCACACAACCAGGAAATGGCAGGATTCAAAATCTACTAATCTTTCACCCTTTTGTTGAACTAGATAATACTGGGAAAGGCTTAGCCCAAACCTGGCATAGCTAGGGTGATCACTGTTCACGGACAGATTGGTTTCTTCTCCTCCATTCACCCCCTCACCACGGAAGGGACCTGGTACCCAGGCGGGAATAAAAGAGATCTTCGGGGCTGGAAACCTGAGTCCTTGGGGCCAGTAATTGGGTCACAAATGAGTGCCCTCTTGTCCCTACTTCTAAAAAAATATCACATCCACTCCCCTTGCTTGGAATTTGGGTGGAGGACACCTGAAGGCCTGGCCCAGGTGCACTGGGCCATTAGAACAGACCAAGGTGGCACGCAGAACAGAGTGGGGGGAGGGGGGAGAGGGCAGGCATAGCTAAGGTGCTGGGACTTCCCCAGCTGCCCAGAATAAGTTAGAGGCCGCAAAGGTTCAGCTCTTCACCTTGGCAGCATGTTCAGAATTATCCGTTAATCTTTCTGCCCTACAGCAGGCACCATCATGTTCTGAGCTCTAGTGTTCAGCACCAAGCATGACCCAGGGTAGACATCCAGGAAATGGGAAGGCTGGCTCTTCAGGTCTGACTCGGGCACCTCCTTGAGAAGTCTTTTTCCTGACACACTGCTGTTGTTCCCATGTCATCTACCACGAAGCCCCTCAGCTGTGATGCTCTCTGAATCGCAGGCTTAGAAGTATTTGCTTCGTCTGGTCAGTGTGGCTCAGTTCAAGGAACATGGTCCTGTGCACTGAGAAGCTGCCGGTTCGATTCCCAGTCAGGGCACATCCCAAGGTGGTGGGTTCAATCCCTTGTCAGGGCGCATACGCCTGTCTGACCATATATATATATTTATTTATTTATTTTTAAAAAAAGCTCTTTATGTCACTCCCCAACTTGAAACCCTTCAGTGACTCTCCTTTGCCTGCTACAAAAAAATCCAAGTTCCTTATCGTAATCTTCCACAGTTTCCAGAGCCAGGCTATGTTCAAATCCTGAATTTGCCACTTACTAGCCATGTGACCTTGGGAAAGGTCTTCTGATGAGAAAAGTACTATTGGGCTGTTTGGGACACATGTTCTGTATTGAATCAGATTGTCCAGCACTCATCAGCCACGTGCCCAGAGTTTCTGTCTCCTCCCACCTCTTCCAGACTTGGATGGAATGCCCCAATGCAGAGCATGGGATCTGGCATCTCAAATGGTCACTAGCAACACAGAGGTGTAGGGGAGTTAATCCTCTTGGGTAACATTTGACTAATGGGAGTTGGGAGAGACCCAGGCAGATAAATTCCCTCTTCTTCCCTCCCTTCCCTGAATTGCTGCAAGGCACTGTCTCTCCAAACAGTACAGCCAATGGGGAGATCTCCCAAGTAGCCAGTGAGCACACCTGCTGTGCTTCAAGGCTTGTGGTGACGCAGGATCCCACCTGCTAGCACCTTGCATTACCTCCATTCTCCCCCGCCTTGCTTTTTTTTTTTCTCCCTCTCAGTGCCTTGGGTTTACACCATCCAAATAAAACATTGGTATTTCCTTCTTGTTTTAGGCTCTGTTTCTAGGTGACTTGGGGGTGGAGGGCAATAGACTGGGGCAGAGAAGGACAAACCCACTGTAACTTCGCCTCCTCTGTACAGAGCTCAGATACCAGGTAGTTCAAAACCTCATTTCTGGACTTCTCAGCCATCCATTTTTCTGGCCAGCAAACTAATAGAAAGGAATTTACCCAAGCTCTCAAGTGAGCTCTCAAGTGGCAGAGCTGGGATCCGAACCAGGATCTGTCTACTCCAGAGGCACCTCTCTTCACTAAGATGTGATAACTTCCACAGATGCTGCCTGTGCCTTCTCTGATGCCAAGCACTGACAGGTGAGGCCATAGTGAGATGAATCAGCACTGGCTCCTGTGGTTCAGGAACCATTTGGTCTAGGCGGCCTAGGGGCTGAGAGGTCCACCTAGGTGCAGTGGCCACGGAGAGGAGGAGTGGTTGGGGCAATAACATTCTAGATATTAAAGATATCTAGATATTCCAGCAGAAGGCATGGTTGGGGCAATAGCATTCTAGATATTAAAGAGTCTCTATTAGAAGGTATGGTGGGGGCCAGAATAATGCATTGTTGGTGTCCTAATGTGGGACATTGTGACTGGTGGCCCATTGGGGGGCATGCTTACATTCCCACTGAAGGTCATGGCCTTCCCTGGAATATTGGGCTCTCCTAAGGACTCATCTGGGGCCCCTTGAAAATCATCATTCCTGGTGGAGAGGGAGACATTCCCTGACAGTAAACCATCTGGGAAAGAGGGAGTCACTTGGGGGCAGTAGTCACACCACGCTCAAGCAGAAGTACATTGAACCATGGCCCCATTTCCTTTGCATTCTGCCTGGGCTCCTGAGCAGAAGCCAGGGGGTCCTCTCCAGCTGTGGACCCTGAAGGATGTGTGGAATGCCTGCTGACCCTCGCCATTCCCATTTCTCACTCCACCGAACCAACAGGCAGAGAAGGGGGTCGCCGTCATGTCTGGTTGATTAATCCCAAGCACCAGAGAAACTGGGTTGTGACTGCACAGTATAGGTTGGCACTAGATCTGGAGCCCAGGGGACTCACCGAAGGGCCTCTTCACCACCCTCTGCCCAGAGCCCTGGTCAACAGAAACCTTCAGCAACCCAAGAGAGCCGAGACAGCCACAGACTCAGACCCTCCAAGTGACACACCCTGCCCAGCCAAGGTGCTGGCAAAGGGCGAGGAGAATGTGTCCTTGGGGGTGAAAGCAGGTGGCTACGATGATACATTCAGGCCGCATGCCCCCCATTTCCCGCTGCTGACTTCTGGGAAGAACTCTGGCTGATTCTGGGGGTGCCCAGTTGAAACCCCCCTCAATCACAGAGTAGCTGATGGGACACTGTGTCCTCTGTGCTGGAACAGGGGCTTTTTAATTTGGACAAAGGATAAGAGGAGCTTCCCTGTCCCTCCTCTGCCCCAGCCCTGCCAACCCTGCGCCCTGGTGAGGTGAGCGACAACAGGGGACTCGGACTCACACCCTCCGTTTCGGGATCAGAAGAAGGGAAGATGGTGAAGTCAGGAAATGTATTCTCCTTTTGCTCTCCCTGAGGGATCAATACTGACTATATCCACTGGCTGAAGGTCACAGCTGTTGTCTGGCACCCTCTCCACCCAGCTCTCTCTGGCTCGGGGTTCCTGTAGCTGCTCCCTCTCTTTCCCATTTCAGACCGCAGGTGCTGACGCCCCATCATTACTTGCCATGGGTGCTGTAGCAGCCCCGGTGGTTTCTCTGTGCCCTGCCCACACCTTCGTGAACAGTTCCCTTATTAAACTCTCTTCAAATCACCCAGCTGTGTTCCTGCCAGGGCCCTGGGACAGGCAGTAAATGTCTTAGTTAGGATTCATTTTGGAAGGAAGAGCAGAAAAGTTCAAATAACCATGGTATACGGAAGATAAAGCTTGTCTTTCTTATGTAAATTAAACTTAGTGTTAAAAAAAAACTAAAGCTAGTGGGGCGGCTTCATGAACACACTACATATACTTTTTCATCCTTTTTGAATTAACATCAGAACTGTTTTCCCACATCATGACAAACTCTTCATAAAGGAACCCTCCATCAGGAATGATGATTTTCAAGTGGCTCAAGTCTCATCTTCTAAATCACTTTTCCTGCTGATCACTCTAACTCTAGAAGAATCATCTCCTCCTCCCAGGACTCCATTCTCTACCCCTGTGCGTGTGCATACAAACACACACACACACACACACACACACACACACACACACACACACACACACACACCAGCCCTGGCATCTCTCACTGTCCAAGTTCTGTACCTGTTTATGAGCCTGTCTCCTTCCTTGACTGCAGGCAGCACCTCTTTTGGTCTTATCCCCAGCACCAATTCCTGGCACAAAACAGAGACCAATGAATGGGTTTGGATGAAAGCACGTTTTAAGGCCCACATTTTTTTTTAAATACATTTTTATTGATTTCAGAGAGGAAGGGAGAGGGGGAGAGAGATAGAAACATCAATGATGAGAGAGAATCATCAATGGGCTGCCTCCTGCATGCCCCACACTGGGGATTGAGCCCACAACCCGGGCATATGCCCTTGACTGGAATCGAACCTGGGACCCTTCAGTCTGCAGGCTGACACTCTATCCACTGAGCCAAACCATCTAGGGCTTAAGGCCCACATTTTTTTAAAAAAAATTTTTTTTGGCCCTAGCCAGTTTGGCTCAGTGGATAGAGCGACAGCCTGCAGACTGAAGGGTCCCAGGTTCGATTCCAGTCAAGGGCATATGCCCGGGGTTGTGGGCTCAATCCCCAGTGCAGGAGGCAGCCGATCCATGATGCTTCTCATCATTGATGTTTCTATCATCTCTCTCTCCCTCTCACATCCTCTCTGCAATAAAAAATATTTTAAAAATAAATAAATAAACAGGGTACTTCCTAATCGATGATGCTTTTATTAAAATTTTATACCTTGTAAGCTGTTACAGGGCTTAAATCAAAACCAGGATGTTATGGTTACAGGGAGAAATGAAGAGCTGAATCCAACTCTTGTATGTCAGTTTGAGTCTTCCGAGAAACAGTTAGCAAGAGAAGCAAAGAAAGAAGCCGAAGCAAAGAGGCAGAGCAAAATGCGGTTAGATGTGCAGAGAAATGTTGGGGGCAATCCCTGTACCGGATAAAGGAGAGGAGTCAGGATTGGGCAGGGAGAGGCTTCCCACCACAGTGCTGGCCTGCCTCCTGGAAAGGACAGCGGAAGCAGTGCTAGAGAGAGGAGCCTCTGACTGCAGCACAGCTCTGAGGGAGAAAAAAAAAAAGAAAAAAAATTTTTGTTTTAGAGAGAGCCATTGATTTGTTGTCCCACTTATTTATGCATTCATTGGTTGATTCTTGTATGTGCCCTGACAGGGGATTGAATACGCAACCTTGAGGTATCAGGGGCAACACTCTAACCAACTGAGCTATCCAGCCAGGGTGAGGCCCACATATTTCATCATGTGGATGCACCCTAGCTTATTAGCTATTTCCTTATTGAACATTTAGGTGATTTTTGCTTTTTATTATAAATATTATTGTTGGGTTTTTATTTGACCAGTGAATAGGTGCCCCTGTTGGTGTTACTAGAAGAAACTTCTTAATAGTTTAGCACATCTACATGCTGACCCCAGTTTGCCCCTCTGGCTACCATTTCCTCATTGGATCTGTCAGGCACACACTCGGTAATTGTTTGGTGATATCCACAGTCTTCTCTAGTAAGCACGGCTACTTCCCTTCATTTTCTCTTTCACATCCTATGTAACTCATCTCAGGTTAACAAGGGCCCTCCGTTTTCTACCTGTGCAGATAAAAAAAAAGTGGGAGGCCAGACACTCAGATGAGTATTCACATTTAATTTAATTCTCCCAAAAAATCACATGAAAAGAGCTTTGGAGAGAGGCAGGCCTGTAAACACACCTGGCTCCACCGCTGGCCTGCTAGAGAACCTTCAGCGGTGCAACCTGGTTTTTCTGAGCCTCAGTTTCCTCAACTGTACGACAAGGATGAGGATGCCCTGGTGACGGGGTGGCTCTGCGGACTAAATGAGATGTCTGTGAACAGACCTGGGTGGCAAGTGGCAGGCTCAGTCTCAAGTGAGGAGCTCAGTGCGGGATTCAACTGGGGAGCTCAGGCAGCTATCGGGACATCCTCCCCGCCCTGGGCAAGAGGACCAGCGGGGCTCCCGGAAGGAGGGAACCCCCGTGTGAGCAGACAGAATCAGCTCCCTATGGCCAGGGAGCTATGCATGGTGCCTCAAGCAGTGGGGGTCCCCATCTTCCTCTCCCTGGGAAGGTCTTGAAACCCATCTGTAATGTGGTAACCTCCCCGGGCTGGAGGGTGGGAGAGTCGTTAGGGACACCTGCTCCTCCCCTCCCCCTCTCAGTGGGAACCCATGGTGACTGAGCACCTGGGCTCCGCAGCTCCTGGGAACACGTGGCGACAGAGGCTTCCAGGCTGCCCTGCAGGAAAGAGGCGGAGTGGAGCCCAGACGGGAGGATGTTTCCTCAGGCCATCCGAGGGTGTAATCAACATGATGATTAAAAATAACCATGGGGGAAAATCATGGGGACTATTAAAATAATCAAAGGGAAATGAAGTGAAGCTGGCACCAGAATAAAGAAATCAGAGCCAGAAAGACATAAACCCGCCAATGTAAAAGACATTATTAACACGCAATAAAAATGTCTCCCAAATAATGGGGACAGGAGGGACTATTCAATTAATAATCTTGGAATATTGATTAGCTCTCTGGGGGGAAATCAGATAGACATCTATCATACAGCAAAATTAACTCCTGATGGAGTTAAGTTGGGGGTGCAGAGAGTAAACGCACAAAAAGACAATAGAAGTGAGACTATGTCCTGGGGGCAGGGGGAGGGCTCAGTTGGTTAGAGTGTGGTGCTAATGCACCAAGGTTTCGATTCAATCCCTGGGCAGGGCACATTCAAGAATCAACCAGTGAGTGCATGGATGCATGGAAAAACAGATCCATGCTTCTCTCCCTCTCTCTCTCTCAAATCAATTTTTTTTAAAAGTGAGACTATATTCACTGGAACGGGGAGCGGACTCTCCAGGCTTAAAAGGCACGAGATAAATCCCAGTAGGGAAGATGGATATGTTGGTTCATACGAAACAAAAACTGCAGGTTAAGAAAAAAAAAACACAAAGTGAAATTTGCCCAGCCGCTTGATCCCTAATGTGCAGCATGCAGGAGGCAGACGTTTCAATGATTCTCATCACTGATCTCTCTCTCTCTCTCTGCCTCTCTGAAATCAATAAAAAAATATATTTTTTAAAAAGTGAAATTAAAGGTAGTTAATTGGGAGATGAGTCCAGCCAAGTGCAATATACAAAGGGTTGGTATCTTTCATATGTGAAAGCTCTTACAAAGGCACTGGCTTTACAGGAAGACAATACAGTGAAGGAAACAATTAAGTGAGGAGATAATGTTGTGACCAGAGAAGTTATATACTGATGGGGATGAAGTGGGCTTGTCATGCTTGGTGGTAGAGTATAGATTTTTTTTCCATTTTTTTTTTATTTCAAGAAAAATGATTTTTAAATATAATAATGTTACATGCAATAAACACCAATTATTCAAGAAAAATGATCTTACATATAATAATATTACATGCAATAAACATTATTTTTTTAAGAATAAAAGGATTTTAAGTATAATAATATTACCAAACCTGTACTAACATAGTATGATATCATAAAAGTTATAGAAATATTAAAAATCTGCAAATAACAGGATTAATTATTTTATATTCTAGAATATTTTCTCCCCTTCTGGCTCTATTTTTGTTCATCAGTTTATGTTGTTCATTATATTCCACAAATGAGTGAGATTATATTATATTTATCTTTCTCCAACTGGCTTATTTTGCTTAGCATGATGCTTTTAAAGTCTATTTTGTTGGATATGAGTATTGCTACTCCAGCTTTTTTTTCTTTTCCATTTGCATGGAAAATTTTTTCCATCTCTTCACTTTCATCCTGTGTGTGTCTTTTGTTTTGAAGTGGGTCTCTTGTAGACAGCATATAGTTGGGTCATGTTTTTGTATCTATTCAGCTACCCTACACCTTTTGATTGGAGCATTTAATCCATTTACATTTAGGGTTATTATTGAGAGGTACTTATTTATAGCCATTTTAATTCTGTATGGCTAGGTTTCTGTCTCTGTTTCTTTTCTCAGCAATCCCTTACAGAAATCCCTTTAGCATTTCTTGTAATGCTGGCTTGCTGGTGATGAATTCCTTTAGCCTTTTTGGGTCCGGAAAGCTCTCTATCTGACCGTCTATTTTGAATGATAGCCTCACTGGATATAGTAATCTTGGTCTCAGATCCTTGCTTTCCATTACCTTGAGTACTTCATGCCATTCCCTTCTGGCCTGTAGAGTTTCTGATGAGAAATCAGGTGTCAGCCTTATGGGAACTCCTTTGTAGGTAACAGCTTTATTTTCTCTTTCGGCCTTTAAGATTCTCTCTTTGTCTTTAATTTTTGGCATTTTAATTATGATATGTCCAGGTGTGGGTCTATTTGGGTTCTTCTTGTTTGGGGTTCTCTGTGCCTCCTGAACTTGTGTGACTTTTTCCTTTACCAGGTTAGGGAAGTTTTCTATCATTATTTCTTCAAACACCTTATCTATTTCTTTCTCCCTTTCTGCCTCTTCTGGCAAACTTACTATTCTAATATTGCTATGTTTCACATTGTCCCACAGCTCCCTTAAGCTGTCTTCCTCTTTTTGAATTGTTTTTTCTTTTTGGTTCTCTAATTTAGTGATATGTTCAACTCTGTCTTCTAATTCACTGATTCAATCCTCAGCTTCCCCTAATCTGCTGTGTATTCCTTCCAATGTGTTCTTTATCTGTGTTATGTCATTCTTTATCTCAGACTGTTTTTTTCTCATAGTTACTATATCTTTTTTCATACTGTAGAGCATTTTTAATATCATTACTCTGAACTCTGTTTCAGATAAATTTCTTATCTCTGCTACATTTATCTCTTCTTCTGGATAATTTGCTAATTCTTTCATTTGGGGGTTGTCTCTTTGTATCCTCATTTTGATTGTCTGTTTGGGTTTGTGACTATGTATTAGGTAGATCCTCTATACCAGGGGTCCTCAAACTATGGCCCACAGGCCACATGCGGCCCGCCGAGGACATTTATCCGGCCTGTTGGGTGTCGCTGCCTGTCCTGCTTAGCAGCCGACGCATCCCAGGCCCTCAGTGTGCATAGGAATTTGTTCATAGTTTTGTTTTTTTAAACTATAGTCCGGCCCTCCAACGGTCTGAGGGACAGTGAACTGGCCCCCTGTTTAAAAAGTCTGAGGACCCCTGCAGTCTATACCTCTCAATCTCTAGTACAGGACAGTGTTAAAGGCTGTTTCTGACTAATTGGATCAGGCTAAGATTCAAGGCCTCCAGAGACGCCTCTGCCTACAGACTAATAGGATTCTGACTTGAATTGTCCTCAGGTGTGGTGAGAGTTTTTTCAATAGGGTGGGGCAGTTGCTTCTGCCTGGAGGCTAATTGTTACTTTGAATCTCTTAGGTGGCCTCAGGGCAAGTTGTTTTCCAATAGGGTGTGTCGACTATCTCCCCCCACCCCTGCCCCCCCCACCCTGCACCGTAGGCAAGGCAGATGTCTACCTGGGAAAGATGTCCTCCGCTGTGTGAGGGAATGGCTCAGCCCAGGAAACTTAAGGTGTCTGCCTTCTGAGCTCTATCCCCCAAGTGCCAGTCCTGGGTTCTGCTCTCACAGCTCCAGTCCACTTCACCCTCCCTCTGCCAGAGCACAAGGTGGATGGCTCCACAGGGAGTTTTTGTGCTTTGGCCCTTTAAGAGGGTGCCCGAACTTTCAGCTACCACTCCCTGGCAGACAGCACCCCACTGCTTTTCACAGCTAGAGGTTATGTGGGTACCCTCCTCAGTTTGGTGCTCTCTGCTGGAGAGCCCAGCTTCAGGATTAGATCCCAGAGTTCTCAGTGGCACCTTCCCCGCCCCCTCCCACAGCTTAGATATCTCTGAGGACTTCAGTTGCCCTCTGTGGGTGCACCACCAGCCCTTTTGCGCCTCTGCCCCTCATACCACACTCTATGCCGTCTCCACCTTCGGTCCTTGGGTATCAGGGTTCTCTCCTGTGAGTTTCCCGTTGATTATTCAGGAAGCCTTTCCGTATTTCAGTTGTAATTCCAGCTTGTTCCTGGGAGCACGTCTGTGCAGCATCCTGCTACTCTGCCGCCATTTTTAATCCAGCCCCCACCCCATTTCTATTAATTTTTTCTGTAGAGTATAGATAGCACAGCGGATGTGTATCAGGGAGTTTTAAAACACAGAGGCCTTAAGTGATAGCCTAGTCATTAGGGAAATGCAAATGGAAACCTTAGTGAGATAGCACTTCACAACCATTAGGTAGGCCACTATCAAATTAAAATACAATTAGCGCCCAGGCCAGATTGACTCCATGACTGGAAACTCCACCTTTGGATCAAAAGGTTTCAGGATTGATACCCAGTCAAGAGCATATTACTCAGTTGTGGGTTTGATGCTAGGTCCCAATCAGGGTGTGTGTATGTGAAAATCAATTGATCGCTCTGTCTCTCTCTCTCCTCTCCCTAACTATCACCCTCTCTAAAAATTAATGGAAAGCCAAAACCGGTTTGGCTCAGTGGATAGAGCGTCAGCCTGCGGACTGAAGGGTCCCAGGTTCGATTCCGGTCAAGGGCATGTAACTTGGTTGCGGGCACATCCCCAGTGGGAGGTGTGCAGGAGGCAGCTGATCGATGTTTCTCTCTCATCGATGTTTCTGACTATCTATCCCTCTTCCTTCCTCTCTGTAAAAAATCAATAAAATATATTTAAAAAAATAATAAAAATAAATAAAAATAATAAAAATTAATGGAAAAAATATACTCCCCTGATATATTTTTTTAAAGTAAATTCTGACACATGCTCCAACATGGATGATGACCCTTGAGGATATGATGCCTCCTGAAATCAGCCAGGCCCATAAAGGCATGTTCTGTGGAATTCCATTTTCATGAGGTGGTCAAATTCACAGGGACGGAAAGTGGAATGTAGCAGCCAGGTACTTCGAGGAGAAGGAAGGGAGAGTTAGGGTGTTTAATGGGTACAGAGGTTCCCTTTAGCAAGATGAGGAAAGGGGGAGGGAGCCTTATGGAGGGATGAACATGTGTTCCAGCCCCCCAGAGAAGAGAAGGCAGAGGACAAGGAGCCATTGTGTCTGACCACTCTGTCCCCTGGGCAGGGACAGATAAGACCTCTCATCTCACCAAGCAAGGCAAGGAGACGCAGTCCAACACCCCTCGGGTCCTGGCAGACGAGTGCCGGGACCCACACTCAATCAGAGTTGTGCTCCATGCTGTCGGGGGAGGGAATCGGATGGTGGGGATTGACGAGAGGAAGGAGAATGAGATGGGGGTGAGCCCTCCCACAAGGTCAAAGTGCCTGGTCCCTGTCTTGCTCCCGACTTGCTCTGTGTGGTCTTGACCTCTGTGAGCCTTGGCTTCCTCCCCTTGGCCCAGAGACAGGAGTGGTTGTCAGGTCAGTGTGGGGCACTCAGTGGCCTGGCACAGGGAGGGCTGAGCAGAGGATGGGGCCCACCCTCTGGACTTGGAGGTCCCTCCTGTTGATGCGGTCCCGAGAGAGCTCTGGGATTCTAGAAGCTAGTCCAGAGAAGATCAGATTAAGTAGGGTGGGTTCAGCATAGAGATCTGAAAAGCAGACTAGAGAACATGAGATCAAGTAGAATTGATTGGCTTAGCGGGTCAATCTGCTCGGAGGCGGGGCTTTCCGCCTATATAAGGGCAGAGGGCACCCAGCCTAAGCCATTAGACACCAGAGCCCAGGAGAGCAGGAGCATGTCTTCGCCCAGGAGAAGTGGAGCAGCGCGAGCTCCAGCCCTGCTGAGGGCCACGGCACCCAGCTGGTTTCCTCCCGGATATCTGCAAGCTCTGGAGGCCGAGCTGGGTGCCTCCTGCCCTGCCCCAACCCTGGTGCCCCTGACTCCCTGCCATCAGCCTACTGGCCCTGGCGGCCTGCCCCCGGTGCCCCCCACAGACAGCAGGGCCCCCAAATCTCTCATCATCCAGCCAGAGTCCGTGAGAAGAGGCCTGACGCCCCGCACCAGGCTGCCCACTGCTCAGGAGCTGTGTGACCTGGGGCGGCAGGCTCCCAGGAAGTCAGCCAGCCTGCTCCATGCTGCCCAGCAGCCGGCCCCAAAGCGCTCCTCCATCCACATCTGGGCTGCTGGTGGTGACAAGAGGAGGGTTGCCCTGGTCCCCAAGCCCTGCCTGGCTGCAGGTGCCAAGAGGCCCCTCCCGGCCAGCAGCAACAGCCTGCCTCCCAAGGCCCAGGGGCCGGGCAGACAGCTCCCGGAGGTGCGCGCCCCTTCAGGCCAGGCGTCCATGGCCACCAGCACCGTGCCCTCAACGCGCGTGGCCCGCGGCCCATCTGTGCAGAGGTTTCAGAAGCCTGTTCTCCCAGAAGAGGGTGGGGACAAAGTCCCAGCCATCACCCGTCAACGCTACCTCAGCCTGTTCATGGGCGAGTGTCTCAAGTTCTGCCCCTCCACCCAGGAAGCCATAGAGAAGGCGCTCAAGGAGGAGAAGGCCGCCTACCACCAGAGCCCCAGCAAGAGGATGTACCGGAAGCTGGCCGCCCACACCTTCCACAAGCTGCGCGGCCTGGCCCCCGGCCCTGGGCCCGGTCCCTGCAGAACCGGGGGCCGCAGCGCTGTGTCCCAGGACGCCCAGATCAGCTTCTCCCTGGAGCGCCCCGACACCCCCCACGGGGAGGATCCTGTGAAAGGGGCCGCCCTGTACCAGCGCCTCAAGGAGCACCTGCTCACCCAGTCCCAGCTGAAGGAGCACGGCTACCCCTTCTCGCACCCGAAGAGGCCCGGGGGCGCTGTCCTCTTCACCGCCCAGGAGAAGCCGCCCCAAGACTCCTCATGCAGGCTCTGCTGCCGCTGTGGCACCCAGTACCTCGTGGCGCCCTCGGGCCGCTGTGTGCGCCAGGAAGAATGTCACTACCACTGGGGGCGGCTGCGCCCCACTCCAGCGGCTGGGGGCTGGGAGATTCAGTACACGTGCTGCTCGGCCGCCATCGGCTCCCCTGGCTGCCAGCTGGCCCAGCAGCACGTGCGGGACGGCCGCCAGGAGGACCTGCAGGGCTTCGTGCAGACCTTTGCCAAAGACCTTCCCCAAGGCGCTCATCCCGGCATCTACGCCCTGGACTGCGAGATGTCCTACACCACCGCTGGCCTGGAGCTGACCCGCGTCACCGTGGTGGACAGCGCCCTGCAGGTGGTGTACGACACCTTCGTCAGGCCGCACAGGGACATCGTCGACTACAACACCAGGTTTTCGGGAGTGACCGCGGCTCACCTGGCCCGCACCAGCGTCTCACTGCGGGACGTCCAGGCTGTCTTGCTCACCCTCTTCAATGCCGACACCATCCTCATCGGACACAGCCTGCACAGCGACCTGCTGGCCTTGAAGCTCATCCACAGCACCGTGCTGGACACCTCTGTGCTCTTCCCGCACCGCCTGGGCCTCCCCTACAGGCGCTCCCTGCGCAGCCTCGTGGCTCACTACCTCGGACGCGTCATCCAGGACGGGGTGCACGGGCACAGCTCCAGCGAGGACGCCAGTGCCTGCATGCACCTGGTCATCTGGAAGATTGGACAAGACGCCGAGACCCAGCGCTCACCGCCGCCCAGCATTTGAAGGACATGACTATGAATTTGGAAACTGCTGTGTGATCACACCTGTTTCTTGCCCCAAATGTCTAACAATAAAGGAATGGTTCAATAAACTAGAGTACATCTGTAGTTTTATTTGTCATCACGTTTTATTTCCTGCCCAAACACATGGCTATGGGTTGAGCATAGGAAGCATGAGGTCACGGTTTGATTCGCGGTCCCGCACCTGCCCGGGTTGCGGACTCCATCCCCAATGTGGGGTATGCAGGGGGCAGCCGATCAATGATTCTCTCTTATTGTTAATAAATCTATGTCTTTCTTTCTCCCTCTTCCTTCCTCTCTGATATCTAATAAAATATATATTAAAATGTTTATTTCCTGATTTTTAACATAATTCAGATTTATTGTAGAAAATTTCAGAAATAAACAACTATAAAGATGAAAAGGAAACTATTCAAAAATCCTACCACAGAGAAATAACAGTGCGAACATTTGATCAGCTTTCTCCTAGGAATAGTTACATATTTCTTATGCAAAATTCGGTATATTGTTTCTCTTTAGATTTAGAGCCTGTTTGTTTAAACTTCCTGTGTATGTAACTATGTATTCACATATATAAAGAAAAAGATATCATTTATGACTTCTTGCTATGCACAGTCAGTCTTCATTGTCAATAGGGTCTTCTAAACTGTGACTTTAAGCAAAATGATGCATAAGAAAAGTAATCTTTACCATAGGCTAAACAATATTAGCATGAGTTGTGTCTACAGCATATTTGTGGGCACAAAAATATCACAATACTGCTAAAACCCAAAGCACTTCCAATATTAAACATTGAAAGAAATATGAAATGTCTGGCTCAGTGGTTGAACATCCACCCATGAACCAAAAGGTCACTGTTTTATTCCCGGTCAGTGCACATGCCCAGATTCTGGGCTGGAACCCCAGTAGGAGACATGCAGGAGGCAGCTGATCAATGACTCTCTCTCATCATTGATGTTTTTATCTCTCTCTCTCTCCTCCCCCTTCCTCTCTGCAATCAATAAAAATAATTTTTAAACTTGTGAACTATACATACATTTTTTAAAGATTAATAAAAACAAATAAGATAATTATTTTCCATCCCACTTATTCTAGTTCAGAAATGGAGAATTAGGGAAGTAAGTAATTTGGTGAAAGTCACACAACTCCTGAATGACCAGTCGGGGTTGAAAGCCAGGTGGTCTGCCTTCACAGCCCACACTCTGAAGCAAACTCTATTCTACATCCCATGTCACTAAACATTCTTTGAAAACATGATTTGAAAAGCTGCTGCATAATATTGACTAACTTAAATATGCCAAACATGAGTTAATTTAACTCTTCCTCTAGCATTGAGCAATTGGGTTGTTTATAATTGCTCTTGCATTTGTTTCTGGTTTTTGTTAATCCTCCCCTCTCCCCCACCGGATATTTTTCCATTGCTTTTTTTTTATGAGGAAATGGATAAAATGCTAATAACACTACTCTTCCCCCCAAATAAAGTTGCTTCCCTCAAATCCAATTAATCTTACAATGGAAATTAAAATATACATTACTTTTATTTTATTTTTATTTTTTTAAATAATTCTTTATTGCTGAAAGTATTACATATGTCCCCTTTATTTTCATTGCTGTTTAGAGAGTGGGAGGGAGAGGGAGGAGAGAGAAAGAAATATCAATGTGAGAGAGGCATTGGTTTCTTCCCAAATGCGCCCTGACCAGGGATCGAACCTGCAACCCAGGTATGTGCCCTTGACCAGGAATTGAACTCGCGACCCCTCCATGCACGGGCCAACGCTCTGACCACTGAGCACCACCGGCCAGGGCCTGCTCTTGTGTTTTAAGTGTAATACTTCAAAGAATATTTTTGTGCATACATCTTTGTCTTATAATGAACAAATCTCTTATTATTTCATTAGGGTATATACCTAGATGGGAAGTTTTAGGATCAAAATGATACCTAGCTAAAGTTTAGTGGAGTCACTGCAAATGGCATTTATAACAAGTTTATTTTTTTTTAAGGGGTTTTACGTGACAATGCAGGGAATACGTCGGAAATCTTTGAACCTTCTGCTCAATTTTGTTGTGAACTTGAAATTGCTCTAAAAAATCAATTCTATTTAAAAAGGGGCAGTGTGCTGCCGAAACCGGTTTGGCTCAGTGGATAGAGCGTCGGCCTGCGGACTGAAGGGTCCCGGGTTCGATTCCGGTCAAGGGCATGTACCTTGGTTGCGGGCACATCCCCAGTAGGGGGTGTGCAGGAGGCAGCTGATCGATGTTTCTCTCTCATCAATGTTTCTAGCTCTCTATCCCTCTCCCTTCCTCTCTGTAAAATATCAATAAAATATATTTAAAAAATAAAAAAAATAAAAAAATAAAAAGGGGCAGTGTAACATGGAAATAAGTTTATGGGGCTTTTTAGCCAGCCATCAGGAACAGTTCAAGCTATGGCTCTGCCACCGCCAGCTGGATGGCCTTGGGCAGGTGACTCAATCTCTCTGAGCCTCAGTCGCCTCACCTGTGAAATGGAACGCACCGTGGTTAGGGGACGGCTTGAAGTGCTCTGTGTTAAACCCTTGACATGCTGCCTCGTGCTCTGTACCCTGCAGGTGGCAGGGCCGGTGACGGCGAGGTGCTCTTCAGATGGGAGGGAGTGTGGGCGCCAGCTCCTGCTGTGGGAGTGGCAGCCTGAGCTCCCTGGCCCATGAGAGAGGATGGGGCTTGGGGGCCCCGGTGGAGTGGGAGGGGCCCGAAACGGCCCTGTGGTGGAGCAGCTGAGGTGCAGCTGGGCCTGTGGCCTGGGAGGCAGCCTTGTGGGCGCCTGCTCCCCGAGCCCACACCTCAGGTCGGCAGCTGTGACCTGCCTCCTATCAAATGGGCCATGGCTGGGGTTTGGCTGCTGCTTCTCTTGGCTCTCGGGTGTCCAGCCCTGCCCACAGGTGAGTCCCTCCCTGCCTCTCTCTCTGTGCCCCATTGTCTGGCCCGAACCACCCTCTCCCTCTGGGCATCCAGGTGTGGGTGAGATGCAGGGAGGCAGAACAGAGGCACTGGGGCCTCTGGGAGGGTCTCGCCAGAAGCCCATCTTCCCTTCCCCATTGCACTCTACCTCCCAGCTACCTTGCTCTGGGGCCCCAAGTCCTGCTCCCCTGGGGTCCACAGTGTTGGTAGGGAGTAGTCACCTCTTGGAGGTATAGAGAAACAAAGCAAGCTGGCGGGTGTCCATGGGGGCCGGGTGGAGTAGCCAGGGCTGTTATGTGATATGAAGTGATGGGACCTGGGCAATATTGTGAGGTCCCCTCCTGCCCTTCCTGTCCAGGTCTCCCGCCCTCAGGGTGCCCTTTCCACCAGGGTTCATAGTGCCTCGTGTTCACTCCCAGCTCCCCCTTATCAATGGGCTCTCAGGAGAAGTCCCAAGGCCTCAGTGACTTCCCGGGTGTATGCACCCCCAGGCTTCCAAAGATCAAGACCGGAGCTAAAGGACTAGAATTGTGAGAATTCCAGCTTCATCTTTCTAGAGCCCGTGCATATTTACATGTGTGTGCGTGTGCGGGGGGTGGGGGGACGGTGAGTCCTTGACCTTTGAATCAAGACATCTCCTTGAGCTAAAGCTGACCCAATGTGTCACAGCTCTCCCTCCTAAGGAGGCCAACCATACCCATGTGGAGCGGGGCATGCCCAGGGCAGGCGACTGAGCTCCGGGAAGGACGCAGCCAGGGTGAGGAGGAGCAATCCTGGGAGGCTTTGTGGAGGAGGTAGATGCTTAACTTACCTTGGGGAGTGCCTCTACCGGCACAGCTGCGAAGGCTCGGGAGCTGTGGTTCCTGGACTCACTCCTCCCTTTGTTTGTGATACCTTATTAATGATAGCATTGATAAGAATACGAATACCCATCTGCCATGTGTTTTACAGTCACGAACTTTATTCTACGCAACAACTCTGTGGGGCTGGTGTTATTAGATTGATGGGACTATTGAGACTCAGTATATTAAGTGCATGAGACAAACCAACTCTATCCGAGGCCACGTCCCAAGTTTGTCCACTTTGTCACGTAGCAAAATCTTAGTCATCCTTCCAAGTGGGGTGATATGTGGGACTTGGAGTCGCCGAGATCTGAGCTCAAATCCTGAGTGGGCTACTAACCATCCACATGCTACAGGTCAGTTATTTGACCTTCAAGAAGTCTTATGTGAGCACTCCACACCCCTACATCCCCACAAAATACCCTGGCACACGTCCCTGCAGCATGCGCATTTCTTTGGCCTGGCTACACTTAGAGTTATTGTGGGGTTTTGTGTGTCTGTGTGCGTGTGTGTGCATGTGTGTGTGTGTTGTTTTTTGTTAATCCTCACCCAAGGATATTTTTCCATTGATTTTTAGAGAGAGTGGAAGGGAGGGGAAGAGACAGAGAGAGAGAAACATCAGTGTGAGAGAGACACATCAATTGGTTGCCTCCCGCATGCGCCCTGGCCAGGGCCAGGGTTTGAGCCTGCAACCAAGGTACATGCCCTTGACTGGAATCGAACCCAGGACCCTTCAGTCCGCGAGTCAACACTCTATCCACTGAGCCAAGCCAGCTAGGGCTTAACTCAGTTTTAATTTGTTTGGAAGTTTTAACCTTTAAGATTTAATTTTTATGAGCAAATATCCAACTGTTCAAAAATAACATTGTTATATATTAAATGAATCATCCTTACTGAAAAGACTAAGTTTGTGGAAAATTAGGATATTCTGGAAAATAAAGGACAGATCCACCTGGATTGCAGGTTCGATCCCAAGTTGAGGCTGTTTCTCTCACATCAATGTTTCTCTCCCTTCCTCTCTCTAAGCATGTCCTGGGGTGAATAATACAACAAACACCCTTCCATATTCCACTCAGATTAACAAATGGTTATAATCTTGCCATATTTGAGCTCGATTTTTAAAAATATATATTTTTTATTGGTTTCAAAGAGGAAGGGAGAGGGAGAAAGAGATAGAAACATCAATGATGAGAGAGAAACATGGATCGGATGCCCCCTGCATGCCCCCTACTGGGGATCAAGCCCTCAATCCAGGCAAGTGCCCTGACCAGGAATTGAACTGTGGCCTCCTAGTTCATAGGTCGATGCTCAACCACTGAGCCACGCCAGTCGGGCTGAACTAGATATTTTTAAGAAACAAAAAGTTACAGATACATTTGAAGCCCCTTTAATCTCATTCCAGGTCATATTTCCTCCCCTTCCTCCCCAGAGGTGACCACTCTCCTGAGGCTGGCACAACCAGGTATTATGCATGTTTGTTTCCCATGAGACTGAGTTCTTTGAAAGTGGGGACAATGTATATATAAATTATTATATACTAGAGGCCTGGTGCATGAAAATTCATGCACTGGAGGGGGGTCCCTCAGCCCAACCTGCTCCCTCTCACAGTCTGGGAGCCCTCAAGGGTGGGAGGTGACCAAGAGATCAGGGGAAGGCAACGCCCCCATCACACCTCTGCTGCTGCCACTGCCGGCAGCGCAAGCCTCGGCTGGCCCTGGTTACCTGAGCCTCGGGCAGCCCTGGGCAGCTGGGCAGCTGACATCTGAGGCTTGCCTATGCCTCGGGCTGGCCCTGGGCAGCGGGGGGGCTGAGGGGACTGGGGTACTCTGGAGGCAGGTGCACGGAGCAGCTGGACCCACCTGGGGGCAGGCCTGGCCATGCCGTGTGCCTGCCACCCTGGCGGGGCTGAGGGGACTGGGTGCTGCCATCTTGTGGCTGTGGGCACTTCCATCTTTGAGGGCATGGCAGTCAATTAGCATATTCCCTCCTTATTGGCTGTGGGCACTGCCATCTTTGTGAGTGTGTGATGGTCAATTAGCATATTCCCTCTTTATTAGATAGGATAATTTAATGTTGTATATAAATTAATGTTGTATTCCTAATGCCTTGCTTGGAAAGGTTCAGATATGATAGATGGGTGATGGAAAGATCATGGACAGATGGATGGGTGGATGGACAGATGGATGGACATATAGATGGAAAGTAGAGAGACTAGCTGTAGAAAACATGGATGATGGAAAAAAGAGTGAATGAATAGAGAGGTGGATGAAAGGGTAGAGGGAAGGAAGGGCGTTTAGATGGGAAAACACACGGAGAGAGGGCTGGTTGAGAGGATGGAGGGACAGATGGATGGTGAAAGGACAGATAGAAGCATAGAAGCCTACAGTGAGATGCTGGCCTAGGAGGGCACGGACAGATCTAGGCCCCCACAGGTGCATGCTCTCTTACAGGTGTGGGCGGCACCCCCTTCCCCTCGCTGGCCCCACCCATCACGACACAGGTGGATGGGAAGCAGCAAGTGCTGGTGGTCTGCCTGGTCCTCGATGCGGCGCCCCCTGGCCTTGAGAGCCCCATCTGGTTCTCAGCTGGCAACGGCAGCGCCCTGGGCGCCTTCACCTATGGCCCTTCCCCAGCTGCAGACGGCACCTGGACTAGCGTGGCCCAGCTCTCCCTGCCCTCGGAGGAGCTGGCATCCTGGGAAACCTTGGTCTGTCACACCGGGCCTGGGGCTGGGGATCATAGCCAGAGCACACAGCCCCTACAGCTGTCAGGTGGGGACAGAGCCTGGGGCCCTGTGAATGTCCCCTGCCCCTTTCACTCACCCTGGACCCAGGATTTGGTGGGAAGGAAGGCAGGCCCAAACCATGGTGGCATGAACGGTGTCCAAGTGTCCTCAAACTACGGCCCGCGGGCCACATGCGGCCCGCCGAGGACATTTATCAGGCCCACCGGGTGCCACTGCCTGTCCTGCTTAGCAGCCGACTCGTCCCGGGCCTGCAGTGCGCATAGGAATTTGTTCATAGTTTTTTTTTTAAACTATAGTCCGGCCCTCCAATGGTCTGAGGGACAGTGAATTGGCCCCCTGTTTAAAAAGTTTGAGGGCCCCTGGACTAGGTGAAGGGGTGCCTGGGCTCAGAGCAGGGCCACCTGAGGGCCCTGAGGCCTTGGATTTGTAACTGTGATATCTCACTCAAATCTAGGCTCTGATGCATGTTTTCCACGAAGTAATAATGCCTCCTCCCTCCTAGGATTGAGATATATATTAAGGTACATAGATTAACCCTACTACCTAGGGCTAATATCTCTCTCTATACCTAGGATTAATATCTATATATCCCCCTATATATGACACCCTACCTATTAGACCCAAACAATGAGTAAATAATTGATTGCTACCACTTATTCAGTGCTTACTCTTGCCAGGTACTATTTATTGTAAATACTTTACATTTATGAAGTCATATAATTTTCCTTATTTTTTCAGGGACAGAGAAGTAATATGTCCAAAGTCATCTATTATTATTACTTTATTCTTTAAAAATATTTTTTTATTGATTTCAGAGAGGAAGGGAGAGGGAGAGAGATAGAAACATCAACGATGACAGAGAATCATTGATTGGCTGCCTCATGCATGTCCCACACTGGAGATCGAGCCCACAACTCAGGCATGTGCCCTGACGAAGAATCCAACTATGACCTCCTGGTTCATAAGTCAATGCTCAACCACTAAGCCACGCTGGCTGGGCTATTATTACTTTATTAATAACCAGGTGACTTCCTCTTCTTGGATTATGTTGGTTTTAACATTATATTTGTTGAACAAATTCTCTGCCTTCCAAAGGCTGCTGAGAAAACTGATTCCTTGTCCGGAAGTGCTGAGGCAGCTCAGCCTCCCAGGGACACAGAACAGGGGGCAGCAGGGAGCCAGGGAGATCCAGGCCCCTCCAAGGACTTGCAGCGAATGGGCTCAGGTTCCCACTGCCAGTTCCTTTGTCCATTTATCCAATATGCCATGAACAGGGCCCTGTGTCAGGGCCGGGGCACAGTACTGGGGCGGAGGGCACGGTACTGGGGTGCAGGGAACGGCCCATCCCAAGTCTCACTCCCTTCTCCTTGGCTGGCAGGAGAGACTTCCTCAGCGAGGACCTGCCTCTGGGAACCTCTTGGGGGTGAGTGCTGGGGGCCAGGACAGTAGGTGCTATTGGGCTCTGGCCTGATGGGTCCTACTGGGGGTTGGTAGGTGTTCCCTGAGGAGGCTGTCTTGCTGGGTTGGTGCACTGGCCAGCCTGGGCCTCTGTCCACCTGTGGGTAAGATCTCTGACCCCAGCCTAATCCCTGGACACCAGCTGAGAAACACAGGTGAGCACTGTTAGAAGGGCCCGTGAACTCTCCCGGAGCAGCCCAGGTGAACGTCAGCATCAGAGCCTGGGGAGACCCCTGGGAGTCGTGGGAGACTGTCACTTCCACCACCTGCTGGCCATGGTCACCTTTCCGGGTCTCTTCCTGGCCAAAGGAAACTTCTGAGCGGGCTCCTCTCTGCAGCGATACGGACTCCTGCCTGGCCTGCATCCCCCTTATTTGGGGGGGATATAATAAAATGAAGGTTAGGCAGGTATTTTTTATTACCAGGAAGAGTTGCGGTTAGACACCAGGAAGGACCTGCCCTGAATTTGGGGGACGACATGGAGGAGGAATGGCAAGGGCAGAGGACAAGGCCCCTATTCTCGGGGGGGGGGAACGTTTGTAGGGGTGGGGTGCGTGAGGAGCCCCGGGCCCAGCCTGCTCCTTCCCCCTCCCGCAGGGACGCCGGGCCGCGCGCTGCGGCTGGGGGCGCTGCGGCTGCTGCTCTTCAAGCTGCTGCTGTTTGACGTGCTCCTGACCTGCAGCCGCCTGCGCGCCCCGCCCGCCGCGCGCGAGGACCCAGCCGCGGAGGCCCGCCCGCTGGACCCCCAGCTCCCGGCGCCGGCCGCCGGCCCGCAGCCTCGGCGGGTAGGAGCGCCTCCGCCCCCGCCGACTGCAGTCGCCGCCGGGAGAGGCCAAGGGCTCAGACCTTCTGCCCCGCCGGCCTGGCAGCCCCGGGCGGGGCCGCCGCGAGGTTCACATCCGCCCTCCGGGTCCCGACCCTGGCGGGAGCCCCGTCTAGAAGGAGGGGTGCTCTCTGCCCACCCAGCGCCCAGGGCTCAGAGCCCGCCTTCAATATGCGGGCCTCCCGCCTCGGAGGATACTGCGACCTGCCTCCTCCTGGACCTGAGCTTCCTGGGGGCCGGGCGGTCTCCCTCCTTCCACTGAGGCCGATCTGAGGGAAAGGCTGCGTCTCTCCCATCTGACTGGGAGCCCCTTGAGGGCGGTGAGGACCCAGCCATATTGGGACATTTGAGATGCAGAACACTTAGGACAATTAAAGGAGAACTTAATGACACAAGCAAATGAGAAGTGTTTTCATTTCTGTCTTCTCTGGGAGGAGGCAATTTGGCAGGTTTAGAGGAGGCAGAAATCTGGGAGGGCTTCCCAGAGGAGGAGGGCTTCCTGAGGGCAAGACCCTGGGAATTGCAGCGTGGGGCTGGGGGTTGGGGAGAGCACTGTCCCACCTGTCTCCTTACTCGGCGGCCCCTTCTGGCTCCTCACCCTGGCCCAGGCTCTGTGAGAGGTCGGGCGGGCGTGCAGCCCAGGAGCCCAGGAATGTGGGTGCTGGGCCTGATGTGAAGTCTTGTGCAGACACGACTGAGGTGAGCAGGGCCAGGATCCCAGAGTAAGGGGAGTATGCTCAATGCCAAGAGCATTGATGGTCACTCCAAGTTTACACTTATTAATCAAGTAAGGGTCATTATTCATTTCACAAACATTCATTGAACATCAACTCAGCCAGGCACTGAAGCGGCTTTTGTTTTTTGTTTCCTAAAGAGGGTTCTTGCACTGATAGAACATGAGCCTCCATGAGGGGTGTAAGGGCGTGTCCCCTGTTCCTTCAGCACCGCCCTTCACAGAGGCTCCTCTCAGTGAATCAGCCCAGGCACCGCTGGGTGCTGTTGCGTGGATGTCCCTGGGCAGCACAGAGCAGTCTATTGGATCAATGGTGCTATCGATCTCCCCCAAGGTGTCGCTGGGAAACTATATGCTCTAATACCGCCCCCCCCACCCCCCCACCTCCCGCCATGTGGTGTCAATGACACCTCCAGCTTCCTTGAGCCTCTGTGCCCTCTTAGCTGCTGGTCCATGAAAACCCTCACTGTCTCCTCCACTGCCCACCTCTCACCAGCCTGTCAGAAGATTATTCCACCTCTTTTTGGATTATTGGGGGGGCGGGGGGTCCCACAACTTCTAGGGATGAATCTGTTCATCCCCACAGGGCCAGCTGCTTCCCCAACACACAGACTGAGAAGGGGTGGGCTGGGTCAGGGTGGGGGCCTGTCTAGTCATAGCCTCAGACTTCATCCAGTCATCCCTTCCCAGTTTCCAGCCCCGACGCTGAGCTCAGGGCTCCTGCCACACTAATTCTTGCCTCAGTAAATGTCTCCTCATTCTGGAAGCAAGGTTTCCTTAGCTTCAACACCCCTCCCCATTTTGCCCCAATGCCCCCAATTCTGCCCTGCCCCAGACTACATCCCCACCAAGACTGGTTTAATGCTATTTTTCAGGAGGGCTCCTGGACCTAGGTAAATCAAGTCCCTGCCTTCTATGAGCTCAGAATCCAAAGAAATAAATAATAGGGCATTAAAGGGCTGATGTTACAGAGAATTAATGCGTGAACTTTTTACAATCTGCTCTATAAGCTTTAATTCCATTAACCTATTTGAACTTCCCAGGAGCAGGCAAGCCTCCAATAGCCGCTAGAAGGATCACTTAGCCATCACAGCGCTAGAAAGCGAGGCTCGGATAGGCAGTGGTGTGTTTAGTTCTCACTGGGACAAATCTAGGGACACTGGGCACGAAAAAAAGCTATTTAAAGGCCGGGGACTGTTTGAGTCGTCAGCTCTCACCCACAGCTCCTATGAGAGTGGCTGGCAGTAGCAACAACAACAATAATAATAAAACTTAAAAACAGCTGCTCAGTAGGAGCTCGCTGCATTATACCCCCGGGGGGAAGTGACGTGAAAGGAAGCGGAGAGGCGGTGAGGACGCCTTTCCCACCTCTTCTAGGACCCGCAAGCCGCACCCCCTGACTCAGCCCAGCGGCTGCTCCCCCTCTCCCCTTCCCCCACCCCCCGACACACACACCCCCGTCCCAGTCCTCTAGCCCCGCCCAGAGCCTCCGTTAGGGGGTTGGAAAAGATGTTGCCATTGGTCACTGAGGACACCATCCTCTCTCTCATTGGCCCAAACCGAAAAGAGACCATCCTTCCATTTGCTAGAGGGCGAACCCCGAAAAGCCCATTGGCTGCGCAGTCCGCGGGCCTCCGTCGGCTCTGGGGCGGGCCTGGCGGCCAGCGGAGGGAGGGGGCCGGGGCTCGCTGGTGCCCGGGTACGAGGCACGTGTGCAGTCCAGGAAGCATCTGCGAGAAGCTGCCCAGCGCGCACCCGTGGGAAGCGCAGCCCTCCGGGTCGGGTCCGGCTGGGCCATGGAGCCATTGCCTGAGCCCGCGCCCCGGCCCGGGACCCGCTGGCTTCTGCTTCTCCCCCTGCTGCTGCTGCCGGCCCCGGAGCTGGGCCCGAGCCAGGCCCAAGCCGAGGAGACCGACTGGGTTCGCCTGCCCAGCAAATGCGAAGGTGAGGGGCGGGGCTCGCGGAGCGTCCCACGGGAGGGGCCGGGCTTGCGGGAACGCTCGGGGGTGGAAGGTCCTGGCTCCTGAGCGGGACCCCGGGATACAGGGGCGGGCGAAAGAGCGGGTGTCCGTGCACCTGGAGCTCACAAACCCGTAAAAACAAACAACTATCATCAGGGCAGTAGATGCCTTGACAGATGAAATGCAGCGTTTGGGGGCCAGCTGAGCCCCAGCTAGTCTCCCAGCGCGGGGGAAAGGCTGGGTGTAGAGGGGAGTCAGGAGAGGCTCCGCAGAGGAAGCGCAAGGGAAAGTAGGAGTTGGCCGGGTGAAGAGAAGTAGCAAGAGAGGGCCCCACCAGGAAACCGCCCCGCAAAGGCCAGGTTTGAGGAACTGAAAGGATTCATATGACTGGTCCGAGGGGAAGAACCCGAACCCTCCTGTGCCCTCACCACAACCCGATCTGTGTGACTGGCTGCCTCTTCGCCAGCTGTGAGCTCCCTGAGGACAGAGACCTCTCCGATATTTTTGGAATAAATATAAATAAACGGGGGCTGTAGGGGTGTGTGGAGGAAGGAAGAGGGGCTGAGGCTTAAGGGGTCTCTTTGAGAGACTAGAACCTGGGGGGACTGTGTGAGGGAGGAAGATTTTAGGAATATGGAAAAAGAGAGCATACCAAAGACCTAGGGGTGTAGGTGTGGAACTTGAGGAAGAAAGAGAAAGGGTGCTGTCACATGAAGCAGAGATCCGGGACTGTGAAGGGCCCACCTTTTCTTCTCTTCCTCCACTCCATTCTCCGTGTTTCCCACCTCCCTAACCCCAGGCCACCCAGAAAGTTGGCTATGAATCTGTTTCATCCCAATTCCCAGCCTACAGCAGGCCAGATGTCCCCTAAGCACTGAGAAGTGGGGGGCAGGAAGGGTTTAGAACACATAATCCTTCCCTTTGAGAGATGGAAGGTGAGATGCTTCAGAGATAGGCCGACGTCAGGGGTAGGTCTCCCGGGAGGCAGTCCAGCCTGTACCTTCTCCCTCTCTCCCTTGAATAGACCTAGGGCTGTGATGCTTTCCTTTCCCTCTGCCTCCAGTGCCAACGGAGATCCTTTGGTGGTTTCACTTCCTCTTCTCTGTTTGCTATTTTATTCTGATACCAAAGAGCCCCTACTGTTTCTCATATTCTCAGAAGCTCACATTTCTTTTCCTTAGAGGCATTCACAGATCATAGAAGCGTAGGGCTGACAAGGATCTTTGAGATCATTCTAGCACAACCTTATTTTGTAGGTAACTGATCAAGGTTACTTTAAAAGATTTTTAGTCACAGGATGGCTTGGCAAACTCCAACCCTTAGGCTCTTAATTGTGTATTTACTTTTATTTATCATTTTGTTATTAAATGCTGACCGTGTCTGGCCCACAAAGCCTGCCTCCTGGCTCAGTAGCCTGAGTGGAACAGGCCTTGGCACAGAGAAAGGAGAACTTGCCCAGAAAAAGAGTAAGTGCATGTCCATGAGTGTCTGGGTTGGGTGCCATGAGTCTCCCCCAAGTCTGGATCCCCAGAGGGGGTCTTGAAGAGGTAAAGTTTGGAAGAGTTGAGAAGCAAGGTTTTGGCTGATGAGTATAAGAGAGGTAGGTTGATGGGTTCCAGCCTTCTGGGCCTGGAATACTACAGGCTGAGGGCGTGGGAGAAGGGGGCAGAGGAGCCAGAAAAATGATGACCTTGCACAACGTACAGGACAGCGAGGGAAGGAAGCCCAGATGGTCCTGGATGGAGAGCCAGGGAAATGAGTCGCCCGCAATTCATTGGGGACTCTGAGATACCAGCTTATATGTTGGAATTTCCGTGTGTCCCAAGTTCTCCAAGCCATCTAGTAATGTATGTTATACAGTTTCACCACGCAAGCCTCCAGGGGATGCATTTGTTTTGGTGATAGTAATTGGTTTTCTACCGAACTCTACCATCAGTGTTAAAATAACGCTGATGGCTGTATTCTCTTCAGAGGCATCAGAAGCTGCTCACACAAACACAGTCTCCCTCAGCAATACCTATCATGTATCCAACACATACAGAGTCCCAGACTAGAGGAATACAGAACAAATCCAGGACATGCACTCACTTTGGGTACTCCTGTGGTCTGATTAGAGAGGCACGCGAAATGACCAAAGGCCCTCAGTGAGAGCATGGATCCTGCACAGTCCTGGGATGAAACTGAGAGCAGGTGGGATTAGCCCTGGCGGGGGGCTCAGTTAGTTGGAGTGTCATCCGTACACTGAAAGGTGGTGGGTTCAATTCCTAGTCAGGGCACATACCTAGGTTGTGGGTTTGATTCCCTGTCAGGGTCGGTATGGGAGACAGCCAATGGATGGTTCTCTCCCACATCCATGTTTCTCTCTTTCTCTCTCTCCCCTCCCTCTCTGGGTGAGGATTTAAAAAAGAAAAAAAGAGCAGGCATTGACTTGAGTCTTTTTTGCTGGGAGCTGGCTCCCAAAGGACACGTGCACTCAGTCGGCTGTGCTGTGCCTCCCTCTCCCAGTGTGTAAATATGTCGCCGTGGAGCTGAAGTCAGCCTTTGAGGAAACTGGCAAGACCAAGGAGGTCCTTGACACAGGCTACGGCATCCTGGACCGGAAGGCCTCCGGGGTCAAATACACCAAGTCGTAAGTGAATGGGGACCCACTGGCCCGGCCTGCTTTGTTCCTCAAGGCTTCAGCGGCCTGAAGTTCCCTTCTCCCTTCTAGCCAGGCAGACCCACTCCGGAGGGAGGCAGCTTTGAGACCTAAATTTGCCCACTGGTTCTACGCCCAGCTAATTGGCTGGCTTTCCTAAATCCCTTAACTGCTCTGGCTTCACATTCCTCATCTGTAAAAGCTAGCCTGTGATTCCCAGACTCTTGGATTTCATGGACCAATGCAATTTTAAAAAATATTGGTAACACAAGATTACCAACATTTAATTTTGCCAGGTATAAATATCAAAAACAAATTTAAAAACACAACATAAAACTTGCATCAGCTATGGTCATCCTTTCAAAATTAAGTGATATTTTAACATCAAAATTTTATATATTTTGCTTTATAAAAAAAACCTACAGAACCATTGAGCTTTATTTAAAAAAAATTCCTTCCCATAGAGCTGTTAAAATTTTGTCTCTCTGGTCTGTGTTCCAGCATTTCAGAGCACCCAGACCAGATGACCTATCTTCCTTCCAGCTCTGACTTCCCGTTGGTGAGATGCGCAGGCGTTGGGGTAGCAGGGCTGGAGGGACGGACCACTGACCCACTGGGGCTGGGAGGGGGACTCAGCCCCTCGTGCTGCTGTCTCCACAGGGACTTACGGTTAATCGAAGTCACTGAGACCATTTGCAAGAGGCTCCTGGACTATAGCCTGCACAAGGAGAGGACCGGCAGCAACCGGTTTGCCAAGGTGGGATTGTGCTTGTCCTTGTTCCCTGCTGAGGCAGGGCCTGCGTGTGGCTGAGTATGTCTGCTGGTGTGGCTGTGATTTGAAGACCCTACCCTGGCTTCCCTCCGTGGCCTCTTCCCATTCTTTGTGGACTGCTGTTTGCACTCCACCTGTCCTGGGTGGCCTGCCTTTTCCTGGGCGATAGGCACATTCATAATGGCTGGGCCTGCCCGTCAGGATCCTGCCTCGGTCCAGACTGGCGGAAATGCCCGAAGTGCAGCCCCCAGGGGGGCCTAAAGCCCCAGTGCAGGGAGAAGTCAGGAAATCAGGGTTCAGAGAAGAACCCAGAGACTCTTGGTGGTGATTACCCTGGCCCTCCTCTGGGACCACAGACACATACCTCAACCTCCATCCAGATGCCTCTGTGACGTGTAAGGCACTTACTACACCACCAATGCTTCTTTCCCTGGAGAATGAGCTTTTTACAACAAGGCCCACATTTCTTTGTCTACATCTTCAGCTCCTGCCACATCGCTTCACCAAAGTCCCCTCCTAGCAAAGGAGATCAGTATGAATTTCACAGAGTTGGTTGGGTGTCTTCCCATACACCAAAGGGTCTCGGGTTGATGCCCAGGCAGGGCACATGCCCAGGTTGCAGGCTCCATCCCCGGTGGAGGGTATGCAGGAGGCAACCTATCGATGTTGTGCTCTCACTTCGATGTTTCTGTCCCTTCCTCTCTCAAAATCAATAAACTATTTAAAAATAAAATAAAATTTGTATGAATTTTGTACCCTAGTTGATAATAAATTCATGTTTGCTTTAATGTAAAAATGTTAAAAGTTATTTTTCATAACAAGAAAATTAGAAACAGCCTAACCATCCATCAGACAGGCATGGCTAAATAGATTGATTGGCTGTTCAGTGGCCTGTTACACAACTGAGAAACAAAGGATGAGGTAGCTCTGCAAGGACTGAGCTAAAATTTTCTCCAACGTGTATCACTAAATAAAAAAGGCAGAATAGTGTGTGACATATATATTACTGCTGTGTAAAAAGTGTGGGTGGGGCAAGGAGGATGTATCTGTATGTCTGTTGGCATGTATTCGTATGCATTATCTCTGGAAAGGGAGTTTGTTGTCTCCGGGGAGAAACCTAGGTAGCTGGCAGAAATGGAACAGAGTCTCTCCTGCCTTGCCTACGCCCTCTCCCCAGCAAGGAGAGAGACAAGCCCTCGGAAGAACCCCCAGCAGGGAGCGGGCCTGGGTGTGGGGAGTGAGTGAGCCCAGCCACAGTGGAGCGGGGGAGCCAAGACAAACGTATTTCCTGGAAAAGGAGTGTCCATTCAGAGGGCCTGAGGGCAACAGCAGACCTGTTGGGAAGGATAAGGTGTGGGGAGGCAGGACAGGGCATGTGTGCATGCGTGCACGTGTGGGGGTTAAGGGAGGTACACCTAAAAGAGGGGAGAGGAGGGTGAGGTCAAGTGTGAGGAACCTTAGAGGTCTTGGCTTCTCAGAGCTGGTCCTTGGGCCTCCAGCAGCCCCTGCCGAGAAGGTCAGGAGGCAGGGAAGGGACTCCCTCTCATGTCCGGTTGCCTCTTCCAGGGCATGTCAGAGACTTTTGAGACGCTACACAACCTGGTACACAAAGGGGTCAAGGTGGTGATGGACATCCCCTACGAGCTGTGGAATGAGACCTCTGCAGAGGTGGCAGACCTCAAGAAGCAGGTAGGCCCTTCGGCCACTGTGCCCCCGGGGGTGGGGACGGTTCTGCTGCTGAGGAAGGCCACCAAGGAACATAAGTCCTCTCACCTCTGGCTGCAGTTTGCTCAGGAGAACCCCGCCACCCGCCTGTCTCGTGTGGCTGAGGCTCCACTGAGCTCCTCCGAAGGGAGCCAGCGCTGTGGCCTTGCCAACGCGAGGGTTGTGATTACAGTGCGACGTGCTGGTGGAGGAGTTTGAGGAGGTGATCGAGGACTGGTACCGGAACCACCAGGAGGAGGACCTGACGCAGTTCCTCTGCGCCAACCACGTGCTGAAGGGCAAGGACACCAGTGAGTCTGAGGGAGGGAGGAGGCAGGGCGGTTGGTCCTCGATTTCATTGTTTGCTCCCCCTCAGGGGAGGTAGGGAGTGGGGACGGAAAAGAAATAAGAAAGAGAGGGTGTTGTCCTGGCTGGGTGGCTCAGTTGGCTGGGCAGCGTCCTGTACACCGAAAGATGGTGGGTTCAATTCCCCGTCAGGGCACATCCCCAGGTTGCAGGTTCAATCCCAGGGGTAGTACAGGAGGCAGCCAATCAATGTCTCTCTCCCCCTACCCCTCTCTGAAATCAGTTAAAAAAATTAAATCACTGCCCCCTGGGAGCTTGACGTGACAGGGTGGGTGAGAGGCACCAAACAGGTGCAGAACAACATGCAGAGAACTCCGGTGCCCCCGCAGGGCCTGGGCCACAGTGAGCTGGGATAGGGACTTGGATGTGAGGCAGCCATTCCAGTTGCCACTCCCGTGGCTCCCCCAGCAGTGCTCCTCACCCAGCAAACCAGTCTCCCCTCCTCACCCCAGGTTGCCTAGCAGAGCAGTGGTCCGGCAAGAAGGGGGACACAGCCACGCTGGGGGGGAAGAAGTCCAAGAAGAAGAGCAGCAGGGCCAAGGCATCCGGTGGCAGCGGCAGCAAACAGAGGAAGGAGCTGGGAGACCCCGGCCCCGAGGAGGACGAGGGCATCCAGCAGGCATCTCCCCTCACACACAGCCCCCCTGATGAGCTTTGAACCTAACCTGGCAGCCCCTGAACCCAGACTCCTGACGTGGAGGTTGAAGAATCTGAGGCTCGGCTCTGGCAGGCAAAGACAGCTCTCCCAGCCCCAGGTCCTCCCGGCCTCGCTGGGTCCTCTTCCTGTCGGGGAGAGGCCCAGCTCTGGGAAGAGCTCGGATAGCTGCGGTCAGCCCACTCTGGCCTTTTCCCTCTGCCAAGCGTTTCTCTCCTGGCAAGGCTTCAGGCAGGCCGTGTGGTTTCGGGACTGCCGAGAACGCAGTGTGAACTCAGGAGCGGCAGGTGTCGCTGGGCCCCAGGACTGGAGCCCTCTGGACCCTGTGGGGCGGGCACGCTGGGCCTTCATCTCCCCTCACGCCTGCCCCCACCGCAAAGCAAGACTGCAGGCCCCAACCCCTCCTTTCTCTCATCCTCCTGTGGACACCTTGTGCTCTGCCTGGCCCTCCCCAGGGTTCACAGAGTAAAAACCTTTTGGCCTTTTTTGTTGTGATTTCTGAGTCACCTTCAGCCCCTCAGAGGGGCCTCGAGCCCCTTGTTGCTCTTCCCTGCCCTTTACCTTCCAGCCCTGGGGGCTAAGGACGGGGAGAACCCGGGCTATTTTGGGGTAAAGGGCAGGCATGGGGGGAGGCCCAGCACAGTGCCTGCCCCCTCCCTCAGGCCAGGAGGGGCTTCATTTTTGCCCTGAGCACTTGGCTGCCCTCATTCCCACCTCCATCTGCCCTGCCTGTTGGTCTTGAACCTTGTCCCCTGATTGATCACTCTGCTCTAGCTGTTGTCCCTGGAGCCTAAGGGGGAGGACACCCCAGTCCCCCGAGGACAGCTGGTCACACCATGTCCTCTGGGAGCAGGGAGGGCGGGAAGGCTGGCCTCTGGGAGGTGGGGTGGAGGAACCTGCCCAGCCTGTCCTGAGGGCAGGGATGGGGGGAGGGGGGGGCAGTAGCAGTAGTGATGACAGTGGTTCTGTGCTTTCCCCCACACTGCACTGTGGGCTGGGTGCTGTTCACCCCATTTTGTAGGGAAGGAAACAGGCTCAAGTCAGGGGACATGCCCAGAGTCCTACTGTTTACAGCTGGCACTCAGACCCTGGTTTCCAGACTGCAAGCCCAGCATTGTCTCCACTGCCCCACAGCCGCCAGGGCACCACCCCAGTGCCTGGCACTGCAGGGTGATTCATATTGAACTGGTTTGGTTTGGTTTCTTGGCCATAACCTACCTCCACCAACAAGCCTCCTTTAAAGGGAAAATAGGAAACAGCTGTTGCTTCTTAGAAGGAGAGAATGGTGGGAAGTCCCATCAGCACGGGGCCCCCACCAAGTCCCCTGTGAGCACCCACACTGAGACCCTCACTCCCCTGGGCCGGGCCCAGTGGGTAGGAGGGGATGCACTGCTGAAGTGCCCCAGATTCGTCATCTTCTAGTGAAGAGGCTCTGGGGTATGATATGGGAGTGAGGGGTGCCCTCAGCCTGGGCTCAGCCTCTTCCCCAAGTTGGGGCAGCCAAGGCCACGGAGAGTGGAACGAACTGGGATTTTATTCCCTCTGGTCAGTGAGGCCTTGAAGGATATTTTTTGGTCTGTCCCCCACTGCCCCACCTTCAGGACTGATAACTGCTCCTGTTAAAAGGGCTGTGGGATTCCAGCATAGACTCAAGTTCCAGCCTCAACTTTGTTCTGCGCACAGGAAATGACGGGTTGGGGCTGGGGGCTGGAACGCAGGGCTGGAAAACTATTTGCAAACCCTTGGGCTGTCACTAATCCAAACCCACAACCTTCAGTGCCTGGCTTACGTCTGTCCCCAAAGCTTTATTGATCCTTAGGGTAGGATGAGGCAAAGATGTATCCTCTTACCAGGGTGGTGGCCCAGTGGCCCAATCCCAGGCCAGGTCTGGACCAGAGGGCAGACAGCTGGGACTGCTTTGCTCTTTGACCTGTGGCTGCCCCATGAGAGCCCTCTCCTCCCCCTGCCCCCACGGGGCAGGCATGCTGCACTCAGCAGCACTCTAGCAGAGAGCTTCTCCCCAGGCCCAGCCTGGAAAAGGCAGAAGGCTGCCCTGGCTGGGTAGCTCAGATACACCAAGGTTGCGGGTTCAATACCCAGTCAGGGCACATACAAGAAGCAACCAATGAATGCATAAATAAGTGGAACAATAAATTAGTGTTTTTCTCTCTTCCTTCCTCTCTGACTCGAAACTTTTAAAATGGGGATGGCGGAGGGGTCAGAAATTAGGCTCCAGCTTCCCAGGTTGTTTTTCCTCTCCTGACCACACATAACAGCCTTTTTGAACTTAAATATTGCCTCCCACTTTCTCACACCCCTTCCCTCCATTAGGTGAAGGGACAGCCCCCATTAGAATAGGGTTTCCTACACTCACCTGGACATGAAAGTCACCTGAAATGCTTGTTAAACATACAGATGTCTGGGCCCACTTCAGATTTGCTGGGTTGAAGACCTAGGAGCCTGCGTGCCGAGGCCAGCTAGAACCCACTTCACCAGGAGTGTTATCTAAGAGGGAGCAGGGCTTCAATGAAGGCACACTGTCCAGGTCTTATACTCAGAAACATGACTTGTCGGAGCCCCAGAGAGGATCTGTCTCCGACGAGGACTTCCATCATCCAGAATCACAAACGCTGATGGACAAAGCATAAGGCCAGTTTGTTCCAATTCAATGATTAAAGAACCATAGGCCCAGGTAGTCCAGTCTCAGGGATTGGGCCCCACAAAATTATAGTAAATATACAAACATGCGTACCAGTCCCTTAAGTATGGAGCCCTTGTGCAGTGCACAACCTACCCAGGTGTTACAGCAGCTCTACGTCACTTAGTTTGCAAGTGCTAACAAAACCCCTCTTACTTTTTTATATTAGAAAAAGAAGGCACATTTTTCACGACCGAGGCATGAGCCATGTATAATCGGTTTACGGAAGAGCTCTGTGAATTAATCCCGAGGCAGAGCAAGCTGAATCTCTCCTCAACATCCCCCGATGGCCTAGTTTGCTTTATTAAGGAGTTTCACTGTATTAATAATAGTAGCCACTTTCTGTGAGTGCTATGTGGCAAGCACACAGCTCTCTGCATGCTTTACTTAACGCATTTAATAAAGCTGTGATCACAAGGCCATAGATTTTTTTTAAATATTGAAGTAAATTATACATACAGAAAAGTGCACATAAGTGTATACACCTCAGTGAATTTTTATAAACATCACCCAAGTCACCAGCAACCATGAAACATTACCATCACCCCAGAAACATCACCGCCCCCGACACACACACAAACCCCACAAAAAGAACAAGGGTTTTTGTCTATTTTGTTCCCTGTTGTATCCCAGTACTTAGTACAGAGCCTGGCACAGAGGAGATGCTTAATAAATAGCTGTTAAATGAATGAAGTGTAGAAAGGTGAAGTAATGTGCCCATGGTCACACATTTATTAAGTGGCCCAACCGGTGAGCCCAGGTGGGATGGCTTCAGTGTCCTGGGGCACAGCCATTACACCATAGTACCCTGCAGCTACAGCTTCTTCGGACAGCATCCTGCCCTTATATAGCTTTCTTCTAAAAGGTAGACCTGCTGCTCTCTGCTAGTCTGTTTATGTCTTCAGAATTTAATGTTAGGAATGCAAGACCAAGTTAACCTTCAAGTCTTTCTCTCACCAAAGTTTACATTTGTGTATAGCTTAAAGCCAGTTTGATCCTTAAGCTGCCCCCCAGGGCTGGCTTTCTCTCTTTGCAATTTGAGAGGAATCCAGTTTCATTCATTCTTTCTCTAAAATTGCACCCTCCGTCTATTAAGGTTGTACAGGCCAACAGAACTTAAAATTCCATAAATGATTGTGATTGTGGATAAGGAGGTGTTGCTGCAGACTAGAAGCAGGCTGACTCCACCACCAGTTTCGGAAGAGGACAACATCTGTCACTACCCTCTGCCCCCAAATATAAAAGGTTTAGTGCATCCTGATACGCCAAGGTTGCAGATTCAATCCTTGGTCAGGGCACATACAAGATCAACCAATGAATGCATCAACAAATGGGACAAATAGATGGGGGGTTTTTCCTCTCTCCCTTTCTAAAAATAAATTAAAAACAAATAGAAAAACAGATTATTTTGTTAGGAATTACTTACCAAAGTGGTCTTGGCATTTTACTGTCCAACTCATGGAGATGTGATGGCAGGTGCTGTCACCTGTTTCATGAGCAATGCTCAGCCTGTGACCAAGGTTCAAATAGCGGGTCATTTTTATGTAGAAAAACAGCTCAGAGAGCAGACTGGCATATACCTATGAGATATTACTGAGGTTAGCACACCTTAAAACTGCTTTTAACAAAGTGTGAAATAGTCAAAGAGAACCTCTCTTCGTATACATTGATGGAATTCTCAGATGCACAAAGCTTTATAGACTGTAGATACCATTAATCCGTGTACAATCCAATGATATAGGGACCAACTTTACACTCACTTAACAAAACTTTATTAAAGCAGACTCTTATTTGGTATATTAAAAAGTCCAAAAAGGATCCTTGTGATAAATCTGCTAGCAGAGTCCATGGGGTGGATGGCTTCCAGCCCCCACGCCCCGCCCTCCCCCACAGTATCCCAGTGCTCAAGCTGGGTAAGCAGTCAGCAGAAAAGCTTTTTTCAGCAGCTTGGACTGGAGTTTGGAGTCCATCCTCTGAAAAATGAATTTCTACCAGTTGTGAATTAAAAACAGCCAGGATGTCTTACATTTGTAGTTACTGTATATATGTAATTCACTATTCTAGGATTTTAATGTGTCCTCAAATAGGAATTGACTTGAATTATGTCCAATGGCAGCAATAGTCCCAAAATAACGTCTTTGTGTGTGTGTGTTCCTTTTATTGGTTCCAGACAATTTTGTAGTGGGAAGGGATGGAGCCAACAGGGGTGGGTGGGTTCATTCACATGCCCAAAACATGGCTAACATCTCAAGGACTGTCCAAGAGACCATGCATTCCTCCAGAGATGTCACAGTCTTAAACTTGGTACCAGGTGGGAAATAGCACGAGCTTTGGAACTAGAGGTCCGGAAGGGCTGGTGGTTGGGGGAGAGGAGAGAAACCGAGTTCCTCAGCTGAAACCCTGGCTGGTCCCACCGGCCTCCAAGACATTAATTTTTGTACAGTTGTGCTCTGGTTGATGACAAGGCCTCCTGCCCCAAACACCAGCTGGAGTTGGATATATGACCCTTGTCCTGGAAAAGGGCTTCAGTTGCTGCTGCTGCTGTCCTCACTATCCGAATACGCACCCAGCTGGCTTAGAGAGGAGGTGCCAGGCATCCTGGGTGCAGGGTCTGCGGCTTTCCCGTTCTTCACAGTGCCTAGTGTGGGTGCCAGCTGGCCCTGTGGGGTGCTGCGATCCAGGCCTGTTTTCTTCACCACAACGAGGCCTGAGAGCTGGGGCCTGCTGCCAAGGGTGCCCACACTCCGCTCCCAGCTCTCCATCTTCCTCTTCGCCTTCGGGCCTTCGTCCAGGATTGCTGTGGGGTTGGGGTTGGGGTTGGGCAGGAAGGCCGGCTGGGGCGGGGCAGGAGCAGCATCCTCTTCCGAATCGGAGTCCTCCAGCAGTCTTCGTTTCCTGGCTTCTTCCACCAAGGCTGCCGTCTCCCTCTCATCCTCCTCCTGCTCCTGCTTCAGCCGCTCCTCCTCGGACAGGCGGTGCTGCCGCAGCATGGCCTCAAAATCTACGTGGGCCTGCCGCTGATTCAGGTCCTTGAGCTCCTGCAGATTCTCCAGTACCTCCATCTCCAGCTTGGAGTCCTTGGTTCGGTTCTCCAGCACCTTCATAGGATTGTTCAGCTCCTCATCCTCCCGCTCCTTCTGCACTCTCTTCTCCTCCTCCTCCAGGAGCTTCTCGGCCTGGAAGTTTCGCGTGGCTCCGTGCTCCATAGTGTAGTCTGTGTTTTCGGGGTCTGTCTTGAAGGTGATCTCTGCCAGACAGCGCGTGCACTTGATATAGAAACGGAAGATGGGCAGGCCCAGGTAGACCTCGTTCTGCACCGTCTCTTTGCGCGCGTTGAACTTCTTACCCTTGTAGATGTATTCTCCGCACGTCTTACACCTCATATTGAAGGGGGCCATCAACCGCACCACGTACTGCCGATCTTTGGGGAGCTTGAGCTTGGGGATCTTTGACGGGTCAAAGTCGGGGGGATAATACTTGTTTAAAACTTTTCGCTCCGACATTTTCGCCTTCTATTCTTCTCACCAGCACAGGAGAACTGTTTAGGATCGGTGTTCACCGAACTTCCGCTAAGCTTCCGTTGATGTCACTCTTTCTGCCTCTATGATTGGCTGCAGCATTCACATCTTGCCTTTTTCATTGGCTCCAATCCCCGTCTGTCAGGGTCCGAATCCTTCTGTCTATCTTCCCGAGTTGCAACCTCTGTAGCGCAACAAAGGTTCCGGTGGTGGTCTGGATTCGGGGAAGTTACGAGGAGACGCTGCGCTAGTTAAAATTTTGTCGTGATGTGAAGTAGCTGGTTGCGACACTCCCTGTTGTTCATTCTTTTATTCACCAAAGAGAGAGCTCGGTGTTGAGTGCTTACCCCGTGTGCTGGCCTCTGGGAGCCCACACGTTCCATGTCCCATCGCTCACGTGGGCACTGGGGACAGTTCCCACCGGCTACACAGATCGCGACAAAGGAGCACCCAGGACGCCCCGCCCCAAGTGTAGCTTGAGTCCTGGGCCGACTCTAAGACAAGGTTCCACACCTACCTCGCCCAGGCACTCACACTAGCTGCCAAATGTCCCCCACTGCCCTCCTGCGTTTTCCCTTTAAAGAGAACGTCTCACCCCATTCTTTCCCTGGCCGCCTCCCTTCCCATTTTTCCCCCCAAATTATGGTAACATTGGTTTTTAAGATTGTATAAGTTTCACATGTATAACTTGGGTATGTACTACAACTTGATCACCACTGAAAGTCTAGTTTTGATCCATCACCATAAAATTGACCCCCCTTACCCATTTCGCCCACCCCTCACCAACCCCCTTTTCCTCTGGTAACCACCAATCTGTTTTCCATATCTATGAGTTGTTTTTGTTAGTTCTTTTTTAAAATATATATTTCACATATGAGTGAAATCATGTTATTTTTCTTTGTCTGATTTATTTCACTTAACATAATATCCTCAAGAACCATCCATGTAGTCCCAAATGGCAAGATTTAATTCTTTTAACTTTTTTATGGTTGACTAGTATTCCATTGTGTACACATATCACATCTTCTTTATCCATTCATCTGACAATGGACATTTAGGTTGTTTCCATACCTTGGATATTGTAAATAGTGCTGCAGTGAGCACAGAGGTCCACATATCTTTTTAATAAATGTTTTTGTTTTCTTTGAATAAATGCCCAGAAGTGGAATAGCTGCATCATAGAGTAGTTCAAGCTAAAGAGTTGTGGTGTTGTTGTTTTTTAAACATGAAGAATTTTAGTCTTTTCAGCCAATTCCAAATAATAAACATTGCATATGTAAAATATAACCTATTTTTAAAAAATTTATTTGAGAGAGAGAGAGAGAGGAAGGGCAAGAGAGGGAGAGAAACATCGATTTGTTGCTCCACTTATTTATGCATTCATTGGTTGAATCTTGTATGTGCCCTAACCAGGGATCAAACCTGCAACCTTGACGTATTGGGCTGATGCTCTAACCAACTGAATTACCCAGTCAGAGCTTAAAATAACTTTTGTTAAGTCACAATAAATTGATTTATATTTTGTGACATTTTGTCCCATGATACAGGGCCTCAGATTTGGGTTACCTAAAATTCACAGGGACTAACCAAGAAAAAAAAAAAAAAAGACAGCTTCAATATATGTCCATAGTCAGAGGACATGGACAATTTAAAGATAAAGGACTGCAATTATTTGGTACATTTGGTAATAATTAAAGAAGATTAAAAACAATCAGATACAATTTTCAACCTAATGGAATATTAGAGAATAACATCTTCATGTAAAGAGTTGAAACAAACATTTGTTTTGGGGACAGTATCAATTAATAGAAAATTTTCAACTCTGGCCAGTTTCTAAGTGTTCAGAGCGTCGGCCCATGGACCAAAGGGTCATGGGTTTGATTTCTGGGCAAGGGCATGTACCTCCGTTGCAGGTTCCCCAGCCCCAGTAGGGGTGCAGGCAAGAGGCAGCCAGTCACTGTCTCTCTTGCACATTGATGTTGCTCTCTCTCTTTCTCCCTCTCCTCTCTCCCACTCTCTTTCTAGAAATCAATGGAAAAAATATCCTCCAGTGAGGATTTAAAAAAAAAAAAAAAAGACAGAAAACCTGCATAGGCCAATAACAACTGATGAAATAGAAGTTGTAATAAAGAAACTCCCAGCAAACAAAAGCCCAGGTCCAGGCAGCCTCACAGGGAGTTTTACCAGACATTCAAAGAAGAACTAACACCTACACTCCTCAAACTATTTCAGAAAATCCAAGAGGAAGGAACAATTCAAACTCTTTACATGAGGTCAGCATTATCCTCATTCCAAAACCAAATAAAGACACTACAAAGAAAGAGAATTACAGGCCTATATCCCTGATGAACATAGATGCTAAAATCCTCAACAAAATATTAGCAAATCGCATCAAGCAATATATTAAAAAGATCATACACCATGAACAAGTGGGATTATTCCAGGGATGAAAGGCTGATACAATATTCGCAAATCAATAAACATGATACATCACATAAACAAATTGAAAGACAAAATCACATGATCATATCAATAGACACAGAAAAAGCATTCGACAAAATCCAACACCCATTTTTGATAAAAACTGTCAGCAAAGTGGGAATAGAGGAGCATATGTCAACATGATAAAGGCCATATATGACAAACCTATAGCCAACATCATACTCAATGGGCAAACACTGAAAGCATTTCCCCTAAGAACAGGAACAAGACAGGGATGTCCACTTTCACCACTCTTATTCAACACTAGAGGCCTGGCACACGAAATTCATGTGTGGGTACGGTCCGCAGCCGGCCCCGCCCCCACCGCCACCCACCACCGGTTCCCCATTCGCCATAGGGTGATTGGTGCCTGACAGCAGAAAAGAGACCGAGAGGTTGGTTCCCACCCACTTGCCAGCCTGCCCCTGCCGCAGGTGGTCATCATGTGATCAGAGCCTGCCAGCCGGGGAAAGGACCAAGAGGTGGTCAGTGCACTCATAGTGACTGGTTTAGTGGTCATTCTGCTGTTAGGGTCAATTTGCATATTACCCTTTTATTGTATAGGATAGTACTGAAAGTCCTAGCCACAGCAATCAGACAAGAAGAATAAATAAAAGGCATCCAAATTGGAAAGGAGGAAGTAAAATTCTCATTATTCACAGATGACATTCTATTGTACATAGAAAACCCTGAAGACTCCACAAAAAAAACTACTAGATTTAATAAACGAATTTGGCAATGTAGCAGGATACAAAATCAACACCCAAGAATCATTGGCCTTTTTATACACCAATAATGAATTCTCAGAAAGAGAAACTAAACAAACAATCTCATTTACCCTAGCAACAAAAAAATTAAGATACTTAGGAATAAACTTAACCCAGGAGGCAAAAGACCTGTACTCAGAAAACTAAGGGACATTGAAAAAAAGAGATAGAAGATATAAATAAGTGGAACAATATATAGTGTTCATGGATTGGTAAAATCAACATCATTAAAATGTCCATACTATCCAAGGCAATCTACAGATTCAATGCAATCTCTATTAAAATACAAACAGCATATTTCACAGAGCTAGAACAAATACTCCAAAAATTTATATGGAATAAAAAAAGACCCAAGCCCAAGCCAGTTTGGCTCAGTGGATAGAGCATCGGCCTGCAGACTGAAGGGTCCTAGGTTCGATTCCTGTCAAGGGCACGTACCTCAGTTGCAGGCTCTTCCTCAGCCCGGGCCCTGGTCCGGGCACATGCAGGAGGCAACCAATTGATGTGTTCTCACATTGATGTTTCTCTCTGTCTTTCCCTCTCTCTTCCACTCTCTCTAAAAATCAATGGAAAAATCTCCTAGGTGAGGATTTTAAAAAATAAAATAAAATAAAGACCTTGAATAGGTGCAGCATTTTGAGAAAGAAAAACAAAGTTGGAGAAATCACAATACCAGATTTCAAGTTAGACTACAAAGCCACCGTAATCAAAACAGCCTGCTACTGGCGCAAGAACAAACGTATAGATCAATGGAACAGAAAGAGAACCCAGAAATTGACCCAAGCCATTATGCTCCATTAATATTTGACAAAAGAGGCAAGAGCATACAATCGAGTCAAGAGAGTCTCTTCAATAAATGGTGTTGCCTATAGAAATTATATAATGATCTGACTATAATAGAAATGTAGAAGAGTCCTAATTAATTGGTATAATTTCACAAGCCAACATGGTACTCCTTGGAGAGTCAAAGATATTCTGCTTATAAGTCTAAACTAGAGGGCTTTTCCTTTATATTTGCTTCTAATTCTTTTAGTGCTTTGAATTGGTTATTTTACTAGAAATGCAATGAAGTATTGCTTATTCCACTGAAGTGACTTGAAATGACCTCTTGCGCTTTGGGTGCAGGTTGATGCTGAAAAGACACAAAATAAAACGAGACACAGAGTTTGACACACCAGTGTCTGCATTATAGGCTACTAGATATTAAACTGCAGGAAGTTACGTAGACGTCCTCCGGTCAGCTGCTGTACCCCTGTGCCTTACAGGTCCTTTGTAGACTTGCCTTAATGATTTGTACAAAAGACTGGGAGGAGGGGGAGCTGCCAAGTCCGGGTGAACCTATGCAAATGCAAAGGCTCTGAGGCACAACGCAAAGCAAGCGTGAGTTCAGTCTGTCAGAGCCCGGTTCTGCACTGTGAGCAGTTTGCATAATTACCCAGTTCCTGTCATCTTTCAGACTTTATAATCTGCTCTAGATGCTTGGTTTGAACCCCTAGGTTGTGAAATGTATTGGTTTCCTGCCATCATTACTGTAAAATCTTCTTGTTCATGAACAATGGATTTCTCCTTTAATTTTCTTTTTAATTGTTGAAGGTTATCTTTGGGTGTAAGATCTATCTTACCAGAAAAGGAGACTTTGTAATGTTAAAAAAAAATAAAATAAAATAAAGTCCTCATTCAATAGAAGCTAAAAAAAAAATGGTGCTGGTAAAATTGGACAGATACATGCAAAAAATGAAACTAGACCACCAACTTACACCATACACAAGAATAAACTCAAAATGGATAAAAGACTTAAATGTAAGTCGTGAAACTGTAAAAATCCTAGAAGAAACCATAGGCACCAAAATCTCAGACATCACTCGTAGCAATATGTTTACAGATACATCTCCTAGGGCAGTGGTCAGCAAACTGCGGCTCGCGAGCCACATGCGGCTCTTTGGCCCCTTGAGTGTGGCTCTTCCACAAAATACCATGTGCGGGCGCACACATGCAGTGTGATTGAAACTTCGTGGCCCATGTGCAGAAGTCGGTTTTCGGCCTGGGCCGAGTCTATTTTGAATAAGTGGTGTTAGAAGAAGTGGGGGTGTCGGTCGGTCGGTCGGATGGTCCGGCCACGGGAGACGCCGCGCAGCGGGCCGCGGATACGCAGCGTGCACGGTGGGAGGGGGGGAGGAGGGAGCCAGTCAGTCAGCAGTGTCATTGTGCAGTGGTTAGTGCTAGTCACGTCCGCAAATAGCGCGGGTGACAAAAGTACCTACTCGAAGCATAAAGTTGCCTGTATTTTTCCAACCAGTTGCAAATCCTACAGGTATTTTTGTCATCAATTTAAGAATTGTAATTATTTTGTGTTGGTAGCTTTATTATTATAAAATGAAACTTTTTTTAGGTGCCCTGTTTGACATGGCTACAAAGAAGAAGCAAAGAAAAACGGAAGACAAAAACCGTGAATTTAAAGTTGAATGGACCGAGACTTTCGCGTTTATTCAAAACTTAAATGGCCTTCCGACCTGTCTTATTTGTCAGGAAAAATTGGCACATAACAAGAAATCAAATTTGGAGAGACACTTTACAACTAAACACATGTCATTTAGTACTAAATATCCTGTCAGTGATGCAAGGAAGAAAGCAGTTGAGGAACTTCAGAAGAGTCAAGAAAATTAAATTCTGTATTTAATTACTGGATACAATCTTCCAACAATGTTAATATTGCAAGTTTTGTGGTTAGTCCAGAGATTGCTAAGAGAGGAAAACCACATACAGACAGTGAATACATAAAAAGTTGTTTTATCAATGCATCCGAAGAGCTATTTCGGGATTTTAAGAACAAAGCAGATATTCTAAAAAAAATTAAAGAGTTACCATTGTCTGCTAAAACAGTGAAAGATAGAACAGTCAAAATGTCTTCGAATATAACCGACCAGCAAGTTGAAGATCTTAAATTGGTTTCAGCTTTATCAATAGCAGTTGACGAGTCTTGTGACATAAATGATACAGCGCAAGTTTCACTTTTTGTGCGATTTATTTCATCTACAGGTCCTAAAGAAGAACTTTTAGGATTATTGCCAAAGGTCAAACACATGGATAGGATATAGCAAATGCTGTAATTGAGTGCATTGAAAAACATCATATTCCACTCGATAAAATTGTCTCAATTTCAACAGACAGGGCGAAAAGTATGACCGGCGTAAGAAATGGATTTGTTGCTATTTTGAAAGAAAAAATTAATCACAAGATACTTACCATTGCATCATTCATCAAGAAGCGCTTTGTGGCCCTAACCGGTTTGGCTCAGCGGATAGAGTGTTGGCCTGCGGACTGAAGGGTCCCAGGTTCGATTCCAGTCAAGGGCATGTACCTTGGTTGCAGGCACATCCCTAGTAGGAGGTGTGCAGGAGGCAGCTGAATCGATGTTTCTCTCTCATCGATGTTTCTAATTCTTTATACCTCTCCTTCCCTCTCTGTAAAAAATCAATAAAATATATTTTTTAAAAAAGAAGCGCTTTGTGCGCAGACATTTCCAGAAGAAATTTGCAAAGTTATGGAATTGGTGATTAACATTATCAACTCCATATAGCTAAAGCTCTTAATCATCGCCAATTTAAAGAATTTTTAGTTGAAATGGAGAGTGAGTACCCAGATCTTCTGCTGCATAACAAGGTACGTTGGTTATCAAGAGGAAACGTTTTGAAATGTTTCGCTTCCTTATTAACAGAAATTAAAGCATTTCTCCTTGAGAAGGGTGTTCACTATCCAGAACTAACAAATGATCAGTGGATCCAAAAATTTTATTTCAATGTAGACATTACGTCTCATCTAAATCAGCTAAATCGTAAACTACAGGGAAAAGGAAACACAATTTTTTCGATGTTAGAAGTTATTTCATTCGAAAACAAATTATCTCTTTTTGCTCAAGATTTTGAAAGAGAAACTTTGATTTACTTTCCAAGCTTGTTGAAACATCGCCAAGAAAATAATTCTGATATTGACATTTGCTATTTCAAAACAACACTTTTAAATATGAGGGAAGCTTTTCTCAACAGGTTTCAGGAATTCAGAAACAGCAAAGCGACGTTAGCCTTTGTTAAAAAACCTCTTAATGCTACTGTAACAGAATTAAATTTTTCTCCGTTTAATATTGACATTGGCAACTTTGAAATGCAATTGCTGGATTTAAAAAACAAAGAATTGTGGAGCTCGAAATTTGAACGTCTTTGTGCTGATATAGAAATATTGGAGAAAAACAAATGTGAACTTAGTTCACAGCACAAGTGGTCTGCTTTGAAAGATCTGGAGAAGGAAGATATGTTGATTTTTAACACCTGGAATAGTATTCCTGACTCATATAATCAACTGAAAAAACTAGCGTTTGCTGTTCTTTCCTTATTCAGGTCTACATATTTATGCGAACAATCATTTTCAACCATGAACCATATCAAGAGTAAATTGAGAAGTCGTCTTATTGATGAGAACCTGGAATCGTGCCTAAAATTAAAAACAACAACATACAAAACTGACTTACCCAAACTTTCCAAGGAGATGCAAGGCCATTGTTCACATTAGTGTTTGTCAGTCATTGTCATGATTTAATTTTATGGATATTGTAAGGTAAATTGTAAGGAATTTAATTTTATCAATAAATAATATCATTATTAAGTATGATATCAAGTTTTATTCAACGTACCTATAGTTTAACTAAGACTTAAAACTTTAAGTAAAGTTTATTAAGTTAATTTTAGGGAACGTTGTGGAGTGAAAGAAGATGTAGTATCGAGGATTGAGAAAGGTATGTTGAGATGGTGTGGATATATAGAGAGGATTAACGAAAGGAGATAGACGAAACAAGTATACAAGATGAGTGTGGATGGGAGAGTTGGAAGGGGTCGACCTCAGCAAACGTACCTCAATCAGATTGAGGACGTTTTTAGCAAAGGCCAGCTTAGGAGTACCCTAATTAAGTTAATCACAATGTACCTACCTATATAGTTTAAGTTTTAAAAATTTGGCTCTCAAAAGAAATTTCAATCATTGTACTGTTGATATTTGGCTCTGTTGACTAATGAGTTTGCCGACCACTGTCCTAGGGCAAAGGAAACTAAGGAGAAAATAAACAAATGGGACTACATCAAAATAAAAAGCTTCTGTGCACAGTAAAAGAAACCATCAGCAAAACGAAAAGATAGCCCACTGTGTGGGAGAACATATTTGTCAATGATACATCTGATAAAGGGTTAATATCCAAAATATATAAGGAACTCCTACAACTTAACAAAAGTAAGACAAACAATGCAATTAAAAAATGGGCAAAGGACCTAGACACCTCCAAAGAGGACATACAGAAGTCACTAAATGTTCAAAGTCACTAATCATCCAAGAGATGCAAATCAAAATGACAATGAGGTACCATCTCACACCTGTCAGAATGGCTACCATCAACAAATCAACAAATGACAAATGCTGGCGAGGATATGGAGAAAAGGGAACCCTAGTACACTGCTGGAGGGAATGCAGACTGGTGCAATCATTATTAAGAACAGTACAGAGTTTCCTTAAAAAACTAAATATGGAACTGCCATTTGACCCAGTGATCCCACTTATAGGAATATACCCTAAGAAACCAGAAACACCAATCAGAAAGAAGGTATGCACCCCTATGTTTATAGCAGCACAATTTTCAATAGCTAAGATCTAAAAACAGCCCAAGTGCCCATCAGTAGATGAGTAGATAAGAAAGCTGTGGTACACTTACACCATGGAATACTATGCAGCAGTTAAAAAAAAAGAATCTCTTACTCTTTGAGACAGCATGGAGGGACCTGGAGAGTATCATGCTAAGTAAAATAAATCAGAGAAAGACAAGTATCACATGATCACACTCATATGTGGAATCTAAGTAACAAAATAAACAGATAAGCAGAATGGATCCAGAGACATGGAAGCATGGAACAAAGTGTGAAATCTCAGAGGGAAGGTGAAGGAGGGTGGGTGGGTGGGAGGTAATCAACCAAGGACCTTGTATGCATATATGCATAACCCATGGACACAGACAATAGGGTGATGAAGGCCTGGGGTAAGGAAGGAGGTGTGGGGGCTGGAGGGGGTCAATGGGGGGAAAAGGGGACATATGTAATACTTTAAACAATAAAGTATTATTTTAAAAAAAGAAAAATTTCATTTGGAAAATGATCTATGTCTACATATATATATAAAAGCCAAGTGACTGGAACGACCAGGATGACAGGAATGACCGGTCGCTATGAGGCGCACTGCGGCCGGTCAACCAACCGGCCTAATCAGGGGCAGAGCCAGCCGGCCAACCTCCCATGGCCCCTCCCCTCGGCTGGCCGGCCCCCATCAGCCCGATTGGGGCAGGCCAGCTGGACCCTACCCATTCATGAATTTGTGCACCAAGCCTCATCCACATGTTCATCTCTTGAAAAATTGTGAGAGCACTTTATTTTATTTTTGTTAAAATATTGATGTTTAAGCCAAAACCGGTTTGGCTCAGTGGATAGAGCGTCAGCCTGCGGACTGAAGGGTCCCGGGTTTGATTCCGGTCAAGGGCATGTACCTTGGTTGCGGGCACATCCCCAGTGGGTGGTGTGCAGGAGGCAGCTGATCGATGTTTCTCTCTCATCGATGTTTCTAGCTCTCTATCCCTCTCCATTCCTCTCTGTAAAATATCAATAAAATATATATATTTTTTAAAAATTGATGTTTAAGATTTTTTAGAAATATACATTTTTATTTAAATAAAAACCTAATACTTAAATAAAATTCCTTATCAGTATGGAGAAAATGGCCTTTAGCCTAAAGGCTGCAACCAATCACAAAAATGCTATCCAAACATTCAGAGGTGTGAATTACACCTAAAATTCAAACAACTTTTTTTACATACATATATATATGTATGTATGTATATGTATATATATGTATATATATATATATTTTTTAATTTCAGAGATGAAGGGAGAGGGAGAGAGAGATAGGAACATCAATGATGAGAGAGAATCATTGATCAGCTGCTTCCTGCATACCCCACACTGGGGATCAAGCCCACAACTCAGGCATGTGCCCTGACCAGGAATTGAACCATGACCTCCTGGTTCATAGGTCAACACTTAACCACTGAACCATGCCGGCTGGGCCAAACAACTTTATTTTAAAACAGGAAAGGGAAAAAACAAATAGTTTCTGGAAAAGAAAAAAATTTTTTCTGGGTACAGTATGGGTAATCATGTTACACCAAATCAAAAACAAGACACTTAAATAGTTGTTCTACGTAATTTTTTTCCTTTTTGTTTCAAGGTAATTTTATTAAAGAGCTTCAGAGTCTGATCTTTGAATGGCAATTTCTAAATGAAAGGATGGGCAAAGATGTCTACATTTACAAGTCAATGCTCTTCTCCAAGTCTTCACTATCCTATCTAATAAAAGAGTAATATGCAAATTAACCCTCACTCTGCTACACCCACAAGCCATGCCCACCAGCCAATCAGAGCGAATATTCAAATAAACCCAACCAAGATGGCTACGGCCACAGAGAGCAGGAGGGAGGCTTGGGTTTCCCTGGCAATGGAGGAAGCCAAGCTTTCTGCCTGCCCTTGCCGGCCTAGGCCTCCACTCAAGGCTACAAAGTTTCAATGATAGAAGATAAATATAGCCCAACAGAAATGGTGGCAGCCACAGAGCTGGAAAGAGCAGGAGGCTAGGGTTGCCCCCCGGTGATGGAGGAAGCCAAGCTTTCCGCACACCCTGGCCGGCCCAGGCCTCCGCTTAAGGCTACAAAGTTTCAATTATAGAAGATACATAAATCCCAATAGAAATGGCTGCCGCCACAGAGCAAGCAGAAGGCTTGGCTCTGCTCCAGGCTACAAAGTTTCAATTGTAGAAGATAAATAAACCCCAGATACCAGGGCCTCCGCTTGGGTCGTCAGGGGGCGTGGCTGGCCTGCAAACCACCATAGGCCCCTCACCCAGGCTGCCCCACGCCCCAAGGGAACCCCCACCCTGATCCAAGACACCCTTCAGGGCAAACCAGCTGGCCCCCACCCGTGCACCAGGCCTCTATCCTATCTAATAAAAGAGTAATATGCAGATTGACCATCACTCCAACACACAAGATGGATGCCCCCATGTGGTCAAAGATCCTGCCCCCATGTGGACACAAGATGGCCACCACAAGATGGCCAGCAAGGGAGGGCAGTTGGGAGGGACCAGGCCTTAAAGGGAGGGCAGTTGTGGGAGATCAGGCCAGCAGGGGAGGGCAGTTGGGAGGGACCAGGCCTTAAAGGGAGGGCAGTTGTGGGAGATCAGGCCTGCAAGGGAGGGCAGTTGGGGGCAATCAAGCCTGCAGGGAAAGGCAGTTAGGAGGGACCCAGGCCTGCAGGGGAGAGCAGTTAGGGGTGACCAGGCTGGCAGAGGAGGGCAGTTAGGGGTGACCAGGCTGGCAGGGGAGCAGTTAGGCATCAATCAGGCTGGCAGGGGAGTGTTTAGGGGGTGATCAGGCTGGCAGGCAGAAGCGGTTAGGAGCAATCAGGAAGGTATGCAGGCAAGCAGTTGGGAGCCAGCAGTCCTGGATTGTGAGGCCCAGTGGGATCGGGCCTAAACAGGCAGTCGGACATCCCTCGAGGGGTCCCAGATTGGAGAGGGTGCAGGCTGGGCTGAGGGACACACACACCCCCGTGCACAAATTTCGTGCACCGGGCCTCTAGTTATATATAAAAATGTTAGGAGAAAAAAGTATTCAAAATCACAGTAGTATTTGTCCTTAAGTGTTTCGAACCGAAGAGTCTGGTAAATCTATGGACATGATTATCCTGGTCTTTCAAAGCTGGCATTCCCCAACAGCATGTGGAGCCCTGAGGAAAGCCCAGGCTAACTGCAGACCCATGCAGAGAGGGGTCAGCAGCAAAAGTAAATGGAAAAGAAAGCGATAGTAAGGGGGAAAACAAACTGTCCTAGGCCACATAACTTCTCAAATATTTTATATCCAGTCAATCCATTTAAAAATAATGACAAAAATATTATTTTCCTACCATTCTGGTTGTTATTCTAATTGAACATCATTCTTCATTTGTCCTCAAATTTCTTAAGTGCATTTTAGAAATTACCTATTTTATGCAAAAGTAGGTAATCTATTAAGTCTATTTTTCCCTAAAATTGTATTTCTTATGGCCAAATTAAGTTAACAGATATCACTCCCAGCTCATCAATTTATAGCCAAACAATTTATTCCTTTCCTCCTGATTTGGAGTAGAATAGTATCAAGTTTATTTTAAGTAAAGAATGCATCTTCCTTTTAAAAAAAAGAACAGTTGCCCTAATCGGTTTGGCTCAGTGGATAGAGCGTCAGCCTGCGGACTCAAGGGTCCCAGGTTCGATTCCGGTCAAGGGCATGTACCTTGGTTGTGGGCACATCCCCAGTAGGGAGTGTGCAAGAGGCAGCTGATCAATGTTTCTCTCTCATCGATGTTTCTAACTCTCTATCCCTCTCCCTTCCTTTCTGTAAAAAATTAATAAAAATATATTTTTTTAAAAAAAGAACAGTTAAAAACAACAACAAAACAAAAAAAACAGAATGTATTTTCCTACCCAAGGAAGGAACTAATTTCCTTGGAAAGGCCTCATACTTAGAAATTAATAAATAACGAGATAAAGATAAAACGAGATAAGGGGATAAAGAAATAATTTAAATAAATAAATATAAAGCCGAAACCGGTTTGGCTCAGTGGATAGAGCGTCAGCCTGCGGACTGAAAGGTCCCAGGTTCGATTCCGGTCAAGGGCATGTACCTTGGTTGCGGGCACATCCCCAGTGGGGGGTGTGCAGGAGGCAGCTGATCGATGTTTCTCTCTCATCGATGTTTCTAACTCTCTATCCCTCTCCCTTCCTCTCTGTAAAAAATCAATAAAATATATTAAAAATAAATAAATAAAAAATAAATATAAAAATCCACCCCATAGAGAGGTAGTTATATACACAGATTGCTGCCCACATCTGAGAGGACAATTCTTTTTTTTTTTAATATATTTTATTGATATTTCACAGAGAGGAAGGGAGAGGGATAGAGAGCTAGAAACATCGATGAGAGAGAAACATCGATCAGCTGCGTTTTGCACACCTCCCACTGGGGATGTGCCCGCAACCAAGGTACATGCCCTTGACCGGAATCGAACCCGGGACCTTTCAGTCCGCAGGCCGACGCTCTTTCCACTGAGCCAAGCCGGTTTCGGCGACAATTCTTTTAACCTGAGTTTTTTCTCCAAGTCTAGGAGTGATGGAGTAGATTTCCCCTGGAACATTCTGACAAAAGAAAACTGGGTTTAATTGCAACTCCCCAGTACAGTGCCTTTGCAAGCTTGTTGCCAAAGACCTGCCTATAGGGTCAGCATAAGCACAAGGCTCCATTACTTGGGCATAGACAGGCCCATTCGAGGCAGTCTGTGAACTAAAGTGAAGAAGGATTACATGGGTCCTGGCCTGGTAACTCAGTGGGTTAGAGCATCGTCCTAGGTTGGAACGCATACAAGAATCAACAAATGAATGTATAAATAAGTGGAACAACAAATGGATGTTTACCTCTCTCACTATCTCGCTCTCAAATCAATTTTTAAAAAATGATTACATGATCTTTGGGGTTCCTCCAGCTCCCAGATTCTATAGACAATAAAGGGTGAGGGGCCCTAGCTGGTTTGGCTCAGTGGATAGAGTGTTGGCCCATGGACTGAAGGGTCCCTGGCTCGATTCAGGCCAAGGGCACATACCTTGGTTGTAGGCTTGATCCCCAGCCTTGGTTGGGGCACGTGTGGGAGGCAACTAATTGATATGTCTCTCTCACATGGATGTTTCTCTCTCCGTGTCTCTCCCCTCCCTCCCACTCCTCTAAAAATCAATGGGAAAATAGCCTTGGGTGCGGATTCCTAACAACAACAAGGAGGAGAGGAGGAGAGGCTCCCTTGTTCGGAAGTCTACATGTCTATCTCACTCTCCTGCGGCCAGTGGAGCAGACCAGTGGGAAGGCTGTTCTTGCAGTCTTGGGCTGCGCTGGGTGGCATCCTCTCACTGAATCCATCTCAGTCCAGGTCTTGTCCTAGGTTAAGACCTGCTTTGGGAGGAAGGGTGGTTCCAATAATTACAGGCTGTTGCTGTTCCTTGTGATTAAGCCCCCAAGACCAATTTATGAAGTGACAATGAGCAAGATATGGCGAGAGTACAGGCACTCTCACCCTGACCCTGACTTCCCACCCCGTGGGCATCGCCGCGGAAAGCAGGTGGTTTTTAGAAGCTTGCGGACTGCTAAGGACCACACTCCTTAAGCGGCTCAGGGAAACGCTTGCTGCATCACCTACAGGACAGGGGAGCACCTTCCTTCAGGTGGGTGGACTGATGCCTTGATTCAGAACTGCTCCTGGACTTGGTGGGCCAGACCAGCATTCTCCGCAGAGACTCCCCATTCCTTCCTTTGCCGGCTGACCAGGCCTCCGTCAGCGGCCACTCCTTCTTTAGATATGCTAATGCCTTCATTCACAAAGGATGGTCCAGTCCTGGGCGCTGAGCTCTGTGTGGACCCGCCTGAAGCTCAGAGGACCAGCTTGGGCACCGGCTGGCGCTGAAGAAAAGTCTTTCCTTTCTTTCCGGTTTGGGGTGGGGGTGAAGTGGGCACTCTCACTGCTCCCCCCTCTCCTGACCCTCCCGGTCCTCCTGCCAGCTGGGCACGGGGCCAGGAGAGTCCTTTCCCGCCCAGAGGGATTGCCCAGAGGCCTGGATCCCCAGGCGGGACAGAAGGGTGCGCCCAGGATTTTGAGGGAGGGCCCTCGCCGCGGGTGCTGGGCCGGGACCCAGCAGGGGCGTGTCCCCACGCTCACCTGCCATTGGGCAGGTGGGACCGCCGGGCCTCCCGCACAGGCCGGACTATAAATGCGGGGCCGGTTGCCGCAGAGCCAGGTGCGTCGCAGGATGGTGGACAGCGTGTACCGGACCCGCTCCCTGGGGGTGGCGGCGGAAGGGCTCCCGGACCAGTACGCAGATGGAGAGGCGGCGCGCGTGTGGCAGCTCTACATCGGGGACACCCGCAGCCGCACGGCCGAGTACAAGGCCTGGCTGCTCGGGCTGCTGCGCCAGCACGGCTGCCAGCGGGTGCTCGACGTGGCCTGCGGCACCGGGTGAGCCTGGCGGGGACGGGGTCCGGGGAAACGGGGCGCCGCACTGCAGGACCTGGCCTGGCACTCAGGGGCAGCTTCCGCCGCCTGCGCCGGGAACCGCGTCTGTCCCGCCGGCCAACAGGCAGGCCCAGAGCACGGGCGAGGCCGGCGGGGTGAGGGCGCCAAGACCAGACCGAGAGTGAGGGTGGGCACAGCTGGTGGGGAAGGCGGCTCGCCCCGGCAGCGCCAGGGCTGGGCTTTGGGCCAGAGCGATCGGATCCTGCTCCCGTGTTATTCCTCGGGTGATGGCAATTGTTGACAATTAACATTTGCTCAGCATTTGTCTGTGCCAAGAGCTGTGCCAGGAGCTTTTGAAACATGTTTTGAAAATCCTCACAAAACCCGAGGAGGTAAGTACGCAGTGCAATCCCATTTACAGCTATGGAAATTCGGCCTCGGAGAGGGAAAGATCCCCCATCTGGCGGAGAGGAGAACAGACAGGTCGCGAGAGTCTGGCCTGTGCTCTACACGACTTGCATGCAACCTTGCCCCGGCTCTCAGATGGGGCACCTCCTTTTTTATTTGTTTTTTCAACCCTCCCCCTCGAGGATACATTGATTTTTAGAGAGTGGAAGAGAGAGGGGGAGAGAAATATCGATGTGTGAGAAACACATTGATTGGTTGCCTCCTGCACAGCGGGGGGCTGGGAGGAGCCTGCAATCCAGGTACTTGCCCTTGACCAGAATCGAAGGCCAAGGCTCTACCCTCTGAGCAAACCCAGCTAGGGTGGATTGCTATGAGTCTTAATGCACATTTGTAGAATATCTGACTCTGAATAGGTGCTAAACACCAAAACACAATGTTGCTGCCTGGTGATAAGAAATAGATTTGCCAGGTCATTTGAGGTTAGCAGAGAGGGCCTAGGGAGAGGAAGTGGAGGAATGGAGTGCGAGGGGCCTCCTCGCCTTCCCCAGGCCCCCTGATTGCCCCTCTCTGCCTCTCATCCCCCGTCCTACCCAGGGTGGACTCCATCATGCTAGTGGAAGAGGGCTTCATCGTGACCAGTGTGGACGCCAGTGACAAGATGCTGAAATATGCACTTAAAGAGCGCTGGAACCGGCGCCATGAGCCCGCCTTCGACAAGTGGGGTATGCGATGCGGTCCAGTCAGGCTCCCAGCCCAACCACCAAGGACACTGCTCTCTCTGCCCTGGGCTCCTGGGTGGGGTGTTTGTTTTCCTAAAGGACACAGCAAAATTACTGTCATTTCCCTTAAAAGGGAGGCTTAGGTGCCAGAATGCGATATCAGGTATGAGGAGCTGTTTTAATTATATTATATTTTATATATATATATATATATATAATGGATTTCAGAGAGGGGGAGGGAGAGGGAAAGATTGAAACATCAATGATGAGAATCATTGATCGGCTACCTCCTGCACACCCCCTACTGGGGATCGAATTCGCAACCCAGGCCTGTGCCCTGACAGGGAATCGAACCGCGACATCCTGGTTCACAGCTGGATACTCAATCACTGAACCACACCAGCCGGGCTTAATTATAATGTTTTTCCCTCCCCCAAATAAAAGCCCATAAGCACAGAGTCCTCCTTTTGAACCATGGCTTCCTTCTCTGTTGACCCCTCTTCCCCTTCACCCTCCATGTCCATAATGATCCCCTCCCTCTAACTGGATGTGGAGTCCCTGTGTGTCTCTTGAGGGGAAACTGAGGCAGAGCTGCACTTGGTGGAGATGGGTACTGGTGGTACCAGGGTGCCCGCCTGATCTCCTCTTCCGGCCCCCAGTCATTGAGGAAGCCAACTGGATGACTCTGGACAAAGATGTGCCCCAGCCACCAGAGGGCGGCTTCGATGCTGTCATCTGCCTTGGAAACAGTTTTGCTCACTTGCCAGACTGCAAAGGTGAGAGAGGGTGTGGCCTTGGCATGGCCCTTGCTTTGAGCTATACCCCCTTCCCACAGAGCCCTGGGCACCTGCTCTCCCGCCAGAGCAGACTATGCTTTTTGCCCCTCTCTGCCTTGGCACTGGCATCCTTGGGTAGTAGAAGGATGGAGGGGAGACTGGTGTCGGGGGCCTTAAGTAGACACAGCCTCTCGCTCCTGCTGGGAGCTCAGGGGACCAGAGTGAGCACCGTCTGGCACTGAAGAACATTGCGAACATGGTGCGGCCAGGGGGCTTGCTGGTCATCGATCATCGTAACTACGACCACATCCTCAGCACAGGCTGTGCACCCCCAGGAAAGAACATCTACTATAAGGTGGGCCCCTGAGGGAGGGCCCAGAGTGGGAGGTGTGATCCTGGGGTCCAGGCCCCACAGCGGTTGCAGAGACTAACGCAGCCACCACTTACAGAGTGACTTGACCAAGGACATCACGACCTCAGTGCTGACAGTGAACAACAAGGCCCACATGGTGACCCTGGACTACACGGTGCAGGTGCCGGGGGCTGGCCAGGATGGTTCTCTTGGCTTGAGGTATACACTTAGCTAGGTGGGGGATGAGTTGGGGGGGGGGGGGCGGGGGCCGTGCTGAGGCCACCAGTCCTCACGGTTGGTCGCATCTCTGTTGCAGTAAGTTTCGGCTCTCCTACTACCCTCACTGTCTAACGTCCTTCACCGAGTTGCTCCGAGCAGCCTTTGGGGGCAAGTGCCAGCACAGCATCCTGGGTGACTTCAAGCCTTACAAGCCAGGCCAGGCCTACATTCCCTGCTATTTCATCCATGTGCTCAAGAGGACGGACTGAGCCTGGCCTCAGCTCCCACAACCCTCTGCCCGGGCCTTGCCAGGCTCTGTCTGGGGAGCCCCACACCAGCAGGTCCACATGCAGATCCTGGCAGTGTGCGGAGGGGCCAACTGCAGCTGGGGTGCAGGGATCTGGGTTCAGCCTAATGTGAGGGTGAACAATACAGTCTGTGCCTTTTTCAGTTCTTGCATGTCTTGTGTTTATGTCAGAAGGATCAGGCTCCTGTGGAGCCCACCCTGCCCTCCTCCCCTGGGCTTCCTCTGTCTTGCTCTACCCCACAACCACAACACCACCACACCACCAGCAGAGGGCAGCATACACTTTATTTTTAGCTACCCACCTGGCTCCCTCAGTGCCCAATTCCCATAACTCCAGGTCCCCACCCCACTTCCTGAGCAGATGGGCCTTAGTGTTGGGGCTGGCCTGGAAAAATGGACCGGGGATGCCTCTTGAATTCTCTCAGGCCTCTCCCCCCTGGCACTCCTGGAGGTAGGCAGCCTTCAGGTGGGTAATGGCAGCCTGAGACAGAGCCCTTTGCTCTCTCTCAGGTCTGCGGGGATCCCCAGGTAGCTTTAGCCACTGTGGGTGCGGTAGGGTCCCAGACTGCAGGAGGCCCCTAGCAGGCGGCAAACTTGCGCTGGATGCGCTTGTACCGGAGCAGTTCCTGCTCACTGACGGAGGGCTCCAGGCGGGCGGCGGCCTGCAGCAGGTCCTCCATGGTGAGCAGCAGTGCTGAGCTCCTGGGCTCCAGCCCTAGGGGAACGACATGGGGGAGGGGAGACCAGGGTTCCCAGCCTATGGGAGAACTCTGGCTCTATCCAAGCAAGGAGAGCCCTGGGGGGAGCGCCTTCTTGCCCAGAGTCCCCAAAACGCCAAGAGTCCCTCTTCAGAAATCCAGAACCGGGCCTGGTTTTCCCTCTAGCTTTTTGGCTGACCTCTGGGGCAGGTGAGTGGCTCACCTTCCTCCAGGTCCCGAACCCTACGTTTGAGGGCAGCTGTCATGGCATCAGAACAGAGGGAGTAGAGGTCCGCACCGGTCAGCTGGGGAGGGCAGTGATCCAGCACAGTCACCAAGCTCACGGAGGGCTCCAACTTGAATCTGTTGTAGGGACACAGGAAAGAAAGTTTTACCCAGCATGCCCTACTTCCTCCAAAGGCACCCCTGACCAGAGTATTCTGCACATTGCACTTATTCCCTAACCAGACCAAGGCCCAAGCCCTCTGGGAGTCTCCATCAGGGCATACTTGCGTGTGATGGCGCTCAGAACACGAAGCTGGGAGGCACGGTCCTCGCTCACCCCCATAAACACCAGTTTGTCAAATCTTTAGGGAGAGAGGTGGGCACACGTGTCAGGGAGCCCAGCGTAAGGGTGGATGAAGAAGGCACAGGACGGGGCCAAGGGAAAGCCTGACTGGGTCTGGTGGAGGAGAGATATAGGATGGGCACCTGCCAGGCCGCAGGAGAGCAGGGTCCAAGAGGTCTGGTCTGTTGGTGGCTCCGATCACAAACACATCCTGAGTGCTATGAAGCCCATCCAGCTCAGCCAGGAGCTGAGACACCACCCTGCAAAGGAAGAGTGAAGGGGAGTCCCGGGCCCACTCTCAGCTCTGCCCTACCTGCCTGTGGTGCCTCTCCCTGCAGGCCTTCTCCACAGGGCCCCTTGCTGAGTCGGGCCCTGTGTACCCTCCATACAGACACCCATTCTCCTCAATGTTCCACACCCAAAGCCACAGCCCCTTTTAGCTTCTGTCGCAGAACCGGAAGGACAGCACTCTGGGCTCTGAAGACTGCTGCAACCCATCTCGCATCCCTCTGTCCTGGACCCAGGCTCCATGCTGGCTCAGACCCCCACCTGTCCATCACACCTCCAGAGTCTCCACTTCGCCCCCGGGTTGGGGCCAAGGAGTCCAGTTCATCAAAGAAGATAATGCAGGGAGCCGCAGCCCTGGCCCTGGCAAACACTGAGGAGAGAGGGGCCCACAGGAGGGGAAGCTCAGGCGGGCTTTAAAGTCAAGATAGGAGGGAAGAAAACCCAGGCTTGATAATTCATTACTAGCTCCAGGAAATAGGCCCCACTGGCAGAACCGGGACTTGAGGAAAGGAAGACTAAGAATGCCCATGAGCAGCCTGAGGGTCGGGGGCTGGGGGTGGGGCACAGGGGCCATCGGTTTCAGAAGGACTGGAAGCCCTGTCCACTCACTCACCTTCCCGTACATTCTCCTCACTTTGGCCCACATACATGTTGATGAGCTCTGGCCCCTTCACACTGAGGGAGAGGATGTGGGAGGTAACACTCGTTAGACAGCCAAACACAATCGGCTCAATCCACCCAGCATCTCTCCAGGCTCCTCGTCACCTGAGGAAGGTAAGGCTGCACTCAGTGGCCACTGCCTTGGCCAGGAGGGTCTTGCCAGTGCCAGGAGGCCCATGGAGCAGGAGGCCTGAGCGCCTCAGGCCCAGGCTCAGCAGCTCAGGGTGCTCTAGAGGGAGCTGGATGGTCTCCAGGATCTCCTTCTTCACCTCCTGCAGCCCGCCCACATCGTGCCAGGACACCGAGGGGATCTAGGGGATGGAAAGAGCCCGGTTGGGGATATGCCGGAGGACGGAGCTCCGGTCCCACCTCCAAGGGCCTAGAGTCTCTACCTTAGGGGCGCCGATGGCCTGGGAGTGAGCTGACTGCAGCTGCTCCAGGGCTTGCCCAAAGTCCTCCGCCAGGAGCGGAAAGCCAGCAGCACACAGCTCCCGCTCATCCTCCTCAGTCAAGCCGCCGGCCAAACTGCAAAGAGAAACCCAGGGAGGTGTCTGGAGGACCTGACCCGAGGCCTCCCCCCATCAGGGTCCTGTTCCCTCCTCCCTTCCTTACCAGCTCCCACCCACCCATATTTCCTCTTGTCACCTTTGCCCTTTTATACCCAGTTTTCTTACCCAGAGTTCCTGATCCTGGTACAAGCTGCCCGGCTGCTGTGAGTCAAAAGGGCATAGAGATCTCCTACCACAAAGCCCTGGGAACCACAGGAAAGGATGCATGAGCAGGGCACAGTAGGCAGGAACCCTTGGGTGGTTGGTTCTCCAGCCGGAGCTGAGGCCCAAAGTTGGTGCCTTGGGGTTTTCTACCCTCACTTGCAGGGCAGCAGGTCTAAGTTCCTATGACAAAGAACATGGGAGGACCCTGCCTTGGTACTCACTGCACACCGCCGAGCCAGCTGTGCCAGGTCCACCTCTTGGCCCAGGGGCAGGCGGGCAGTGAGGGCCTGCAGGATGCTGAGCCGCTGCCCCTCTGACAGCACAGGCACCTCCAGCTCATGTGGAAATGCTGTCTGCACGTCAGCAGGCAGGTCCTGGGCCCGGCTTGTGGTGGCTACAACCATCAGTGGAGGGCAGCTGCAGACAGGGAGCGGGGACAGGGAGTGGGGACTGGGAGTGGGGACTGGGAGTAAGGACAGGGAGTGGGGACTGGGAGTGGGGACTGGGAGTGAGGACAGGGAGTGGGGACTGGGAGTGGGGACTGGGAGTAAGGACAGGGAGTGAGGACAGGGAGTGAGGACAGGGAGTGGGGACTGGGAGTGAGGACAGGGAGTGGGGACTGGGAGTGGGGACTGGGAGTGAGGACTGGGAGTGAGGACTGGGAGTGGGGACTGGGAGTGGGGACTGGGAGTGGGGACTGGGAGTGGGGACTGGGAGTAAGGACAGGGAGTGGGGACTGGGAGTGGGGACTGGGAGTGAGGACAGGGAGTGGGGACTGGGAGTGGGGACTGGGAGTGAGGACAGGGAGTGGGGACTGGGAGTGGGGACTGGGAGTGAGGACAGGGAGTGGGGACTGGGAGTGAGGACAGGGAGTGGGGACTGGGAGTGGGGACTGGGAGTGAGGACAGGGAGTGGGGACTGGGAGTGGGGACTGGGAGTGAGGACTGGGAGTGGGGACAGGGAGTGGGGACTGGGGAGAACTCTGCTGGCAGCTGAGCACTGCCTTGTCCTGAGGCAGGTGCAGGAGGGCAGGAGGTTGATGGGTGCTAAGATGGAATAAGGAGATGAGCACCCCAAGGCTTCTTGGATGGGCTCCATGGGAATACCTCGAGGGGGCCTGTATCCCCCTCACACAGGGAGCTCACTGAGGGCAGAGGCTGTGCTTTTTCTTCAACCTAGTGCTCCCCAAGAAAAACTAGGGACCACATCCTCCTCCCTCTGGATACCCCTAAGCTCCTCAGGGCTGTCAGGAGGGCAGCCAAACTGGCAGTAGACACTGGAGAAGCCATGGAACAGGTGATGGCTAGAGGATGAAAGGCTGAAGAGAGGGACGAGGGCTGGGCCCAGCTCTGTATACCTGGTGAGGGGGTCCTCATCGAGGAGGAGGCGACGCAGCATGGCCACCACACGGGCATCCTCACCTAGCCCATCACGATCCCGGCCCAGAAGGTCCAAGGCTGTCAGCAACAGAACCACAGGCCGGCAGCGCCGGGCCCGGGAGAAGGTGGCCTGCAGCTTTGTCTCCACAGCCCCACTGCTGTCTGCACAGAGGCTGGAGCAGGGTACCTGGGGAGGGGTCCCGATGGACCTGTGAGCAAGGGCCCGGTGGGACTGGGGCAGGAGGAGTCAGCAGGTGCAGGCCACCTCTCTTTTAAGGGTAGGGATGGGGAAAAGAAGTACTGCTGGCCAGTCCTACCTCTTCTTTACCCTAACCTCATTCCCTGGACTGTCTATCAAAATCTTAAAACCCCCTCCTTGAAAGCATCTCTCAGGAGCTGAGCATCAAGGGAAATGGAGACCCACTGGGCTGAGGAGTTAGAGCCAGGCCAGTAGCCAGAAGGAAGAGGGGAGAGGGAGAAGGGAGAATCTGGGCTGGGGAGGGGAAGCACTTGGGTTCTACTCTCCCAGTTCCCTCACCTTCAGCAAGTGGAGCCCGAGGCGGCTGCAGGCAGCAGCCACTGCTGTGGTCTTCCCACTGCCTGGGGGGCCCCGTAGAAGGACGCTGCCAGTTCCTGTCAGCAGGGCACCCCTGCAACCAGAGGACAGACACGTCTCTTCCACTCTGCCCAAAATGGGGAGTCCCCAGGAACAGGAGAGCCTGGCTCTAGAGCCCAGACACCTGCTTCTGTTTCCCCCTGCCCCTGGGCTGTCCCCACACCCTGAGGCCACGTTTCCCACGCCACCTATGGTGCTCTGGCCGGGGTGTGGAGCGTATGCAGCAGCCAGGACTGATTCCCTTTGTCACCCTGCTTCTTCCATAAAGCCCTGTGTGTCTGGTCTGGACTGGTATCAGGGAAGGGTCTGTGTCTACACTTGGGCCAGTGGTCTGGAGAGCTGTGTCCTTCCAGGTCAGGGTGGTTGGTGAGAGCCGGCATGGCTAGTGGGCTCCCCAAGGGGAAGCGTCGTCAGAGACAGCTGTCCCTGGAGATTCTTCCTCCACTGCCAACCTTGGAGGATGGATGTTATCCCAGGAAAGGAGTCTGGGAATCTGCCTACAGAAAGCACAGGGGCTAATGGTCCTGGTAGACTGGTGTGAGGGAGGTCCAGCCGATAGCACGTCCACCAGGGCATGGGGAACTACTTGTCTGGCCTGCTCCCCTCCGGGGATGTGGCGACCCCCAAAGCTGCTGCAGCCTCACTCACCCTGGCTGGAGGCGAGGTTTCAGGGCAGCACACAGCTCAGTCACCAAGGCCTCCAGGCCCGGAGGAGATAAGCTGCTCCAGAGACTGGATTCTCCCGAAGGGACCCTTGGAACAGGGCTCAGGGTAGAACCCACCTGTGAAAGGTGTGAGGAACCTTTAGTTTTTACAAGCTGTTTCTGCTCCTTTCCTCAGGTCTACTCCTACCCCCAGGGCCTCACCAAGTACAAGGAGGTATGGGTGGTGTCGGCCAAGTAGGCGCTGGTTGGCCCATCTGGAGCTTCCCCAACTGTTCTCTTCACTTTAAAGAACATCTCCTGCCACCTGCAGGAACGAGGCCCCATGAGTTCCAGACCCAGACACACAAAGCCCCTCCCCAAGGACAAGGTGGCTGTCAATCACAGGGGTCCACTGCAGGGACAAACTCAAGAGCGGCACAAATAAATGTCCAAGACCTGGCGGGGATCGAGCTGGGGAGAATTGGGGGAAGGGAAGATGGATGGTCTTTCTTCTTTTTTTGGTTAATCCTCACCCAAGGATATTCTTTTTCCATTGATTTTTAGAGAGAGTGGAAGGGAGGGGGAGAGACACAGAGAGAGAAACATCGATGTGAGAGACACAATGACCAGAATTGAACACATGACCCTTCAGTCCAAGGGCTGACGGTCTAACCACTGAGAAAAACCAGCCAGGGCTTCTTATTTTTGTTTTTGAAAATTTTTTTTGTTAATCCACACCCAAGGATATTTTTCCCATTGGTTTTTAGAGAGAGTGAAAGGGAGGAAGGGATAAATAGAGATAGATGTGAGCGAGATACATGGACTGGTTGCCTCTGGCACACGCCCTGACTGGGAATTGAACCCAAGACCCTTTGGCATGTGGGCTGATGCTCTAACCACTGAGATACCAGCCAGGGCATAAAAATCAACATTTCTCACATGTATGAACCCATTCAGCAGATTAGTGGTTGCCAGGGGCTGAAAAAAGGAGGGAATAGGGAGTGACTGCTAATGAGTCTGGAATTAGGTTGCACAACCTTGTGAATATACCAAAAACCACTGAGATGTACATTCCAAAAGCATGAATTTTATGGTATATGAATTATATCTCAATTTAAAAGTTAACATTTTCCCTTCCTTTGGAAAAAAATGAAAAGACTGCACAGGCCCCAGCTTCACTCAATTCTGTTCCAATAGGTCTGGGGTGGGGCTCTGGCATCTGTATTTTTCAAAAGCTCCTCAGTCATAAACAGGGCTATGCAGGCACTGGCCAGTGTCATAGAGAATTAGGGTTACCCAACCTGCTGCTACTGCTGCTGCGGGGAGCAGTTACCAGCCCAGTTTCTCAGATGAAGAAATGATGAACTTTTCCTCTCTTTAATCCTCAGGCAGCAAGGCAATGGCAGAGCCAGTCCATAACCTTGGCCTCACTGAGGTCCAATCAACCTGCAAATTCCTTTGCTCACAATGACCTACAGTCACAAAGCTGCCCCCTCTGGGAGCAAAAGGGGAGTGGTGGGAATGCCTCCAGGTGGCAGGGGGAAGCACATCACGCTAGTATTACGAAATTCTTGTAACTATTACGGTAGTCAGTGATCATGCTAAAAACTAGGACATAAGGAAAACTGTCTTCCTGTTAATCATTCATTATAAACAAACAATGGAAGGGTCTACAACCTACAATCTCAATCAAGCCCAACATCGTGCATCAGGGTATATATGGCCAGCACTGGGACCCAAGGAGGAACAGCTCCAGTGGAAGGTTAGGGGGAGACTCCCTTCTTCCGTGGAGGGCAGCTGGACCATTTTGCCGAGTACAAGGGTCAGAACTTAGGAACATATCTGGACTCTGCTGGGGAACACAGGGTTGTGTTCCCAGGAGCCAGATGGGAGACAGTGGAGCCTGGCTCCCGTCAGCCTGGTTAGGGAAATGGAACAAAGGGTAGGATCTGTAGAGGTTACACTATCACAGGAGACTCCCTGCAGGGCTTCCCTTATCAGGCTCAGTAGACTCATCCTCACCTGTCCTTGGACCCAACTGTCCTTCCAACCCTGCTTTCCAGGACCTGCTCAGGGGGAAGGAGTATGTGCTCAGCACCCAGAGGGAGACAGCTCTCTGGAGGGTTAGAATGGCAGATGTCCAGGAATAGGATTGGCTTGCTGGTCTGTCTCAGGAGGGCCTAGTGCCTGTTTCCCTTTGATAGTGCAAAGGGTAGACATCCTGTAGTTCTCCTACAGAACGCTAGCTCATAGGCATTGGAGGATGGAAGACAGAAGTGGGAAGTGACTGGTACCTGCCAGCCTGGCACTTTCTCCCAAGTCCCAGTTGTAGATTTGATCTGGGAAAGCTCAAAGAGGTGCCACATGTTACACAGGGCACTACCACAGCCCTAGATGTTGGTCAAGAATAAATCAGGCACTGCAGGCAAGGCATCTCTCTCTGGGCAGAGAACCCAGGCTGGCTGGGCCCAAGACCTTGGTCCTGATGATGCTTAAACCCAAGATCCCGCAAGCTGGTCCCACCACTCACTGAGCTTTGCCTGAAAGTTGGGTTTGTGTGTCTGTCAGTTGTGTTCTCCTAGTAAGTCGCTACTGGAAATCAGTCCTGAATAGAGGACTGACTGGGGAACAGGCACTACACATTCTTCCCCCTTCATATAAGGCCAAAGCAGTCTCTAAATCCCTTTCACCATTTTACATGGAGACTCTGTGGTCAAGAGTCAACAGGAGGAGAAAGGTTGGACTTTTCCTGTTTCAAGGTTCTTGGCTCATTTATGCTCTTATTTCTCATTCTCTGTTGAGGATAAGGAAAGAGGGAAGGCCTCTCTAGGACAGCAGCAATCCCTCACTCCCCCTTTTGGGACATAAAACCGAACAGCAGCATGTGCACACTCCATCAATTAGGGTAGACATCAGAACCTGGGTCTCCTCATGCTGAGTATGTGGGAGGTATGGCCCAAATAACATTGTGGTTGAGAATGGAAAACAAGGAATTCCACCTGGGTCTAGGCCATTCATTTATTTCTCATGCTTTACCTTACCTAGGGCCACCATTCCCTTTGAGGATAAACCCCACCCAAAGCTAGCAGGCAGTGATTCTTAATCTTTTTTCCGTTATGTACCTATTGAGAACCTGAAGATTGGAAAATGTAGAACAACAAAATGTTCTTATGCACAAAATTATTCCATACCACTTGGGAAGAGGGGGGTTGCAAAACTCCTGCACCCAGATTAGGAACCCCAGCTGTGAGAGAGGCGGCAGCTGCATACCTGGGCAGTTTCTCTGGCCTTCCTTCCAGGATCTCTACTTGCCCAACTGTTGGCACACACAGAACATCCCCTTCCTGGACCACCCTGTAACACAGCAGCCCTGGTCAGCTCACAGTGGGAGTCAAGAGCATGTGCCTGACATATTCCTCCCCCGCCCACCCCACCCATTCCCACCATCAACATGAAGACTACTTCCTAGGGGTCTAGTGCCCACCCAGAGACCCCAAGCAGTTGTCCAGAGAGCAAGTCTGACCTAGAATGGGCTGGAGGAAATGGTGGGGAGGCTGGAAAGGAGAATCGGGAACCAGGGAGGGGTAAAGCAGGATCCTGGCTCTCTTGGGGGTCCTCTCAAATCAAAGCAGTTTCTCAGGTTAGAATGTCCAGATTCACCTCAAGGTCCAGATTTCTCTTCTACTGTCTGCCTGACACACCAAGAGGCTTCTAGGCACAATACTGCTTAAAATGTGGCTTTTTTAAACCAGGGGCTCCATGGTACCTGGATCTAGGTGTGATGGGACAGGAGAGCAATGGGGGTGAGATGCTATCCTCCTAAAAGGGGTAGCCAGCTAACCTGGGTGTCTGAAAGTGCCGATACAGAACATGGTCATAATTTCCACTCGTGCTGTAGTGGGGAGAGGACACAATTTCGATGTGTAACTCTTTGGCAAACGGAGGCCCAGGCAGCACTGAGCAGCTTCCTTTTTCTTCAGGGGCAATGGAGCCTTCCAAGTATCTCTATGAGAGAAATAACCATCACCTCATAATCTCCCAGAGTCAGGCTCTGCCCTCTCTCTTATCAGCCAATATTTCTACTTTCATCCTCTGTCATTCCCATAACCCCAAGGCTTGTGGAAGGGGAGGTCTAGGAGAGCAGAGCTGAATACCTGTATCTTCCCTAGAAAACAGAAACCTCTCCTAATGAGCACGAGGAAAAGGTTTCTGACTCTGACTTTTCTGACATTAACTCCAAAAGTTCCCCAGTAAAGATAACTCTTCTGTGATACCTTCAGGTTGGGCCAGAGCCACTAAAATGGTAGCCATTTAATTCCCACAGTCCTTTGAATGGCACCAGGCAGCCACTGGACTGGATGTTAAGTGGACATTAGAGCAGGCACTCTGAATTCAGGCGGTGGGAAGAGGATATGAACTCACTGAAGTTTAACAGGTTGGTTCAGCTGAATGAGCTCCGGTCTGAGTACTCTAGTAGTTTTTCCTCCATTCAGAAGGAAACCCAGTCCTGGCTCCCATTCATGCATACATCTCCTCCTGACATCCCATGGCCCTAGTTGGCTAGGCCAGCATCATCTAATACAGTGGTCGGCAAACTCATTAGTCAACAGAGCGGCAAGACGCAGCTCATGAGCCACAAGTGGCTCGCGAGCCACAGTTTGCCGACCACTGATCTAATAGAACTATCCACAGTGATAGAAATGTTCTATATTTACATGTGCCTATTGAGTACTTACTTGATATGTGACTAAAACAACTGAAGACCTGAATTTTTAACTTTATTTAAATTAAAGTCACAAAGTGGCTAGTGGCTTCCATATTGGACAATTAAACATCCATCTACGTGCTTAATTAAACATTAGGCTATATTTGTCCCCCCCAAAAGAAAACAATTATCTTCTTGAAGTAAGGTTCTTAAAGGGAGAAACAAAAAACTTCACTTGGATGTCTATATATATAAAAGCCTAAGGAACCAAACGACTGGTCGCTATGACGTGCACTGACCACCAGGGGGAAGACGCTCAACGTGGGAGCTGCCCCCTGGTGGTCAGTGCACTCCCACAGTGGGAGTGCTGCTCAGCTGACCAATGGGCACCAGATGCTGAGCTCACTACCAAGTGTTGGCAGTGGCAGGCGCAGTAGGGCCAGGATGAGTGGGAGCAGCGCGGCGCCAGGCCCGGGCTCGGGCTCCTCCCTGGCCGCCTGCCGCTTAGGGCACTACTACATCCTGAGGGGGGATGTCGGCTGGCCTGCCGGGATCAGGCCAAAACCAGCAGCTTGACATCCCCTGAGGGGTCCGGGATTATGAGAGGGCACAGGCCAGGCTGAGGAACCCCACTCGTGCATGAATCCATGCACCAGGCCTCTAGGTAATATGCAAATAGACCGAACAGCAGAACTGAACAACCAATCAAAGCGTAATATGCTAATGACATGCTAAGGCCGCTCAACTGCTTGCTATGACGTGCACTGACCACCAGGGGGCAGATGCTCCAACCGGTAGATTAGTTTGCTGCTGGGGTCGGGCCGATGGGGACTGAGCGAGACGGGTGGGACATGCCCTGAAGCCCTCCTGCAGTCCCTCCCCGGCCGATTGTACACTGGTGGGGTTCCTCAGCCTGGCCTACACCCTCTCGCAATTCAGGACCCCTCAGGGGATGTCGGAGAGCAGGTTTAAGCCTGATCCCACAGGTCACTCCCCTTGGGAGGGCACCAGACGCAGGGCTCATGGCTGGCAAGCACTGCTGCAGCAGCACGAGCCTCTCCTGATAGGGACTGATTGGGCAGGCACAGTGGGGCCAGGATGAGCGGGAGCAGCAGGCAGAAGCTGCAGGTGGCATTGGACTGCGGGTTTTAGACCGATCCCTGCAGGCAACCCAGAAGGACCCCACCTGTACACGAATTCGTGCACCGAGCCTCTAGTCTATACTAATAAAAGGGCAATATGCTAATTAGACCAGGAGACCTTCTGGACATCCTTCCGGACAAAGCCATTGTGGCGGGGCCGAGGCAGAGGCCGTTAGGGGTGATCAGGCCAGGAGGGGAGGGCAGTTGGGGGTGATCAGGCCGGCAGGCAGAGTGGTTAGGGGCGATCAGGCAGGTAGGCAGGTGAGCAGTTAGGAACCAGAGGTCCCAGATTGCGAGAGGGATCCCAGATTGGAGAGGCTGCAGGCCGGGCTGAGGGGCAAATTTCGTGCACCGGGCCACCAGTATTTAATAAAATATTACAATTAAACACCAGGCACCAAAGATAATAATGGGCCCTCCCTTTAAGAAATTTACAATATATAATTGGGGATTGGACAGATGACATGAACATAAAAAGGCAGAATAAAATAAATGCTGCAAAAAATAAAAAGGCACAATGCTATATATAAGAGGATGTCATGTTAAATTTTTGATGGTGAAATTATGAAAGGCTTTGTGAAGATGGTGGCATCTTTATATGGGCCTTGAAGGAAAGGATGGTAGGACTTACAACAGATAAAGGGGAGAAGGACAGGAAAAAATTTGAAGCCAAGGATAAGCATGAGCAAAAGCACTGAAGTATCATCCTCCATACTACCCAGCACAATATGGGGTACACTGGCATTTCCACAAACACTTGTTAGATTGAGCTGATTAATGTATAACCCTGGTACTTCGCGCACCTCACATTTCACCTGGGTAGAAGAAAGTCCTTCCCATGCACCACCGCACTATGGAGGATAAGGATACTTTGATTGTAGAGAAAGGATAAATCAGGTTGAGACATTAAGCGAAAAGTCCAAGATCTAAGTAGTAAAGGACCTTTACTACTGATTAAAACAAAGAGGGGAGAAGGCGCATAAGCATTCCTGACCTCAGCCCTATATCCTACCTGGATTCTGAGCTCTCCCACTTCTAGGAGATCACAGCCGAGATTAAAAGCCAGAGTGGCAGGCACGAGGGCCAGTCCATCAGCGAGGGGTTCTCCCACCGGCCCAGAGCCGGGCCCCAGCCTTTCTGAAAGGTCCCAGCGAGGCTCTAGGACCTGCACCGTGGCCAAGCGTGGCTGGGAAGCCTTCGATGACTCTCCGGCCGGGGTCACCCACACCCACTCGCCCTGGAAGAGGCCGAGGCTACGGAGACAACTCCGGCTCACCCCCAGGGAATCTCCAGTCCCCCCTAGAACTCCCCGGAGTCGCCGGACTGCACCGGAAACCGCGAAGGAGGACACCAAGGGCGGGGGTGGGGGCCGGCTGCAGTCCCCCGTCTCCGGGCCCAGTTTGGACCGCCCTCGGAGCTCAGTCACAGCCAGCCGCGTCCCTGGGCCCAGCAGCCCTTGCAACGCCGGCCGCGTCTCCAGCACCCGCGGTCCGGGCACGGGCAGGGCCTCCCCGCGCCTCACCAGCAGCGGCCCGATTCGCGGTCCGAGCCCGGGCCCCGGCGAAGTGCCAAGCAACGCCCAGCCCAGCGCCGGGGGCCGCCGCACCGGCCGCGCCCGCACCCGCGCCCCGGAGCCCAGGGCCAGGAGCCGCAGCAGCGCGCGGCTCACCAGCAGCTGCGGGGGCCCGGGACCCTGCTCTTCGACCCCCGCGCCCGCTCCCTCCAGGGCCGCCACCAGCAGCGCCGGCCCCGCCGGGCTCTCCCCTGCGGGCCGCAGGGCCAGCACCAGGCCGTGCCCCGTCGCAGGCCACGGGCTCCCGGGCGGCAGCAACACCGTCAACGGGGGTGTCTCGTTCGGGAAGGGCTCCAGGACCCGCAAGACTGCCAGCGCCATGGTGACAGGGACCGAAGAGGCCAGTGAAGCAGCGCGCCTCCCGGAGCCGGACAGCCCTACGGCTCCGCGGCGTGCGCCGTTTCCGCTTCCGTCGGGGGAGGTGCGAGGCAGGTGGGTGGGGCGTGGGGTGCAGCGCGCTTGCTCTGAGGGTGAGCTGCGCCCTGGCTTGATCTGGTTGGTACCTCTTTGGCAGTAACACAATTTGCTGCGGTTGCATAGTTTTTACGCACGCGTCCTTTGAAACTGTTTCCAGGGATTTGCCTTGCACGCCTGCTAAGGGAGTAACGTCCTCTCAACCACCTTGCCCCATAGCATGCACTTAATTTCTTGAATCATCAATGAACGGTCAGCGTGCAGCGGGCCAACTCGGCCCCCGGCTGGGAGCTGTGGGTGGAGTGTTTAGGAAGGAGTCCATTTCTCTGTGGAAATCCTACAGTTCCCACTGTGGAAGTGTAGGCACTGAGGTTTGGGGGTTGTGGGAAGGTTGAAGGAGGGAGTGGTAGGATTATAAAACTGTCTCAGGCATGCTTATGGGTATGTAGTGCTTGCTGGCTGAATTGCTGCATGTGATTCATGGAGCCCTGGAGTGCTGAGTGCTGCCACACCTGTTCCAACTCATCCTACACAAAACCCACGTTCCAGTGTTTCTTGTCCTGTTTCTTCTACTCCCACCAAACTTGAAGCAAAGACAAAGCAGCTTTGCTTTTTTCATCCCTCCAAAACCAGCTGTTCTCCCCCAGCCAATACTTGCAAACTGGAGATCCATTTCCTGTTTCTAGGAGGATTGGGAGGCGGCGGGAGGGGGGGGGGGGGGTAGCAGAGCAGGCAGAAGAGAGTGGTTCAAGGCTTCAGTCATGAGCACCAAACCAACAGCTTGCGTCCCACCTGTACTGTTACTTTGATTTCATACTTGTTTCCATCTCCCTGCTCTGTACAAGACACTAGACTAGATGCTGGTAGGCCATGCTTCCAGTTATTAACAATATATAGGGTTCCTCCAAGATGTATACATACACTTTGAATAATTATAAAGGCAGTGTTTATTAAAATATATTACATTTTCAAAATTGAGCTATCAGCTATTAAAGTTTATATACATTTTGGGGGGACATCCTGTACTGTATATGTACTTAGAATCAATGGGTTCCTTGGTGGTAATCTACTCTTTCTGGACCTTGCATGCTCTTCCAGCTACTGCCCAACTTTCTCCTTTCCTTCGCAGCAAGCATCTTGAGGCAGTCTTCTACTCTGTACATTATGCGTTTCTAAAAATGCTAGAGTTGAATATTACATTTACATGTTATAAGGCATTTCCATCCCTAAAGCAATAAGATTTTGAAAAATGTCTGATTATAGTTTCTGGAGGTAACTCTAGTCCTAAACCTGAAATTGCACAGTCCTACAACTTTAGAACAGCATGCAAGAATGTACTAGGTAGCTGAATTTGCATGGATGAAAATTCCTATTTGGTAATTCTAAACTATTATGTGCCTCTGTTTCCTGCTCCCAGAGGACCAAGGACTGAAAGGATGGCGGGGTGTGTCCAAAGAGGATAATCTTGCTTTACACAGTAGCAGGCAAGCTCTAGGCCTTAGGACTATGGTACTTCTTGAGGCCTCCAGAATGGGTAAATACATCTGGTATCCTGTCTCAGTTGGCACCCACATGGACACAAATATCCATCCATAAGTAAACTTTCCTCCCAGGCTTTTCCCCCAGCAAATAATGGCTGGCATACAGTCCAATCTGCATTACCTTAAAATTGTATTAGTTACTGGGAGCCAAACACTACTTCTATAAGACTTCCACACCTCTTAGGGCTCTTCAACCTACTATAAGCTTCCTTTTACTCCTCTGAAACTTTCCTGTAAAGATCACCCATAACCTCTCAACTGCAGAATCAAGGTGATGCTGTCTGATCTTTATCTTAGTCTTTCTCCGGAATCTGACACTATTGACCAATTCTCTTACTTCCTTTGCCATTATGACACCAGTTTTCCTCCTACATCCCTGATAGCTTCCTGAAGTCATCCTCAACTCCTCCCTTTCCCTTACATCCTCCCCACAATCCAGTGAATCACCAAATCCTGTTGATTCTGCACATTTCCCAATTCCATCCTTTTTCTCCATGCCCATGGCCATCTATATATATATAAAAGCCTAATCTGCAGTGTCCTCTCCTGAGTTCCACTCACCAGGAGTTTGATCACTAGCTATGATGTGCACTGACCACCAGGGGGCAGCGCGGAATGAAGGAAAGCCCCAGCTGGCACCTGCTAGGGACCCTGCCCATACATGGATTTCATACACTGGGCCTCTAGTTGTATTATAACATTGCTCTCCTGGGCAAGGAGCACAGGCTTATTCTTAAGCCTTCTCCAGTTTCTTCATGTAGTCAATCTGCTACTGGAGTTAACTTTCTGAAACATATTCCTCCAGCCCAATCTAGGTTTGTGTAATTCATTACACTGTATCTTAACAATCGGTTTATATCTGTCTGTGAACTTCACCTGACTGGAACTCCTTGAGAGCAGGAACTGACCTTATCCATTAGGACATTAGCTTGTGCAGGGTGGGGAGTAAGGGATGTATTTCCCAAGACACTAAACCCTGAGTTTCCAAGTGCGCAAATCTAGCTGGTTCCCCAATCCCAGGAGATTTGCAGTAGGAACAGGGACCCACTTCCCAAAGTAGCAACAAACCCGGGATTCTCATCTTATTGCACCCAGGCCCCAGTCTGCGAGGCTTCACCTTTGATTTTCTGCAAGCCCTGTCTAGGAAAGGGATGCCATCGAGCACTCTCCACCAATTAGAGCTACGTTACCCTGAAGAAGAAAGGTACCCCTTCATTTTAGGGCTTCTTCAATTCGGACTGGACAGAGTAGCAGAGTGGAGAAAGAGTGAGAGCCCCCTTAGAAGGGAACCGGCTGTGAAGAAAGGCCGAGGCCGACGTACCACCGACGCCGGAGTGCGGCACTCGGTCCTAAGCTTGGGCTTCCCCTTACCCCCGCCTCCTTCGCTAAGCTCGACCCACTTTAGGGCGGGACTTCCCACTTTAGCCAATTCTTGGAGCCGAACCCTGGCGGTTTGTACTCTTCTTTTCCAATGAGAAAAAAAGGAAGCAGCTTGGCTCCAATGGCCAATCCGAAGAGGCGGCGTCTGGTTGTCAGGCAGGTTTGGAAGAGTTCGGGCCAATTGGAGGCGCAGACACCGATCAACCCGGGCGCAGCGCGCAGGCGGTGGCGAGGAGACGCCGAGCGGGCCGAGTGCGGCCGAGCAAAGCCGGAGCCGGAGTGGGGCCGCAGGAGCCAGGCCGGGTCCGGACGGGCCGAGATGCCCTATAAACTGAAGAAGGAGAAGGTGAGCATGGCCCTTTTCCTTCCGCCTCCGCCTTGGGGCCTGCGCGGAGCTCTGGGAGGGGCTCGAGCCAGGCCCGGGACAGCCCCGGACTGACCCTCCCGTCCGGCCCCCGCGGGGCTCCCTGGGCCAGCCCTCTGTCCCCGCTGTCGGGCGCACCCCCAGCCTGTGCTGCAACTGGGAAAGCACCCTCATCTTGCGCGAGATAGAGTCCCCCCCCTCCTCAACTTACACCTCCCGACCTACCCCGGCCCAGGGTAACCCCTCCCTCCAGATCTGCCCCACTCCCAGGTTATTCCCCGCTTTCTCTCCCCCCACCACTCACTCCCCCACCCCCACCCGTTTGCTGGTTTGGGACAGCCCTCATCTGAGGTGGTCCCTCCAGAACTACCCACCCTCCTAGCCCCTTCCCTCCTCTTCCGACCCGCCCGGGCCTGCACTGGCCTTCCCCACCTTTCCCTACAGCCCCTTCTCCCGCCCTGCCAAGCTCCCTGACCTAGAACAGCTCTGCTTTCTCTCTTCTCCACCGAATCTGGCCTAGGCCCCTCCCTCTAGTTCTTCCTTCACACACAAACTTGTGAGCCAGGACTGAGCCTTTCCTTCTGTCCGTGGAACCTCAGAATGTCAGTGCTGGATGGGACCGCTGAGTGCATTCAGTGCAATCCGGAGTGGTACAGATGAGGAGACTGAGGCCCGGACAGAGGAAGGGACTTGGCCAAGGTCACACAACCTGCTGGAGGCCCAGCTGCAATACCAGAGCTCCTGACTGAAAGGCCCCTTCTTACCCAAGTCCCCTCTAACAGGTATCAACCGTCTCCCAGGTTCAAACCAGCCACCATTCCCAGTCTGAGCAGGCTCCTTCCCCTAATCCTGGGGTAACCTTTGCATTTTTTATTTTTTGCACAATACTGGACTTCTGTCTTTCCTGGGCCATACTGTCTGTAAATCTGGAATCTGCCCTCGCTATCAGATTAGTTTTCCTTCTTACCCCACGGACTAGCCACCCCTGAACACCCTTGCCTTTGTGATGGTGTCCTGACACAGGCTGTTTCTTTCCTTTAAAAAAAAAAAAAATGCTTTATTTATTGACTGATTACTTTTAGAGAGGAAGGGAGGGAGAGAGAGAGAGAGAAAATTCAATTTGTTGTTCCACTTATTTATGCATTCCCTGGTTGGTTCTTATATGTGCCCTGACTGGGGATCAAACCCACAACCTTGGCGTATCAGGACAACACTCTAACCAACTGAGCTACCTTCCTCATCTACCTCCATACCACCTTCCCCTGTTCTTCATCCCTGCCTTTCTCTGCCCTCTATTTCCTGCTGTTACTGAGATCTGACTCAGAGGTGTGGTTCCTTTGAGGTACAGATTCACACAGAGGATGCTAGAATACCAGTTCCAGCCTTCCCCAGCTTCTCCTTTCCTGGGCTGGTTCCTCGTGCTGAGGGGACAGCTCTGGCCTGGTGTTCTGCACCAACATAAAGCAACCTACACTACGACCCCAGAGGTGTCATGCTTTCGTTTGTCCTCTGATGGGCTGTGTTGCTGGGCTTCCATCTCTGACCTTATCAATTAAACTCTTTATCCTGGGGCTGTTGGAGATCTGCCAGGGTTGTCCCCATAACCTCTCAGGTCCTGATGTTCTGAGTGTAGGGTTGTGATGGTGCACTAGGCACTGAGTTGGTCAGGGTTATGTGCCCCACCCGAGGCCCTGTCCTTGGCAAGTGGGCATGCTACAGTGGTTTGGGCAGCTTAGCTTTAGATGATACACACACAGCCACACAAGGGGCTAAAGGGCTCCTTCAAAGGGTCACAGGTTCGATTCCCAGTCAAGGGCAGGTACCTGGGTTGCAGGTTTGATCCCAGGCTTGGTCAGGGCGCATGCAGGAGGCAACCAATAGATGTGTCTCTCTCACATTGATGTTTCTCTCTCTCTCTAACTCTCTGTCTCTCCCTCTCTCTCTTTTACTCTCTCTCCCTCCTCTCCCTCCCTCTCCCCCCCCCCCCCCATTCCACTCTCTCTAAAAATCAATAAGAAAAAAAAAATCCTCTGGTGAGGATTTTTAAAAAAGCCCTGCCTGGCCTGGCTCAGTGGTTGAGCATAGGCCTGTGAATCAGGAGGTCACGGTTCGATTCCCAGTCAGGGCACATGCCCAGGTTGTGGGCTGGATCCCCAGTGTGGGGCATACAGGAGGCAGCCAATCAATGATTCTCTCTCATCATAGATGTTTCTATCTTTCTCTCCCTTCCTTTCTGAAAACAATAAAAATATATTTTAAAAAAGAGAAGGAAATCTTACCAAAAAGCCCTGCACCGGTGTGGCTCAGTTGGTTGAGCATTGTCCCATGAACAGAGAGGTCACCTGTTCAATTCCTGTTCAGAGCACATGCCCAGGTTGCAGGCTCCATCCCTGGTAGGGGGTGTGCAGGAGGCAGCCGATCCATGTTTCTCACATTGATGTTTCACTCTTTCTCCCTCTTCTTTCCTCTCTCTCTAAAATAATATATATATCAGTAAAAACATATTTTTTTAAAAAAGTGCAGAGGAGCATGGAATTCAGGGGAAGCTGGTGAGGTCTCCACCTATCTGTAGTTTTTAGTCTGATGGAACAGATATTGTACCATCCACAGAAAGACTTTCTCTATTAGATGATTGAGAAGAAGAAATTTGAATTTGACTTGCTAGGACCACAGGGATAAGTATTTGGTTGGAAAAGAGTATTGGAAGGATTGGAGTACATGGAGCCAGGCATCGCTGATCCCCTTCGAGGTTTAACATTCTGCTTTTGATTTCCAATTGCCTTTGGCCTTCTTCAATCAATGACTGGCAAGTCCTGAGGAGGAAGGTGGTGACATGTGACAGATTTGCCTGGATGGGGTAGGGACAGAAAGAAGGGATGGGGTAGAAGTGATGTTCATCTCTCCTTTCTCCTCCATTTGAGTTGGCCCCAGTCCTGGCCATCCTTCACAGCTTCTTCCCTGAAACCGCTCCTGAACCTTCAGGTGGGAGTGAGCTCCCCCTTGTCCCCTGGATTTATAGAACACTTGGTAGGTCACTTATGCCCCTTTTGTGTTCTTTTGGACTAGAATTAATTATGGACAAGTCCTTCCCCTTGAGATAATAACTAAGTTCCATTTTGGTTTGGCATCGCCCTCGCACACAGTAGGCCCTCAATGGATGGGTGCTGAGTCAGTCCCTTGGGGGGATTTTCATCCCTCTTCTTCCCTCATGTTCTGATCTGAGACTTACATCTTAGGTTCCTGAGTCAGGTGCCCCTGCTCCCTCCCACTTTCTTCTTATTCATAATGATAGTAATAACATTGACTAACATTAAGATTTTCATGGACACTGTGCTAAGGGAATCAGGAACCACGATTGTCGTCACTTAATAGATGAGGAAACTGAGGCTTAGAGAGGCTAGTCAGTGGTCGGCAAACTCATTAGTCAACAGAGCCAAATATCAACAGTACAATGATTGAAATTTCTTTTGAGAGCCAAATTTTTTAAACTTAAACTTCTTCTAACGCCACTTCTTCAAAATAGACTTGCCCGGGCCGTGGTATTTTGTGGAAGAGCCACACTCAAGGGGCCAAAGATCCACATGTGGCTCGCGAGCCGGTTTGCCGACCACTGGGCTAGTTAACTTGCATATGATCATGCAACTAGTAAGATTTAGGCCCGGAACGCAGGGCTGGCTCCATGGTGCCATGCAGCACTGGACTGCTGGGCTGGGTTGACGTGTGTGCCCTTCACCTGTTCTGCAGGAGCCAGGGAGCGAGAGTGGTGGGCCACGCAGCTGGGATCTTTCTTAGGCGCATTCCCTGAGTGCTTGTAGGGTAGGTTGGGGGCGGAGGGGCACAAAAAAGACCCAGTAGCTTATGATCAAGTCAAAAGATAAGACACGTATGAAGAGGGGTCACCTGTGTCCAAGGGGCCCACATCTGGGGTCTCTACAGTCACCTGTGTTGTGTTCTGCCTGCACCCCCTCATCCTTTTCCTCTCCACCCCATGATCTGAGCCACTTCCTGGCCCCTTGATGACGGGGTCAGTGTGCCCAGCATGGTCAGTAGGCAGTGGAAGAGTAGTCAACCCAAAGAAGGAGCTCCTGCCTGCTCCTGCTTGCTCACGTGACTGCTCACTCGGAGCTGCTCCACACCTGGGAATGGCTTCCTTCTCCCTGCCCCCACGAAGCCTTCCCCCTACTCCACCCACACAGAGCTTGCTTCTCCCTGAAATCCATTTGCCCCCATAGTCACAACCACTTGATTTAATGCTTCTCACTGGAGGAGCTTGGATGCCATTGAGTTGCAGAATCTCAGAGCTGGAAGTGATTTCCAAGGTCCTCCAATCCAGTCTTCATTAAGGCTCGAAACCCCTTCCGCAACATGCTTCGGAGGAGGCGTGACTGTGCCCCTGCTTGAATGCTCTTGGGGTTGGGGACTTGCAGCCTCACTAGGCAGCCGGCTTCTGTGCAGCTGCTCTGGAGAAAATTCTCCCTTGTTTGGAGCCTCCTTGTCTTCCTGCCACTTCAGCCTCTTAAGCCTCTGGATCCACATAGAACAAGTTGCATCTCTTGTCCACAGGACAGCCCTTTAGTTATTTGTAAAGAACCCTCTTGCTCCCGCTCCTGCCATGACTCCTCCCTGCCATTGTTACCTCTCCCAGTTCCTGCAGCTGTTGGTCTCAGGACATGCTTTTGAATCCACTCCAGTATGGGTTGTATTCCCCCCCACCCCCACCCCAAAGAAAACCTAGAATTTGTCTTTGTCCCTCCCTAAGTCTGTTGCTCACAGCTGAACCAGATCCTCCACAATGGCCCCGTCTGTCAGTGCCAAGGATGGTGCTTCCGGGTTCCCCATGCCAAGCACTCCACACAGGTCTGTTAGCTGGATGGAAGGTTAAGTGAGCTGCCGGGGCATCCATGGCACACAGATGAATTGTTTTGACCTTGCAGTCAGACCTAAATCCCCAAGTCTTTTTCACATTTTCCCCATCTTGTCCCTGTGCAGTTGCTTATTTTGGCCCGAAGCATAGGAAGAGATGCTGCAGGCCAGGGCTTGGAGCCAGTGGCTAGGTTCCCGAGGGAGACTTGGGACTAGTGCTCACTCTTTGTAGGAGTTCAGGGCCTTACTCCCACCCGTCTCTGTCTTGTCCACTGAGGCATTCTTGGGACAATTCCTATACATGTTAGCATTCCTGGGCCCCACTGATGGTGCCAGTATCACCCTGTCATCTGGGTGCTATTTGTGACATTTAAAAAAAATGCCTCCCGCTCTTTCCAGATGGCTTTGCGGGGAGTGTGGTGACTCCTTCCCCTCCAGCATGAGAGCCTCAGGCACCCTCTGCCCACTTTGGCCCGAGCTAGTGTGAGCAGCTTGTTCCATCATGCTTTTCCCTTAAGACTTTTCACCTGGTTGTTGACAGAGGCACTCCCAGGCCCTAACTCATCTACCAGCCTTGGGAGGTGAAAGAGCATTATCATGCTTCATTATTGTGTGTGGGAGATGTCTTCCCAACCAGATTCTAAACTCCTTGGAGGGACTAAATTTCCCTTTTGTACCCCTGGGCTAGATACAAGGCAGGTGCTCGGTAGTTCTGGTTGATTGATTGATTCAACTGGACAGAGGATCATTATAGCAAAGACCTAAGGGGTCCAGACAAGGCCTCTCCCTTCCCCTGGCAAATACTAACTCTACCTCCATCTTCTTCCTTCAGGAGCCCCCCAAGATTGCCAAAGGCACGGCCAAGTCCAGCAGCTCAGGCAAGGATGGTGGAGGCGAGAGTGCTGAGGAGGTAATGAACGTGGGCATAGCCCTAGTTATGCTGTACACACCAGCTCCAACTGCTAGCAGGCTAGTGGGGTGAGGGATCCCAGGGGGCCAGAAGTTACCCAGACAGAAGGGAAGGAGGCTCCACAGCCTGGGAGGGACCTCAGTCAGGTTTTTGCTTCGGCTGGTGCAGACCAAATAAGTTCTCCCCATTCTTCAGCCTCCCCGGTGATTCCTGTGAAAGTTGTTTCTCTGTCTAAACAACTTGGAGTATTGAGTTCCTTTTTCCTTAGGGCAAAAAGCTAGGGGTACCAGGTCCTGGGAAGAAGGGGAGAAGTATATGATGCTAGGTGGCGAGTGGCTTCAGCATGGCTCTGGGTGAGGGTGGGGGTGGGGGTGGGGAGTGGTTGGTGTTCCTGAGTCGGCTGGGCTCAGCCCATTGCCCTTGATCCTGATCAAATGGGAGCTACTGCAGGACAGTTATGAGCAGAGGTCAGCGCAACCCAGCAATCTAGGGTTGTAAAGCAATAAATGGCAAGCGGAGAGAACACTGGAGGGTGGAGGGCCTTAAGGAAGTCCAGAGTATGTCCATGAAGGTTTCCGAGTGTGCTCAGGGGGATGCTCAGGCGGGTATATAATCCTGACATCATTGAACAAATGCTCTTATTTCCCAGGAGCTGGTGATTCTTGATTTCTCTGCTTGCTGCTTCCTGTTCTAAACTGTTCAAAGGGATGGAGGAGAACAGAAAACAGGGGCAGGTCTTGAGTGTTTTTGGGGAGAAGATATTAACAAGTGTTTGGGGTTAACTCTGGACTTAGATTTTTCTGGGTATTTTTGGTCCCTGTCACCTTTAAAGAGAGCTGCACACTTTTCACACCTGTGACCATTGTTTTAGGGCTCATTTGAGTAATTGGAAGAAGCAGGGTGGGTGTCTCCCACTTTGCAGACACGGAAGTTGAGGGCCGCAGAAGATAAATTCCTCCTTCTCTACACTGACACAGTAATCTGATCAGGTCTCTAGAATAGTCCTTATCACTGGGTGTTGTAACTGTTCTCACATGTGTTTTCCCCACTGACTGTGGGCTCTGAGGGAAGGAGCTGGCTTCTTCCCATTCCCGTGTGCTCCTGCACGTTCACAGCAGATTGGTCAAGACTTCCTCGGAGCACTCCCTCTGGGCTCAGCCTCCCCTGTAGGAATGATGACACCTGTGGAACCCACAGGGAAGGTCGTTGGGAACTGGCAGCTGATATTCAAAGCAGCAAGAGAGACTTAGAAGCTGGACAGAAAGAATAGTTAGGGGGCTGCTCCCACCTTTTGCCTATTACCTACTTGTTCAGTTGTTAGATTGATGTCATTTATCACCATCAAACCAGGATTATAGGAAATAAAAGGACTTTTTAAGAAGAGCAAAGGGGGGGGGGGAAAGGAACATAAATATAAATAATAAAATGGCAATAACTACATACCTATCAATAATCACTTTAAATGTAAATGGACTAAGTTCTCCAATCAAAAGACAAAGAGTAGCTGAATGGATAAGAAAACAAGATCCATATATATGTACACTGAGTGGCCAGATTATTATGATCTCTGAACGTATAATAATCTGGCCACTCAATGTATATCCTATATAATAAAGGGCTAATATGCAAATTGTCCCCTCGACCAGGAGTTCGACTAGCAGGCAGGCTGGCCAACTGCCTATGTCCCCTCCCTCTGGCCAGGCTGACCGGACCCCACCCATGCATGAATTCATGCACCAGGCCTCTAATATATATATATATACATATATATACACACACACACACACACACACACACACACACACACACACTCTGAGTGGCCAGATTATTATGCGTTCAGAGATCATAATAATCTGGCCACTCAATGTATATACTAGAGGCCCAATGCATGAAGATTCATGCAAGAATGGGCCCTCCTTCCCTCCGGCCAGGAGCCACCTTTCTGCCTTCCCACGCTGCCCAGAGGCCCGGAGCTGCTGAGGTGGTGCAGAACATCTGCGTCCTGCCCCACCCCCGGCCACTCGGCACCTGCATATGCAAATTAACCCTCCATCTTTGTTGGGTTAATTTGCATACTCACTCCTGATTGGCTGGTGGTCATCACGAAGGCATGGTCAATTTGCATCTTTCTCTTTTATTAGTGTAGATATATATACTGTCTACAAGAGACCCACTTCAGATTGAAAAGATACACACCAGACTGAAAGTAAAGGGGAAAAGGTATTTCATGCAAATAAAAATTTTAAAAAGCTGGCATAACAATAAATATATCACACAATACACCAATAAAAATATATAAAGAAAGAATAAGGCAATCATTAAAACTGATGGCTATTTTTTTTTTAAATATATTTTATTGATTTTTTACAGAGAGGAAGGGAGAGGGCTAGAGAGTTAGAAACATCAATGAGAGAGAAACATCAATCAGCTGCTTCCTGCACACCCCCTACTGGGGATGTGCCCACAACCAAGGTACATGCCCTTGACCGGAATCGAATCTGGAACCCTTCAGTCCGCAGGCCGACGCTCTATCCACTGAGCCAAACCAGTTAGGGCCTGATGGCTATTTTTATAGTTTTTAAAAATATATTTTTAGTGATTTTAGAGAAGAAGGGAGAGGGAGAAAGAGATAGAATCATCAATAATGTGAAAGAATCATTGATTGGCTGCCTCCTGCATGCCCCCTACTGAGGATTGAGCCCACAACCTGGGCATGTGCCCTGACTGGGAATTGAACTATGACCTCCTAGTTCATAGGTTGATGCTCAACCACTAAGTCACACCAACCAGGCTATTTTTTTCTTTATTGGAACAAAGAAATAAGAATCTTATTAACTGAGTCTATGGTGTTGACTATAAAAGACTTACTATGTAAGAATATAAATGCCCAAAACATTTATAGTATTTCATTTATTTTAAATAAAATCAAACTGATTAAGCATGACTGGTGTGGCTCAGGGGTTGAGTGTCGACCCATGAACCAGAAGGTCTCAATTTGGTTTCGGGCTCGATCCCCAGTGGGGGGCATGCAGGAGTCAGCAGATCAAGGATTCTCTCTCATCATTGATGTTTCTATCTCTCTCTCCCTCTCCCTTCCTCTCTAAAATCAATAAAAATATTTTTTTTAAATCAAACTGATTAAAATGAAAAAAAAAAAAAAGATTGATGTCATTTCCTGAAAGCAGCCTTTCTTGACCACCGCCTCACCCCCCATCCCCACCTGCCCAGGACAAGGTCAGGCCTCCTGCTCTTTGCTCTTCTGGCACCCAGTACCATCCACAGCAACACGTAACCGCAGTTGTAATGAAAAATTCCATGTGAATCCATTGTTTAGGAGTTGGCTCCTTTGTTAGTGTGTGAGCTCTGTGAGGCTCTCGTTCAGTGTCGAAGGGCCTGGCACACGGGAGGCGCCAGCATTTGAATGCATTAGTGAGTGAAAACTGAATGAGCAAACAAACCAATTTCAAATTAGAGCTGGAAGGAACCTTAGAATCTAACCCTCTCCTTTCATAGGTGGGAAAATGAAGGCTCCAACAGTTTAAGAAATATGCCAAGACCAGCTGCTAGGATTTCTCCACTGCCTTTCTGGACCAATCTGATAAAGGCAGGAGTAGGTCAATATCAAGCCCTCTGGGGCAGGAGTGTTGAGTTCGCCTTTTGCGCTGCTTTGTGAAATGCTGCTCAGGGCTTACCTGTAAGGCAGCTACAGGAATTCTGCCACATGCTTTACTAGAAACGTA
>NC_137775.1:90964782-91027676 GCF_963455305.1 Plecotus auritus | reverse complement strand
CCTGACTGGGAATTGAATGGCAACCTTTTGGTACATGGGATATGTCCAACCAACTGAGCTGCACCAGCCAGGGCCAAAGACTTTTTTTACATTTAGGATTTTTCTTAAGCTATATTTCTAGTACTTAAACTGAGACCTGGGAATGAATTTCTTTTAACTTTTAATGGAAGAATGTCATACATTCAGTAAAGTCATACAGTACAGTAATCTTAGGTGTCTGCTCAATTAATTTTTACATGTATATATGCTATGAACTATCTCCCAGATACAGTCAAGATATAAAATGTTTCGCCCTAGCCAGCTTGGCTTAGTGGATAGAGTGTCGACCTGTGCACTGAAGGTCCCGAGTTCGATTCCAGTCAGAAGCGCTTTCCGGGTTGCAGGCTCGGTCCCCAGTGGCGGGGCATGCAGAAGGCAGCCGATCAATGATTCTCATCATTGATGTTTCTATCTCTCTCCCCCTCTCCCTCTCCCTCTCCCTTCCTCTCTGAAACACACACATATATATTTTTTAAAAAGATAAAAAATGTTTCCATTACTCAGAAGGTTCCTCCTGCCCTTTCTCAGTCAGTACTCACACACCACCCCTCACCACCTCCAGCGAAGCTCTGGAAAGATAGCTTCTTTTCTGACTTCTGTTGCCATCAATCCATGACTTAGTTTTGCCTGTTCACCCTCACCATAACCCGTGAACTGGAGTGAACGTGTTGAAGACTCTGTGCATCACTTTGGGAGACTTCACTCTGTGATCACTCCCAGGGATAACCATAGGCGTCTCTGACCCTGGCCTTGGCTTCTTCAGGGCAGGGGACATAAACGGACTGGGGATGGAGGCTGGCCTGGGCCTGGGTGGCCAAGTTACCTACCACATGTAGTATGCAAACATGCATACTCAGATTCACCTTGGGAAGACATCTGGGGAGCTTGGAAAAGGGACTTCCACAATTCACTTGTTTGACCAGGCCCAGCCGCAGCCGCAACCCCAGCCCCAGCCCCAGCCCCAGCCGCAGTCCCAGTCTCAGCCACCGGCATCCAACAAGCGTCCCAGCAACAGCACACCACCCCCCACGCAGCTCAGCAAAATCAAGTACTCAGGGGGCCCCCAGATTGTCAAGAAGGAGCGACGGCAAAGCTCCTCCCGCTTCAATCTCAGCAAGAACCGGGAGCTGCAGAAGCTTCCTGCCCTGAAAGGTACTTGGAGAAGGTCACGGGGGGCTGGTGCACCAGGCTTGGGGGCACTGGGTGGTTTGGGTTATTTTTGGGGGGTGGGGATGGGAGTTCTAGCAAATGTGAGGGGAGTTCCATTGGGAACTGAGGGTGCCAGGGGAGCCAGACAGGGTAGGGGAAAGCCCTGTGAGGCCATTAGGGCATGGCAGTGAAGGACGGTGAGGGAACCTGACTGCTGGCCCCCTCTAGATTCGCCAACCCAGGAGCGGGAGGAACTGTTTATCCAGAAGCTACGCCAGTGCTGCGTCCTCTTTGACTTTGTGTCAGACCCACTCAGCGACCTCAAATTCAAGGAGGTGAAACGGGCAGGACTCAACGAAATGGTGGAGTACATCACCCATAGCCGCGATGTCGTCACCGAGGCCATTTACCCAGAGGCTGTCACCATGGTGGGCGCAGGAAAAGGGGAAAGTAGGCAGGGTGGGCGCCCTGGAGAAGCCCAGACAGAGCTCTCACCTGGGCTCTACCTCTCAGTTTTCAGTGAACCTCTTCCGGACACTGCCACCCTCATCAAATCCCACCGGAGCTGAGTTCGACCCAGAGGAAGATGAGCCCACCCTGGAAGCCGCCTGGCCACATCTCCAGGTACCAGGGCCTGGGACACTCAGACCTGTAGTCAGGGTATCTCCCGGTCCTTGGGGAATACCCCCTGAAGGGATGCTCCTTTCCCTCCACAGCTGGTGTACGAGTTTTTCTTACGTTTCCTTGAGTCTCCTGATTTCCAGCCAAACATAGCCAAGAAGTACATTGACCAGAAGTTTGTCCTTGCTGTGAGTCCCTGAGTTCCTGTCCTTCCCCTCCTTCCAGTGTATGGACTCTGGCCCCACATCCCTTACTCCAGGTCCCACTTCTTTCTCCTAAGAATATATTGGGTTTCAGCTGTGTCTGTACAGGACGCTATGAGGGTTAAACAAACCTGCTCTGCCCGCAAGAAGCTTCCAGCAAAATGGAAAGAAACAAAAGAAGCAACAAAGTATGCAACATGCATACTCAGATGTCACCTTGGGAAGAGCAGTGTAATAGAATTACTCTTTCCAGGGCCTTGTCCCCACACCCCTCTCCAGAGAACCTGAGCTTTTCCCAGCCAGGACCCTATGTCACCCCAGCCCTGCCTGCCTCAGCTCCTGCCTCACTTGCCACCTTTCTTCCTGCCTGCTCCCAGCTCCTAGACCTGTTTGACAGTGAGGATCCTCGAGAGCGGGACTTCCTCAAGACCATCTTGCATCGAATCTATGGCAAGTTTTTGGGGCTCCGGGCTTATATCCGTAGGCAGATCAACCACATCTTCTACAGGTGAGGCCAGAAGCCAGGCTCAGGAGCAAAGCAGCACCGCTAAGGTGGGGGGAGAAGGGTTAGGGGGCATCAGGTTGTCAAGAGACCCTTTTTTCTTCCCTAAGGTTCATCTATGAGACGGAGCATCACAACGGGATTGCCGAGCTCCTGGAGATCCTGGGCAGGTGAGAGGTGGGGTGGGGTCACACATGCCTGAAAAAAGTTGGGAGGGTTGGTTCACTGAGCTTGGACCAGGCCCTTTGGTCCTAACAAACCTCCCTTAACTCCTAGCATCATCAACGGTTTTGCCTTGCCCCTTAAGGAAGAGCACAAGATGTTCCTTATCCGTGTCCTGCTTCCCCTTCACAAGGTCAAGTCCCTGAGTGTCTACCACCCTCAGGTAAGCTGCCTTCCTCTTGATGATCCCTGATTGAGCCTGGCAGCAGAGAAGACAGGGAGGGGAGGTATTCCAGCTGGATGGGGAGGCAGAGGGAGTGGGTGGGATAATTCCAGTCTACGCCTCCTCTTCCATTTGGGGTCTTGCTTCTGTCACTGATCTCCGTGAGAGCTGGGCCCTGCACCTCACCTCCTTCCTGCCTCAACCTTTTGCAGCTGGCATACTGTGTGGTACAATTCCTGGAGAAGGAGAGCAGTCTCACTGAGCCGGTAAGTCCCTTTCTAAGCCCCAGTGTCCACTTCTGTCTGTCAGCAGTACGTCTGTATCTGTGGAGCAGTGCCGTAAGCAGGTGCTCAGGAGGGATGGAGCCCAACAGGTGACATGGCTTCCTCTCTGAAGAAAAACCTAAGTACACCTGGAAACAGATCCAAGTCAGAGAAACAAGAGCAGTTAGCTGAGGCCACCCAAGCTACACCCACTGTGGGGGTGCGTTGGGGGGGCAGGAAGACTTCCTGGAGAACCAGGCAGGTGTTGAGTAAGAATTTTATCCCCATGTCCTCCTTGTCTCATAGGTAATTGTGGGGCTTCTCAAGTTCTGGCCGAAGACCCACAGCCCCAAGGAAGTGATGTTCCTGAATGAGCTGGAGGAGATTCTGGATGTCATTGAACCTTCAGAGTTCAGCAAAGTAATGGATCCACTCTTCCGCCAGCTTGCCAAGTGTGTCTCCAGCCCCCATTTCCAGGTGAGATCCAGACCAGCATACCCAGCCCATCTCCCAGAAACTGAGAGGGTCTTGAGCAAAGCAAGCTGTACCCTCACTGAGTCCTGCCTGTCTCCACCAGGTGGCAGAGCGAGCTCTCTATTACTGGAACAATGAGTACATCATGAGCCTGATAAGTGACAATGCTGCCCGGGTCCTCCCCATCATGTTCCCTGCACTCTACAGGAACTCCAAGAGCCACTGGAACAAGTAGGGAGCTGTGGTGGGGCTGTGGTTTTGGAGCCTGTGAGGGTGTGGAAGACCTACAGAGCCAATGGTCTCATCTGGTCACTTTGCAAGTAGGGAGGGGTGGTGCCCACTATATGTTGATAGGACCTTGAGGATTGGGGAGAAAAGATACTTATGTGAGAGATCTCTGATATCAAACAGCAGAGTAGTGGCCTGTATTACACCTCTTCTTGGAGTCAGACATTTTGCCGCTTTGGTCACTTAATTCCATGCTGTGAGAAGTTGATGTGACCTTAGTATGTGTTGAATCCGTGTTGTAAAAGGCTTTCCTGCTAAAAGCAAGCACCCTGTGGTGCAGATGCACAACATGCTGCTGGGAGGCCATTTGTGTTGGCTAGGCAAGTGGGAAGGAGGAAGGTCTTGGAGCATGGGTGAAAGGAAGGATGGACAGGCAGACCAGTATTTGTAAAAACCCTGAAATGCCGATCTCAGGTCACATGATTGACTGGAGAGATGAGCTTACACTGTATAGCGGTTTGTGAAATGGGAGTAGTAAATGAGAAAGCTCTTAGCAGAGACACCTTCTAGGAGAGAGCAGGTTGGGGCCTGGCACTAAGGGCAGGCTCTGGCCTCTTAAACCTCATCTTTCTTGCGGTGGCAGGACAATCCATGGACTGATCTACAATGCCCTGAAGCTGTTTATGGAGATGAATCAGAAGCTGTTTGATGACTGCACACAACAATACAAGGCAGAGAAGCAGAAGTGAGTGTCTCCACGCAGAGCCTTTGATTGTCCACCACCAGCCCCCTTCGCTTCTCTTTCAAACTCAATCCCCATCCTATCTGCTCCCTCAGGGGCCGGTTCCGAATGAAGGAAAGAGAAGAGATGTGGCAAAAGATCGAGGAGCTGGCCCGACTTAATCCCCAGGTGAGGTTTTTCTGCCACTGTCTAGAACTGAGGGGCCCCTCTGAGACGGGGGGAGGGTTTGTTTGAGGAGGAATAGAGGCAAACAGGTTCACAGATTCTGAAGTGGCTCTCCACTTGTCCATGCCTCCTTTCTTCTCAGTATCCCATGTTCCGAGCACCACCCCCACTACCCCCTGTGTACTCGATGGAGACAGAGACCCCCACAGCAGAAGACATCCAGCTTCTGAAGAGGACCATGGAGACAGAAGCCATGCAGGTGTCAGGGCACAGAGGGAGGGGGAGCGGCAATAAAGTTCTGAAGGGGGAGGAGACAGGAGCAGCAGAGCCAAGGAGTGAAGGGAAACAATAGAATACACTGGGAATTGGTCACCATTCCTCTCCTTCTCCCTGTCCACACACAGATGCTAAAGGATATCAAGAAAGAAAAAGTGCTGCTTCGGAGGAAGTCAGAGCTGCCCCAGGACGTGTACACCATTAAGGCGCTAGAGGCTCACAAGCGGGCGGAAGAGTTCTTAACTGCCAGCCAGGAGGCTCTCTGATGCCGTTTCCTCCACAGGGCCACAGCCCCTCAGCCCTGGGACGCTGCCCTAGCCCTCCACCCTTTGCTCCCCACTGGCTGACATGGGGCAAGGCAGTGCCTCTTTAGCTATTCTAGGGAGGGTGATGCAGCACTTGAAGCAGGGATGCCCAGAGTGGTCCCTCTTCTCCCCAAAATGTGTTCGTGCCTCCTGGTGGCCAGTACAGACATGCTGAGCACTAAGATGCTTAGTGTTCAGACAACTGGGGATGCCTGTACCCTCTTGCTCCTAACCCCACAGCTACCTGAGGCTGCTCTGAGAAATACACAAAGGAATACATATGCTCCTCTCCTCTTCCCTTCATCTTTATTTGAACTCCAGGGGTCTCTCCTCTCCCTCCCCTGCAGAGGCACACAGGGAGCAGCAGATTATTCTCACCAAAGTTATGCCAAGCCCCATTGACCCCTGAAGTCAATAGCTGGAGGGGCACCAACCCCCAACAGCACAAAGAGGCCCCCAGCCCCAGCAGTGTGCAGGCTGAGGGGGCTGTATTATTTCCTCTTACCCCTTGCCTGACCAAGACCATGTGGGAGGTCAAAAGGAGAACCGCATAAGTTATGGACAACAGGTAATGAATAAAGGGCCCAGATGGATCAAGAGAAAGGGATGAACAAACACCCTGCCTTGTGCCCCCTCCTTGGTGAGCAGCAGCCCTGGGATCACAAACATGGAAGGGACCACCTGGAGCTGACTGCTTTCCTGTGCTTTTGGTTCCCAAAGCTAAGAGGAAGGAAACACGGAGCAGGGTCTAAGCATGGCTCCCTCCAACATCTATTTATTTTCCTTGTTTGTGCTAATGCTGGGCAGGCCCTCACTTGTCCCTTTCAGGCACCATGGAGAGGCAAGAGGCTTAGGAGAGCCAGACCCGGGTTCCAGGGGCACAGGCAGTGCAGCTTGGGGCTGTGTACATAGGGTGCTTTATTCTCCAGAGTGATACATGCTATGGTGGGTTGGGCTTGGGCCGATGTCCCCATATGTACAGACTGAATAAAGTGGGTCTCTGAGAAGAAGTTTGATTTGCCTTGATGTGGAAGGGAGATGGGCGTTACAACCAGGGATGTGTTCAGTCCTGTGCTGGTTCCAGTGGAATGCAGGGAGATAAGGCAGCTCTCAAGGTGGTCACTTCCAGGCAGGGGATGCCTGCCGGGCTTGGAGAGCCTTCTGAACCACGTCTTCCCACTGGGCATCTGATATCTCCTGAGCCCAGGCAGGAACCCCTGGTGCAGGCAAGCTTACTCCAGCCATTGTCCTTTTCACCAGCTCTACATGTTCTGAAATCACAGGCAGAGACCAATTAGAGGATAGAAAAGATGGGACCAGCTTCCCTGCCCATTCCTTGAATTAACCCAGAACCACTAGGTTAGTAAAGTTACCAAATCTGTCTTGTTATTTCTAGGCAAGCCTGCCCATTCCCCAAGTCTAACAGAATAGCATTTCACCTGGATTCTTTTTTTAAAAGAAAAATATTTTTTTTATTGATTTCAGAGAAGGAGAGAGAGAGAGAAACCTCAATGATGAGAATCATGAGAATCATGATCGGCTGCCTACTGCACGCCCCCTACTGGGGATTGAGCCCACAACTCAGGCATGTGCCCTTGACCAGAATCAAACCCAGGACTCTTCAGTCCGCAGGCTGATGCTCTATCCACTGAGCCAAACCAGCTGGGGCTCACCTGGATTCTGAAGTCTGCAAAATATTAGATTACAAACTGTCATTTTAGGAACAGGGTATTGCTCTGTGACCTCTCTATTGGCTCTGGCCAGTTCCTTTCCTCCATAATTAAAAGAATGATCTTTTACCTGGGTCCATGGGAATAGAGCTGTGGTTGCTCAATGCTGTAGCTCCCTCCTCATCTTCATCCTCGCTCTCTAATGGTGGGTCTGGCAAATGAAGCCCCAGGGCCTGAACAGCCAGAGAAGACAGTTCAGGGCCAGCCCTTCAAGGATCCCAACTTCACCTCCAGGAATAATGCCTCCTCAATCATACCTGGATCCGGTCCTGGATATCCGCCACTACATCTTCTCCATCGCCCACTGGTGCCAGCTCCACCTCCTCTGGTTCAGGATCTTGGTTCAGGGGCTGGTAGGAGTAGCCAGCTGGACCTGCCCCGGTTTCCTCCTGCTCTTCCTCAGGCTCCTCACTGCTCCAATCCCCAGTGCCTTCTGTGGGGCCTTGGTGCGGCCCTAACTCCTCAGTCTGATTAGGAAAGATACGCTCTGGGCCCATGTTGTCTCCCCCTAGAACTACTGCTGCCATCCGGGCAAGGGCTGAAAGAACAGGGAGGCATGAGAGGGATCTGATTAAATTAGCTGTGCATTCAGCCTCTCATCCAGCTCCTTGTGGTCTCCTTCTGTGTCCACAAAACATTTAAACGCCCAACCTTCTGCACCCCGACCCACCTTAGCATCTCCTGAGCCCTTCACCTTTTAAGTCGGGCTCTTATCTCGAGCCGAGGCCCACCCGCCTTGCTCGGCCATTTCTTAAATATTTAACAGCAGAAGCAGAGGCTAAGCCATCTCTCAAAACACACCCCTTCCAGAACCCCGCCTTCCCACCCCCGCTCCTGACTTGGGAACTTCGGGACAAGGCGTACCCGTTCCCTTCTCCCCTCTCAATGGGGTTCCCCTCTGTACCACCTGACAAACGCCCTTCAGGCCCCAGGGGCTCCCTTCAAATGGCCCCAGCTGCGGCGTTCCCCACCCCCACCCCACCGATTGTCGGCGCCGGTGTCTCCGCGCGCCTCACCCGCTCAGAGCCCGCGGCCGAACCCGCACCTTCACTTCCGCCGGGGCAGGACGTGCTGGGCGTCTAGTCCTCCAGCCCCGCCCATTGGTCATGTTGGACGCGAAAGGGGACAACGACTCCGCCCCCTGCCCCGCCTCCATCATCCCCGGCTCAAACAAAGAACTACATTACCCAGTGATCCCCACGTTTTTGTTGTTGTTTTTTTTACACACCCGCACATGCGTAGAATCTCCTTGAGCGCCGTCCACTGCTCAGCACCTCGCGTCTCTCTCGAAACCGATGGACTACAAGTCCCGGCAGGCTTCCGGAACTTAGCTCGGACTGCACGTGCGCACACCGCTGCCCACCGGAAGAATCGAGCCTGGCTGTGTTTATCTCGTTGGAGACCGAGTCGTCGGTTGGCGCTCAACGGGTTCCAGGCTGCCCGCGGCCCCGCCCCGGCCCGGCCTGACAAGGTAGCCCGGCGTGGGTTGATGTTACAAGGAAACTGGAGGTGCTGGGGGCGTCCTTGTCTGGAGCTGAAGCCTTGAGGGAGAGGCCTGAGGGTGCTGAGGTGGGGGTGGGGAGGGAACTAAGGGGATGATGGGAAAGGAGCGTGTTAATGGGGAAGGGTCGCGGAAGAATGGTGAGGTAACAGGTGAGAGAGACTTGGTGGCTGGAGGAGGCACTGAGGGACCTGGAAGGAAGACTGGGTTATGAAGAGAACGGGGGAGCTAATGATAATGGAGGGGGGGGGGTCCGGCGCTGTGGGGGAGGGGAGGTTGGGATGACTGGAAGAATCCAGATAAAGCGTCACATACAGGAAGGAATATCTCTGGCCAAAAGGGGACAATGATTATTAACGTTTTTCCCTCAGTGGAAGAGGGAAAATGGAGAACTTTTGGGTGGAGCTTGGAGTGGTGGGAAAAGGAAAAAGGAGAAAACTGCAAAGATCTCAGATTGAAAAAAAAAGGGGGGGGGGTGATTGCAAGAGACCAGAGAGTGGGGGTAGGCAAATGAAGGGAATTGAAGAAGTTGAGAATGTGGCCATGATGGAGTGTGGGGGAAACTCCAAGATAACACAGCCCCTGAGACTTTGGGGGCTTGTTTTCCATGAGCTTGAGTTGTCCTTACGGAAGAGAAGCTAAGATTCTCTCTCCACCTTTGGATGGAATTGCTTCTCTCTACTCCTGTGAGTTCTTTACCTTGATGGTGTTGCAGGGAGTAGAAGCTATGAGGGAAGACAAAGGACTCCCATTCTTAAGCCCTTCAGCCTCCCTATCTATCCCCACAAGCCCAGATCCTAGGTATTTTGGATTGAGGACAAGAGTAATCAAGTGAGACTAGTTTCCTGCTGGGGCTCTGTCAGGTTTGGCATGGTGGCTATTTAAAGCCTGGGGTGGGGGTTGAGGGAGGTTGGTAGGGACTTGCAAGCCAGCTGAAAGCCATGCCTTTTTTTCTCAAGAGGCCTCCCTTGAGCTCTCTCTGTGCCTGAAGTTCTGCCTTGAACAGAGAGAAGATGATCCACCCAGACCCAGCAGGTGCCTGCCAGCAAAGGCAGTGCCAGTCACTGGAGGGTTTGCCTGACACGGGCTTCAAATGTACCCATTATCACTAGGTTGGCAGGTTGTCTTAAAGAGATAAGCCCTCGAACCTGGGTCTTTTTCATGTCCTGCCCAAGGGCATTTTGCTTCCCTTCTCGTTTCCAATGCACACTCCCACCATCACCCCCCTTTCGGGACCCTTGTGGGAGGACAACTGCTGGGAACCACTTGTCTCTGCCACAGTAGTAGGGTTGGGGAAGTGGCAGGAGGAAACCCTTCCTCCCCACCCCCACTCCCTCAATCTACAGCACACACATACCTTTCTGATTAAGTTCCTAGTTTTGGCAGCATACCAGGCCCAGCTGTTAAAGGAACTCCTCATGCCTGTGAAGGGCCCTTGGTGACCCCAATGACAACAGCTCAGTTTGACAAGAGCTTCCTATGGGGGGTTAACCATCCATGGTAATATGGAGGTCCCTGTCCTGGACCCCACCCCATCTTGGATAGGGGAACTAATCCACTCTAAAAGCCTAAAAGCTTTTCTGCTTGGAAGTACCCATGCCAGCTTTCAATGGACTGTCTGGGGCTGGCTGAGCTATTAATAGCTCTGAGTATTTTGAGATCCCTCTCCCCATCTTAAAGAGCACAGAGATTCTTAGAGAGGTGGCAGTAAGCAGAGCAGAGCCAGAGGTACCAGGGAACCCATCAGCCTGGGAAGGGGGCTTGGAGCTTGTGCCAGGCCACGGGTAGGGTAGAGCCTCCAGGAGTAGGGGATGATCATGCTGAGCCCTTGATTAGCAGATTCTGGGCTGTCAATCAGGTGGGAGTGGCCCCACCCTTTGCTTTGGGAGAACTCAGGGCCAGGGCTAGCTCCTTGACCTCAGCAGCTCCTCTGGGGCAGGGCCAGCCACCTGAGCTGTGGAGGGGTGGTGTGGGAGGAACACCCGGGTGACACTTGGAGGCAAGTGCTGGTCCTGGGCAGAGTCCTGGTGAGCCAGGCAAAGGCCTTTTGTGGCCCTAATTTGTGTGCAGGTAGCAGAGGCAGCAGGCCGTGCCGGGGGGGCATGTTGCTGTAACCAGTGGCCCAGGGGATGTTACGGTGGACAGTGCACCTGGAGGGCGGGCCCCGCAGGGTGAACCATGCTGCAGTGGCTGTTGGGCACCGGGTATTCTCCTTCGGGGGTTACTGCTCTGGTGAAGACTACGAAACACTGCGTCAGATTGATGTGCACATTTTCAATGCAGGTAAGCTAATACTGGGAACATCCCTGGGTGCCCACATTAGGGAGGGAAACAGGTGGTTGAATGAGTTTTGGTGGTGGTCGCTGTGGCCAAAGGGGATGAAGGAATGAAGATCTGGTTTGGGAAAAGGTGGACAGCCTGGAAGGAGGGTTCCAGGGTTGAGCTGAGCTATGCCCACAGTGTCCTTGCGCTGGACAAAGCTGCCCCCAGTGAGACCCACCATCCGCGGGCAGCCTCCTGTGGTGCCATACATGCGGTATGGACACTCAACCGTCCTCATCGATGACACGGTCTTCCTTTGGGGCGGGCGGAATGACACGGAAGGAGCCTGCAATGTGCTCTACGCCTTTGACGTCAGTGAGTATGGGGCTCTGTTCTTCCAAATGGTACCTCACGGGCTGGGAAGATGGGCTGGGAAGATGTCGGCTGAGTTGGGAATAGGGCAACTCAGGAGGGTCAGAGTTACTTAACTGGCCCAACCTCTCATCTCCTTCAGATACTCACAAGTGGTCCACGCCCCGAGTGTTAGGAGCAATTCCTGGGGCCCGGGACGGACATTCGGCTTGTGTCTTGGGCAAGACCATGTACATTTTTGGGGGCTACGAGCAACTGGTAGGTCTGGAAAACAAGTAGAGGTTTGGGGTGGGAATGAGATAGAGGAAGGGGAATTGAGGATGGTGGAATGGGAGGCTTTGGCTTGTTTTGCAGGGTTTTTGGTTTTTGTTGTTGTTCATCCTCACCTGAGGATATTTTTCCATTGATTTTTAGAGAGAGTGGAAGGGAGGAGGAGAGACCGAGAGAAACATTGATGTGTGAGACACATCGATTGGTTGCCTCCGGCATGTGCCTCAACCAGGGCTGGGGGTCAAGCCTGCAACTGAGGTATGTGCCCTTGACCAGAATTGAACCCGGGACCCTTTGGTCTGTAGGCTGAAGCTCTATCCACTGAGCCAAACCGGCTGGGGCTGTTTTGCAGGTTTTTGATGGGAGGGATGGAGGTCAGAGACTACTGACCCAATCTTATATTCCTTCCTTCGCTTCCTTTCGCTTCCCATTCAGGCGGACTGCTTTTCCAATGACATTCACAAGCTGGATACCAGCACCATGACATGGACCCTTATCTGTACAAAGGTCTGCCCTTTCTTCTTTCTCCCAGGCCCCCCCCTCAATTGAAGAAACCATAGGAAGTTCAGTAGTGAGAGCAGATCCTTTTCCAGCTTTCTTGCTCACCCTTATCTCTCTTGCTCACCCTCCTGCCCAGGGCAATCCTGCACGCTGGAGGGACTTCCACTCAGCCACAATGCTGGGCAGTCACATGTATGTCTTTGGGGGTCGCGCTGACCGATTTGGGCCATTCCATTCCAACAATGAGATTTACTGCAACCGCATCCGAGTCTTTGACACCAGGACTGAGGCCTGGCTGGACTGCCCAGCCACTCCGGTGCTGCCCGAGGGGCGCCGGAGCCACTCAGCCTGTGAGTGTCTGTTATGTCCCTGCAGAGTCCCCCTTCCCACCCATTGTCTTTACACTCTTGACATTCCTCTCTCCTTCCAGTTGGCTACAATGGGGAGCTGTACATTTTTGGTGGCTATAATGCAAGGTTGAACCGGCACTTCCATGACCTGTGGAAATTTAACCCTGGTAAAGAACACTGCCTCTAAGGGAGAAACAAGGAGCACGTGAAGGGGGAGGGAAAGAAAGAAAGAATCCTGAGTAGGTGAGAGGTTGGGGTTGGAGAGGATATCTGGCCTAGGCAGGTATTGAATCTCCATATAAACTTCTCTTTAGTGTCCTTTACCTGGAAAAAGATTGAACCGAAGGGAAAGGGGCCATGTCCACGCCGGCGCCAGTGCTGCTGTATTGTTGGTGACAAAATTGTCCTCTTTGGGGGTACCAGGTTAGTAGGAGAGAGGGGAGGGCGCAGGGAAGGCCCTAAGTCTGTGACTAAACTGGGAGGCATTTGAGCAAGAAGGGTCTCTTGAGCATTCTTTCCTCCTTCCTTTATCTCTCTTTTGATCTCTACAGTCCATCTCCTGAGGAAGGCCTGGGAGATGAGTTTGACCTCATAGATCATTCTGACTTACACATTTTGGACTTTAGTAAGTATACTTATTCCCAAAGTGTTCCTGCCATCAGGGTCCCTGTCTCTGGGTGGTGACATCCAGGACCAAATCTTTTCCTTGGCTTTGACTATGTCCCTGTCTCCCATTCTTCCTCTAAAGGCCCTAGTCTGAAGACTCTGTGCAAACTGGCTGTAATTCAGTATAACCTGGACCAGTCCTGTTTGCCCCATGACATCAGGTACAGTGAGTGGTTGGAAAGGAGGGATTGATTGAGAGTAAGTGGCAGCACAAGCATGACCTCATATGGAGGAGATAGAATTCTTGTGGAGAATGAGATGAAAGGAGATATAGACTGTCCACTGGGTAAATTACATGAAAAAAAAATTGTTTTTCAAACAAAGCTCAGGAGCATCACTCCCTGAGATCTGAGCCTATATGGTTTTGTTAACATGCTGAAAAAGTTTGATTAAATCTTAGAACCTAGCTGCAAAGTAAAGACAAGTTTAGGAGCCTCTGAATCACCTTAGTTCTGGAATTAAGGGAGGTTCTTCCTAGCTCCTTCCCTTTTAATTTCACTCTTAGTGAAATCAGGTACCAAAAGTACTTTGTATATAATTATGCCTTTTGGGTCATTCTGGGGCACGTCCTTTTCCTTGTATCAGTTCAGTTTAACTCTTACTTGCTGAGGGTCTATGTGATCAGTATTCAGTGACATGGTGTGTACAAGGCTGGCCTGGTGGCTCATAGGTTGGCCTAGGATTGACATATATATGCAAATACCTGTTGTGGCAGAATGCACAGGAGCACGATCAGCCAGCACTCTGAGGGAGGAAAGTTTAATCTTTATTTCACAGATCTGCTAGTCCAGGGAAATTATTGATCCAAAGCCTGAACTGAACGTGGGGAGGCTCTGACCTATATCTCTCCTCCTGTGGCGGGCCCCTCAGGGTCCCTGCAGCTCCACCCAAGTCAGCTGTAGTGGGGCCCTGGGGTTAGGTTCTGCAGCTCTGCCCAAGTCAGTCCGAGTGAGGAAGTAAGACTACAGTTTTAAACAGATATTGAACTAGGTTGCAAGCCCCCACCCCCCCCCCCCGCATTTTCCTTTTCATACCTAAATCAAGTAGACGATAGTGAGGGTCTTGGAGTTAAAATTGTCAAAAAGAGGGATTTAATTTTAATATGATGGGATGGGTGGAGAAGACCTGGGGTGGGAGGGTAGGAGAGCCGAATCAGGCTTCTTTCTGAAAGAGATAGTAGTGGAGAGCAAAAATGGGCATTCCTGATGTGGGGTAGGAGGAGCTTCCTGGTTGGATCTGAGCAGAGGAAAGATAGGCTGGGAAATTTACTGAGATGTTTACACCCATGCTTTTCTCCAGGTGTTGGGCAAAAGAATATGTAAACATAAACAGGAAGTCCACATGAGCTTGCAGGTGGAGTTGTGGGTGGTATTGGATTTGATGGTGGGCGGGGCCTGATTGTTAAATCTAGTAGGGCTGTAAGGAAGAGGTGGCTGTGGGTAGTTAAGGTTTAAGGAAGTCGAAGGCACTGGTGTATTCATAGTTTTGATAGCAATTCTGGGCTTGGGGGTGGAGGCTCCTCTTCCTGTCCTTTATACCTGTCACTGTTGGCCTTCCAGGTGGGAGCTGAATGCCATGACCACCAACAGCAATATCAGTCGCCCCATCGTCTCCTCCCATGGGTAGAAGGAAGTTTTTGCCACCATCCCTCCTGAGCCTGCTGTTGTCTTCACTGCCCCTGCCTGTCTCTCACCCGCCTGCCCCTTTGGACCCTGGTATACCTCCACATGGAGTTGTTGGACTAGAGGTGTTTTCTGTGCTGTGAACTCAGTGGGGAGCTGTGGGGGGAGGGTTAGGTTCCCCCCCCTCCTTGGGCCGAGGGCCCCTTCCCTTGGTGCTCTGTCCCATCCACCTTCTTTCAACTGCTCCTGGACTCTGCTCTATCCCAGGCCAGCGGGGCTCTGAGAAGTGAAGGGAATGGGGAGAAGGGAGAAGCAAGCAGTGTCTGTTCCTCAGAAGCTTCCCTCCCGCTCTATTTTCACCCCGCCCCTGCTTGAGCCATGAGCATTGATTGGGAGCTGAGAGAAGTTGCAGCTGTTGCCATGAAACCTCCTTCGCCCTGACCCGGGCAAGGCGAGGACCAGCAGATAATCCTACCCCTTCCTTGAGCTGTTGCTGTAACCCTGATGCTCACAGCCAGCTCAGATTTTATAAAAATGAATTAAAGACCTCTAAACGAATGATCTGTCTTTGTGGAATAAATGGGATGGCAGGAGCTTGCCCAGGGGGCAGAGGGCACTCGCAGGTCAAATGCCACGTGGCCTGGCCCACTTTCTCGTCGGCGCGGAGTCCAGGGCCAAGTGACAAAGTGGCCACGTTATCTGGAGTGGGCGCCCCTGCCCGGCAGCGGGTACTCAGCGTGTTGGGGTGGCGTGTTGGAGTCTAGCATCTCCGCCGGTGCGGACCCGCCTCCTGAGCTGCCGGAAGAGGCGGGGCAGGGGTTACCGGGGCGGAAACCACGCCCTTGGTCCGCGCTGTGCGAGCTGATGCCGAGAGCGAGGTCCCACGCCGGGCCGGCCGCCGGCTCTCCCCGCGGGGCCGGGGATAGCGGAGATGACGGCGGGGGCCTGAGGAAGGGTGAGGCCGCGGGGCGAGAGGACGGCGGGGGGCGGGGACCTGCGGAAGGGGGAGGCCGCGGGGCGAGAGGACGGCGGGGGGCGGGGGCCGGGGGCCTGCGGAAGGGGGAGGCCGCGGGGCGAGAGGACGGTGGGGGGCGGGGGCCTGCGGAAGGGGGAGGCCGCGGGGCGGGAGGAGCGCAGGTCCGGGCTCCCCGCCTGGTGCGGTGTCCGAGCCGGCAGCGCGGTTACCGAGAGCCTGCTAAGTTCTCCCAAAGGCCTACAAGGAGCGGCCTTAACGCAATGGGAAGTGGGGAGAGAGGGGGTGCTTCCTGGGCTAGGACATCCTGAGCAGGTTCTTAAAGGAAGGATGAAGGATTTCCCCAGGGAGAAGACGCCTACGGGAAAGCACTGAGGCAAGGGCATGGGGTGCTGGGGAAGGATTCAGTACGTCAAGATGAAAGAAATTTGTCAGTCCCATCGGGTCTGGCTCAGTGGATAGAGCGTCGGCCTGGGGACTGAAGGGTCCGGGTTCGATTCCAATCAAGGGCAGGTGCCTGGTTGCGGGCTCCATCCCTAGTAGGGGGCGTGCTGGAGGCAGCTGATCAATGATTCTCATCATTTGTTTCTATCTCTCGCTCCCTCTCCCTTCCTCTCTGAAATCAATTATAAAGAATAAAGAAAACTTGGCAAACATTTATTGAGTATCTCTATGCAGGCACAGTTCTAGATGCTGGAGATGCAATAGTGAATAAAACAGCCAAAACCTGTCCTCATGGAACTTACCATTTAGAAAGGGTGGTTTAAAAAAAGGACCCATAAATTAATCTATTAAGACGCAGTAAAGCAGAATTGTATACTGTAAAAGGGTGGATTTTATAGCATGTGAATTATATCTCAATTTTCCAAAAAGGTGGCAAGGTTATGAGAGAAAGCAGGGGAGGGGGTGCAATTATAAGTAATCAGAGGAGGCCTCACTGAGTAGGTGACATTTGAGCCATGGTTGAAGGAGGTGCGGGAGAAGTAATACATGTATCTGAAGGAAGTGCTCCATACAGAGGCAGCATCAAGTGCAAAGAACACCTTCCTGCTCAGGGACTGCTAGGAGGCCAGCTGACGGGAGGAGTGGAAGGAATAGATTAGTAGGAAATGAGATTAGATACAACATGGGGGCTAGGTCTCCTGGGGCTTCCAGCCACTTTTACGCGCTGAGCAAAGATGTAAGGCGTTGGGGAGTTTTGAGTTCTGGAGTGACATGATATGAAGTATATTTATGTGGGAGTAGGTAATGAGGTTGGAGTGATAAGAGCAGAGTTACATTTTAGATGTCTCTCTCAAACTGAAGTGGGGAGCATAACTTTGAGAGGAGTGAGACTGGAGGTTGGGAGACCAGGTAGGAGACTCGAGCACTGATTAGGGTGAGGTGCTGAGAGGATGAACCGTAACATTGGCAATAGTAACTGGGCAAGGGAGACAGGCCCTTCTGGGGAGACCTGTGAAGGAATAATTTAAAAGAGGGTGAAAAAGGGACTGTGACTTGGTCCACCACTGGCCTTACATAAACACCTTCCTTAGCAAGGTGAGGCCCCAAGGTAGCTGAAACAGTTGGGAACTTAGATGACAGCACCATGACAACCTGTGCTACTCAGGACCTGTAGGGATTGGTTGGATGGGGGTATTGGAAAGGATCATTTACCTTAAGGAGAATAGAATGATGTCTTTCCAGCAGCAGGAAATGCTGAGCTGAATTGTGTGTGTCCCCTATCTTCACCTCCTACAGGCACATCTAACATGTCATTTGAGGAGCTGTTGGAATTGCAGAGCCAAGTGGGGACTAAGACATACAAACAATTGTTAGCTGGAAGCAGCACTAAGAAGCAAGGCTCTAGACCACCTGTCCAAAATGCATGTGTTGCAGATAAGCACAGGTGAGGAGCAAGACCTGCCCCAGGAGTTGGAGGATGTCTGGGACCTTGAGTCGGTGTCTACTTTCTTAGGTGGCAGGTGGGAGGCCTTTGGCCAAGACTGGAGTCCCCTTGACGTGTCCTTGAATTTCTCCATAGGCCTCTGGAAATGTCAGCCAAGGTCCGGGTGCCATTTTTGCGTCAAGTTGTCCCCATCAGTAAGAAGGTGAGAAAGAGGCAGGAAGTGCTTTCTTGTGAAAGGAGACTGAACTGTATTTTTATATTCTCTCTGTTCTCTCCAAAGGTAGCCCGGGACCCCCGCTTTGACGATTTGTCAGGAGAATATAATCCTGAAGTGTTTGACAAAACGTATCAATTCCTGAATGACATCCGAGCCAAAGAGAAAGAGGTGTGCTGCACGAGGCTGGGTCACTGGTTTCCGGGGTTGGGAAACTAGGGTACAGGTTAGAGTTAGGCAGAGGGAACTGGGAGCATAGTGGTGGGCAGATTTAATTCTCCCTAATTTGGTGCTTATATTCAAATCCTGGCTCATCAGTTTACTAGCTTACCATTGGCAAGTTACTCAACTTGGCTTTACCTCAGTTTTCTAATCATAAAAAGAAATAATAACTCCTATCTCATAGTGTTACTGAGTTAACATATGCGAACCTCTTAGAGTAATGCCTGGCACAGAATTTCAGCTAACATTTACAGCATGCTAACCATCACATCTATTTCCCACGGTGGAGCTTGTGAAAAAGCAGTTGAAGAAGCACCGTTCAGGGGAGAAGCATGAGAAGCTGCAGCAGCTGCTTCAGCGAATGGTGAGTGAGTCAGATTGTGGGTGGGGGTAAAAGTAGTTCAAGGCAGGAGGTAACTCACAGTCCCTCACACACCCATCTCATCTTTGCTCCTCAGGAGCAGCAAGAAATGGCACAGCAGGAACGAAAGCGGCAGCAGGAGCTGCGCCTGGCTCTGAAGCAGGAACGACGGGCTCAGGCCCAGCAGGGCCATCGTCCATACTTCCTGAAGAAATGTGAGTGGGCACAACTGTGACAGGCTAGGTACAGGGGCAGGGGATCGGAGGCCCTAAAGGAGGCATGAATGCTGGATCCCATAGTAAATTAGGAGGAGAGTAGAAATACTGTGGGGCCCTAACTGGTTTGGCTCAGTGGACAGAGCGTCGGCCTGTGGACTGAAAGGTCCCAGGTTCGATTCTGGTCAAGGGCATGTACCTTGGTTGCAGACACATCCCCCAGTAGGAGGTGTGCAGGAGGCAGCTGATTGATGTTTCTCTCTCATCGATGTTTCTAACTTTCTATCCCTCTCCCTTTTTTTCTGTAAAGAATCAATAAAAAAAATAAAAAGAAAAAAAAAGAAATACTGTGGGGAGGAGTTACCCATTCTTATTTCCCTAAAATTAGGTTATCTGCAGGGGGTTTTGCTTTTATTTATTTTATTTTTAATGATATGTCACCATATGGTTTTTCGTTTGTTTTTTTATTTTTTAGAGCGAGAGGAATGGGAGGAGAAAGAAACATCAATTTGTTGTTCCATTTATTTATGCATTTATTGTGTGTTTCTTGTATGTTCTCTTATCGGGGATCGAACCCAAACCTTGGCATATCTGAATGACCATGTAACCAACTTAGCTACGTGGCCAGGGCAGGGTGTCGCTTTTATCTCTGTTGTACTCCCCACATATGCTGGACTGAGCTCATAGAAACTCACAGTTGGTTGAGTTGTGAAAGAATGGAATCAGAGAAAAAGACAGCTTGCTTACACACACCCATGAACTCTTAAGTCTTGTGTCCCAGCACAGTGGTTGAGAATTATTGACTGGGGAACAGGGAAAGTGTGGTGCTTCTGCTTTTGCTTACCAGCTTGCTTTCTCCCTATCCTCTAGCTGAACAGCGCCAGTTGGTCCTAGCTGAGAAGTTCAAGGAGCTGAAACGCAGCAAGAAGCTAGACAGCTTCTTAAGTCGAAAAAGGCGCCGAAACGCAGGCAAAGACAGGCGACATCTCCCTTTGAATAAAGACGAGTAAGGAACTGACCTTAGCTCTGCCACTGCCCCAGTGAGAAATGGATCTGTGGGGACAGACTTGGGCTTGGCCTGTTCTGGATCTTTCCCATTCAAGGACAAGGATCACAGCTGCCCTTGAACTAGATTGGCTCAACGATGACTAGAGGGTTCTTGGGCTGCCCCAGGGATGGACAAGAACAGCTCAGCCTTCTGCCATGCCACACTTCCTCTGCTTGGATCTGGTTCATCATGTACTCGTGTCCTCCCATCCTTGCCTTTAACCAGGGATGGGGAACCTTTTTTCTGCCAAGGGCCATTTGTATATAACATCATTCGTGGGCCATACAGTATTATCAATTTAAAAATTAGCTGCCATATTTAATCAAACATTTAATTAACTCACCCCTAATGCCTTGGCAGGGCCAGACCAAATGATGCCATGGGCCTTATCTGGCCCGCAGGCCAGACATTCCTCACTGCTGTGAAATCAATGATTCTGACAGAGAAGAAAAAGGGTCAGTGACCTTAAGGTTAGTGAAGGCCATGGAGTCTGTTCACGGCTTCCAGGACTGGGACTTTATGTAGGAGCCAGTTAATAAACATTCTTGTCACTCGTCTGCTTTGTGTGTGTGTTGGGAGGGGCAGGGGGGAGCTAAAATTACTGTCTTAGGGGCCAAAATCTAAGGCTCCTACAAAGTGAGAAGTCAGATCAGAGACCCAAGAGCAGATCATTTAAAGAGTGAACCAATCCCACAACTCAACTACTTAGCTTTCGTTTGGATGCAAGGAGAGGTAGGAGATGGGGACAAAAAAAGCTTTCCCAGTAATGTCAGCACAGCTGGCTCTCAATACTGTTTGGGTCTAGAGTTCATACTACACATTTGCGCTGGAAAACCCTCAACCTCATCATTCAGAGTGGTCTGGACTTGGTAGTGCCTCCAGGCACTCAGTAGGAGCAAATGCAGTTCTCTCTTAGGACTACTGTAAACCCAGGCCTGAAGGAATTCCTTCAGATAAAATCTCAAGGACTATGAGTTTACAATAAACAACAGGCACACAAGGAAAGAAACCACCACCAGCAAGAGGTAACATTAGGAACAATAGGTAACAGAATTAGAACAGCAATGACAGATGTTGAAAGTAAAAAATAGAAAATGTCTTACGTTTAAAGAAAAAGTATGAGTAATGAAAAGACTATAAGAAAGGACCAAATTGGTTTGATTAAAGTAAAACTTAAAAATGAAAAATATGCCATATGAATTGAGAAACTTAATGGTTAAGTAGCAAGTTAGACACCTAAAAGGAGAATGAACCTGAAGTAGATCTGAGGAAGTTACACAGATGGAAAGTGCCCAGGGATACAAGGAAATGGACACGAAGGTAAAGGGGTTGGAAAACCACTGGAGATGGAGTGAGAAGGTGTGACAACCAGAGTTCCAGAAGGAGTGAATACTTCAAAGAGGCTGAGAATTTTCCGGAATTGAAATTTATAAACCCTAACAGGAAATTTCAAGCAGGATTGAAAAAAAAAATTATAAGAAATTAAGACATTAGAAAGACTAACAACAAAAAAAAACAGCTATAAAGAGAAGGGAGAGAGACAGAATTAGAAACTAGGACGTCTATTGTGGGATGCTTCTGGGATGGGGTGAAAGGCGTTCTGATGACAGAAATGTAAGATGAAGCATACGATGCTCTGCTCCCACTGGGTGGAAGCGGAGGGCTGTAGCTGTCAGGATAGTTTGCCTTGCCCAGAGGGAGTGAGGGATCTAGTGCTGCAGGTCCCCGACGACATGTGTCAATACTACTTTAAAGCCAAAGAACAGCTTCTGGCTGATAAAAGCGGAAAAAGACCATTTAACTATTAGGCTCATAGAAACACTGAGAAGGTTGGAGAGGAGCTCAAAAAAGGGTGGGGGGCGTGCAGAAGGGGGTCTGAGCAGTTTAATGCACTCTGAATTCTACCTTGGCACCAGAGTGCTGATGTGAAGATGTCATTGCTGCCACCTAAGGTCCTCCCCACTTTCCCTCCAGCTTTGCTCTAGAATAGATTGAGCAATTCCCAGCAGAGGCATCTGATTAGCCAAGCCTTGGTCACATGGCTGCAAGAGGATGCTGGGAAAGCAAGTCTATTATATGGTGGGAGATGGACTCTATCTTACATCTAGATTTATGGTGGGGAGTTTCCAAGCATGAGAATGGGGTTCAGATGAAGGGTGGTCAAGAAAACGTATGTCCGCTTCAGGCTGGACTGGCCCCTAAGCCTTCAAACTGCCACTTTTCCCTTCAGGTGTGCAGAGGAGACATTGGCCAGCTCTGAACTTCAGCTATGGATGTGTTTAGGTGGGGTTTTCTTTTGTTCAGTGGTTTTTTCCCCCATTGGTAACAGCTTTATTGAAATATAATTTGTATATACCATACACTTTACCTATTTAAAATGTACAATTTGCCCTAACCAGTTTGGCTCAGTGGATAGAGCGTCGGCCTGCGGACTGAAGGGTCCCAGGTTCGATTCTGGTCAAGGGCATGTGCCTTGGTTGTGGGCACATCCCCAGTGGAGGGTGTGCGGGAGGCAGCTGATCAATGTTTCTCTCTCATTGATGTTTCTGGCTCTCTGTCCCTCTCCCTTTCTCTCTGTAAAAAAATCAATAAAATATAAAAAATAAAAATAAAATAAAATGTACAATTTGCCTGGCCAGTGTGGCTCAGTAGTTGAGCATCAACTATGAACCAGAAGGTCACAGTTTGATTCCTAGTCACAGGGCACATGCCCAGGTTGTGGGCTCGATCCCACGTAGGACATGCAGGAGGCAGCCAATCGATTCTCTCTCATTATTGATGTTTCTCTCTCTCTTTCTTTGAAATCAATAAAAAATATATGTTAAAAAAATAAGTTGTATAATACAATGGTTTTAGTATATTCACAGAATCATGCAACCATTACCACAATCAATTTTGTAGCATTTTCGACAATCCCAAAAGAAACCCCATACACTTGAGTAGTCACTTCCCTTTTCTATCCAGTCCCCCCAGCTCTAGGAAACCACTAAACACTTTGTCTCTATTTTGGGACATTTCATATAAATGGAATCAATATGTGGTCCTTAATGTGCAAATCAGCTGTAGGGATATAAGGAACCGAGGCTGTGGGGATGGTCTCACAGGGGGTCAGGGTAGCAAACTTCTGTCCAGAGTGATCCAAAGTCTGCCCTCTAGGGATAGGAAGTGCTGAAGGCAAAGAGGCTCAGGTCTTTAGTGGTGCTGGTGAGAAGGGCAAAGTCAGGACTGCTCACTGGATGGCTGAATGTGGGCAAAGTCTGCGGGTGGGGTTAGATTGTGTGCTAAGGACAGTGGGCAACACAGGAGCTGGACTGCAGACAGGAACATGCAACGTTTTGGGGCCACAGCTGGTATGTCCTTCCCTTAAGAATTGCTGGAGGCTCGTCCATTGCAGATGAGCAGGTAGGTCCCCTGTGGGAGACTGAGGGGCAGGTGACTGAGGATGAATAAGGGGTTGAAGGAGTCAGTGAGGAAGACTAGTGGTGTGGTGTGGAGCTCAGCCCACACAGGAGCCAAGGAGGCAGCAGCAACATGGGTGGAGGGGGAGAAAGACTCACCTTGTCCCCTACATGTGGTGCTTGCTGGCCTGGCTACTATAGCTCAGGGGCTCTGGGTCTCCGGTCTCCGGGAAAAATTGGCTCATAAAGAGCAGAAGAGCGAAAAGCTGTGGGCATAAAGGCGACCTCAAGAATAGGCATGGCCTGCCCTGGCCAGCGTTCTCAGTGGTTAGAGTGTTGTCCTGCACACCTAAGGGTTTCACGTTCTATTCCCAGTCAAGAGCACGTACCTGGGTTGCAGGTTCAATCCCTAGTCCCACAGTTGGGGTGCGTGTCAAAGGCAACCAATCACTGTTTCTCTTCCCCCCTCCCTCCCTTCTACTCTCTCTTAAAAAAAATCACTGGAGAAAATATCACACACACACACACACACACACACACACACACACACACACACACGGCATGGCCTGGACCAATAGAAGAGAGTAGGCCATGATCTCTGGCTCAGAGGTAGAGAGCTCCCCAGTGAGAACTGCAGCAGCCCCAGTGTGCCCTGGGCCACGGCAGCCCCAGCCTGCTGCTGCCTGCCATCCTCTGCCTTATGAATAGGCAGACCAACAGGCCACCCACAGCACCTTGAGGCCACCCTACTGCAGACCAAGGCAAGGCCAGGCCCGCCGTGTCCACCCTGTTGGCCCTCTGGTTTGTTGCCTCATCCTAGGCACCCCAACTCTCAAACCCTGACCTCTTTTTCCCTTACAGATTCTATTCCAAATCTCAGCCCTGGCTGGCACCCAGTTCTCTCTGTCTGGCCTCTGTGCCCTCTCTCACCACCTGACTCACCCCTTCACCCGCCGCCTTTCTTCTGAAGCTTTCTCCTCGTCACTGCTTGGCTGCAAGAACCATGAACTCTGGATGCCTGGGGTACTCCTCCCCTCCTCCCCTAATGCCCCTGCCAAGAGGCAGAGCTCCAGCCCTGGCACCGTGTCCCGTAGCCTCACCTGCCCTCTCTCTGTGTGAGTGGTGCCAGGGCAGCAATCATAGCAGCACAGGCCTGCCTAAAGGGCTGGGATCTAGCTTTGGTGACTGTGGGCAGCTCTGTGTGGCGATGAGGAATTCACGGGAGCAGCAGTTCCATCTAGTCCGCTTCCAACCCAGATCCTAAAGCATCCAGACAGGCACACCTTAAGGCTCCTGGGTGCCTGCAAGGGTCTTTTACCTCACCTTCACATTGTCAGCCTTACCTAGGGAAGGTGCACGCACTGCCGGGTGTGGTGGCCTTTGGCAAAATCTTTACCATGTCAAATGCTCGCACACCCAGTGCTCGTGAGAATGCCACAGTGACTGGACCAATTCCACAAGGAAAATGGAGCCCTGCTTGATAATCTGCCCAAGTTACATGCCATCCAGCTTGCAGCAAAATGGGCTTGAGCCTGCAGCCCGCCAGGTGAAAGCACTTCTGACCACACACCCTCTGAGAAGGGGTGGCCATCCATCCCTTCCCACTTAATCTCCTGAGGAGGGGCAGATGCTAAGTCACACCTGACTCCCTGCACGATTCTCCCTACGCTGTCCCCCTCACCCTGGTGACTCCTAGAGACAGCCTCGGAACCAGACGACTCTTCTTCTCTTTCAGCCAGCGAAGCCTGCCAGATCCCCAGCAGTCACCACACAGGCCACGCACTCCAACTCCTGCATTTTATTTCTGTGGGAAGCTGGGCCCTGCCGAGCCCTGGTCCCATCTGCAGGGCTACCGGAAGGTAGAGAAGCTCTGGGTGACGGTGCAGGAGGCATAGGGAACACCTCGAGATCGAATCTGCAGGGTGTGGAAGGTGAGGGGTGGGTTGGGGCCTGAGGAGCCCGGGTTCAGGGACTCGGTGTGAGGCTCCATCACAGTCATGGGGACTGCATAGGACAGCATCTGGGGCCGGTCGTCACGGCGTCTCACCGTGCCCTTTCCCAGGAGGTGCAGGATGCAGGAGAGGACATCGGTGCTGCTGCAGGCAGACCCCCTACCCAGGCCGCTGACCAAACCCCTGGGAGGACATGGGCCCTTCTGCCAAGCTTCCAACACCTGGTATGGAGGAGGGAGGGGGACAACAGGTCAGACACCCAGCTCACTACGTCTAGCTTCCACTCCAAGCACAAGCTGCCAGGGCAACAAGCTCCAAGGGCACCAGGTGCACCCCAATCTCCACCCTCACAGGACCACCTCCCTCTGTGGACTACACCCCTCACCCCAAAGCTCCATCCCACCTACCCACCCCCACCTACCAGGCAGACAAGCTGGCCAATGTGCAGCCCCTCGTCCCCGTGGGCCTTGAGGATTCGGATGATGAGGCAGTTCAGAAGGTTCCGTCTCTTCTCCAGGTTCCGGCCCTCTTCATCCTCCGCTTTCAGGTACGTCTGAGGTGGGATGAGCCACACGTTGCCCCTCCTTGGCCTGGGCTCCTCGCTGTCATCTCGAATCTTGAGCACACCTAAAATGAGCACTAGTCAATCGGGAGGTGGCCCACGACCAGGCCAACCTGGCTCAGGCCCCTCTGCCCTAAGTACACACCTCCTGGGATGTCCTTTTGCTCGTGAAGGTCCAGGGGGCCTCGTGAGGAGGTGAGAAGCCCAACTGCCTGATTCAGGATGTCTGCAGAGAGCCCCGAGAGTGCCCGCACATTCTCCATGGAGACCACCTAGAGAAAGGGAGGGAACATTCAGGGCTCCCTCACGGGGTGGAGCGGAGAGGTGGAGGGGAGGAGGACAGGAGTCAGTTTAGGGAAAAAGATGAGAGAGGAGGTGGGAGAGAGCAGGGAGGAGCAGACAGTTGGGCCACCTTCAGGTCGTTGAGATACAGCAGCAGCCACATCTGCACGGTGGACACATGCAGGGTCTGGTCCCCAAACTGCACCTCGGCCCGGCCCAGCCACGTCCACTGCAGCCGCCTCTGCGGGCCCTGCTCCAGGGCAGGGTAGCTCTGACCTGAGAAGGATCGGGGAGGTGGAGGGGGCGGGCTGGGAAGGGCACACCATTGGTTAAGCTTTGGCCCCACTAATTGCAGAGCATGTGGCCCAGCATTTGTGGACACTGGTTCCTGGCCTGAGCCTTCCGGAGCTCAGCCTTCTGTGCTTCCCCCAGGGGAGCCTCAGGCACCTGGGAGCCCACCGCGTGCCTAGCCCTGGACCAGGCAGGCTCTGACTGGCGCCTTCGAGGAGTTCCCCGTTTTTTAGGGAGACAAAACCACCAAGTAAGGAAGCGCAGGGGCTCTCATCACCTGGAATCCCCCTGAGACAGAAGACAATGACTCCCTGGTTAGTCTGGGACCCCCTGAAGGTAGGTCTGATTCTCCTCCCCCTCCCGTGTCACTGCCCAGCCCAGGGTCAGCCTCCAGTGGGAGCTGGGATACAGTGACTGACCTACCACTGAGGGAAAGAGAGAGCCCTTCTGGTAGCCTCAGTGCCTCCTGCCTCCATCCTCCTCACCACCCACAAAGAGAGCTGGGATCTTATGTTAAGGCAATAGTTTGGCGCCCCCCCCTTTCCCAAATCTAAGCTCCTGCCCTTTCTTCCCAAGTCTACCCCATGAAGCCTCCCAACCCCAGGGTCCGCCCCAACTCCAGGTTTTTCTCTAGCATCCCAACGTCTTCCCAGCCCCCCGTTTCCTTTGCTCCGCTCCTCACTCTTGTTGTAGAAGTTGGAGTATCGGTTCAAGGTGCCCCTCAGGTAGGAGGGCAGGCAGGCTCTGGGGTTCAGCGTGTGGCAGATGGAGGCAATGGGCCAGCAGCGTGGTGCCAAGACCAGCACAGACACTTCCGGCATTGCCCCCTCATAGTAGAGGTCTTCGTTCTCCTCCTCATCCTCTTCCGTCACGTCTGCAGCTGCTGCGGCCCCGGATTCCTCGGTGTCCTCTTCGCGCTCCCTCTCGTGCTCCTTGTCGCTGGCCTCCTGGCCACCAGAAGAAGGAACACAGGGTTCCCTCCGGTCTGCTCCATGCCGCTCTGCTTTCCGAGCCTCCCATCTGCTCCTCCCTCCCGGGCACCCACCTGCATTTTCTTCTCTGTATCCTCCAGCTTCAGGAGTTCCTGATCGAGCCGCTGGAGCTGGTAGACGTGGAACTGGTGCTGAAGCTCCTCAGAGGCACTCAAGCTCTGCAGCATCTGCTGGGGGAGGCGGTTGGGGAAGCAGGGACCGATCTGCTCCAGCACGGCCCCCTCCAGCCAGCTGGAGCCCAAGCTCAGGAGACGGTCCGCCATGTAGTGCCTGCAGCACACACAGCCCAGGCCCGGCTCAGTGTGGGCACTTGGCACGGCCCAGCCCCCTGCTCCAGGCCTCCAGGCTGCCTGAACCCCAGGCTCCCAGACCCACAAGTTGCCCCGGCCTCTGTCGGCCTGCCTCCCCCCATCTCCCACTCCCGAGGTCCACACTCACTGGTAGTAATGCTCAAAGGTGGTGGCTATTTCCAGGCCAGAGAAAATCAGGACGGTTTCCAGGCATCGCTGCAAGTGCACCAGCATCTCCATCCCCCGGGCCCCACCAACCCTGCTGCCCTGGATCCGCTGGTCAATGTGCCGGGCAAACTGCTCACTCACCTGGGCGGTGAGAAGAGCACAGGAAAACCATGAATGGGTTAGTGGGTGGGAGCAGTGAGGAGGTCTGATGCAGTAGATATGAATGGGTTAGTGGGTGGGAGCAGTGAGGAGGTCTGATGCAGTAGATATGAATGGGTTAGTGGGTGGGAGCAGTGAGGAGGTCTGATGCAGTAGATATGAATGGGTTAGTGGGTGGGAGCAGTGAGGAGGTCTGATGCAGTAGATATGAATGGGTTAGTGGGTGGGAGCAGTGAGGAGGTCTGATGCAGTAGATATGAATGGGTTAGTGGGTGGGAGCAGTGAGGAGGTCTGATGCAGTAGATATGAATGGGTTAGTGGGTGGGAGCAGTGAGGAGGTCTGATGCAGTAGATATGAATGGGTTAGTGGGTGGGAGCAGTGAGGAGGTCTGATGCAGTAGATATGAATGAGTTAGTGGGTGGGAGCAGTGAGGAGGTCTGATGCAGTAGATATGAATGGCTTAGTGGGTGGGAGCAGTGAGGAGGCCTGATGCAGTAGATATGAATGGGTTAGTGGGTGGGAGCAGTGAGGAGGTCTGATGCAGTAGATATGAATGGCTCAAAGCTTCATAAATTGGTCAACACTCTCATAAAACTTTTTAAAAACGTATTTTTATTGATTTCAGAGAGGGAGAGGGAGAGAGATACAGAAACATCAATGATGAGAGAGAATCATTGATCGACTGCCTCCTGCATGCCCCCTACTGGGGATGGAGCCGGCAACCCAGGCATGTGCCCTGATAGAGAATTAAAGTGTGACCTCCTGGTTCATAGGTTGATGTTCAACCACTGAGCTGGCTGGGCCATAAAACTGCTTTATAAAGTCATTAACAATTGTATTAATGAGAGGGAGAAGGAGAGGGAGAGAGAGAAACATTGATGTGAGAGCGAAATATCAATGGGCTGCCTCCTACATGCCCCCTACTGGGTAACGAGTCTGAAACCCAGGCACGTGCCCTGAATGGGAATCAAACTGGCAACCTTTCTGTGCGCAGGATAATGCCCAACCGAGCCACACTGGCCAGGGCTAGCAACTCTAATTTAATATGAGGAAGTAAGTTATATGTACAAAAATGGTCACACTGCAGCATTACTAATGAAATAGAACGACCTCATGCGCCCACTGCATCGTTCCGTGCTTACCAGAGAGCCTGTCACATGTTAGTTTATCATCTGCTTAATCCCGCGTCTTCCCTGGAAGACTGTACATTTTTTAGGGAATGGACTTCGTCTATCTTCAACTCTTATCACAGTGCCTGACACGTTTTAAGCGCTTATTAAATATTTATGGGATGATGCAAATGAGGGAGTAAATTATAGTCCATCCATTAGATGGAATTTAGGCACAAAGAAAAAATGAGTGCAAATAGCAACACTGGCCAAGGCTTTTAATGTAACAATCAAGGAAAACAGGACATGGCATTTTAGGCACTCATGAGTGAACTGTTAAATCATGCATTCAAATAGGAGAAGGTATATCAAGATATACTAGGACGGCATGCTGCGGGTCACTGTGTTTTTTTCTTTGAATTAAAAAATATATATGTTTATTGATTTTAGAGAGAAAGGGAGACAGGGAGAGAGACATCAGTGTGAGAGAGAAACATCGATCAGTTGCCTCCCCTATGGTCCTTCAACGGGGATCAAACCGGAAACATAAGTATGTGCCCTGACAGGGAATCGAACCCTCGACCTTTCAGTCTATGGGACAATGTTCCAACCAACTGAGCCACACTGGCCAGGGCTTTTCTTTGAGTTTTTGATAGCATGGATATATATATAAAAGCCAAAACAGGCCTGGCTGGTTTGGTTCAGTGGATAGAGCATCGGCCTGCAGACTGAAGGGTCCCAGGTTCAATTCCGGTCATGGGTACATGCCTGGGTTGTGGGCTTGATCCCCATTGGGGGATGTGCAGGAGGCAGCTGATAAATGGTTTTCTCTCATCATTGATGTTTCTCTTTCCCTCTCCCTTCCTCTCTGAAATCAATAAAGATATATTAAAAAAAAAAAAGCCAAAACAACAACAATATGGTTATGTCCCAATGCATGTCGCTTACTGAATGGGAAGGGCTGGGTGGGCCCTTTTGAGGAGGTGGGGAAGGGAAAGTTTTGGGAAGAGGTGAGGGTAGGAGGCTTACGTGGGCAGCTCTGAGAAAAGGGAGCTTCAGCAAGGCCCCAGCACAGCCGTTCTGCAGCGCCAGCAAGAAGGCTGCCCGTGGCCCAAACAGCTCGGAGCTGGACTTCTGCAGATTATTAAAGTGCTCACAGTAGCGTGGCACAAAGTCATCATCCCGCCAGTGTGAGGTCAGAAAACTGTTCACCTGGGGGGAAGGGGCAGCAGCGTGAGGAGGCAACCCAACAGGCCACCATGGCAGTTCCTCCCTCCCCCCTCCCCCCTGCTCACCTGCTCCTCCACTGCTGCCTGCCAGCAGCGGGTCAGGTTTTTCATGATGCTGCTGGGAAGCCCTGGGGTAGCCAGGGAGCCCCAGTCGTGGCTTCTGTTTCTGCCTTCTGTGGAGACAGGGAGGGCAGAGGCAAGGTGAGGGCAGCCCTTCAGCTCCTGGGTCCCCATTCAAGGCTGAGCCCGGGGGCCTTTCCTGACATGCTGCCACCCCAAATGATGCTCCTGGGTGGGGTGACACATACTTGGAAGATGAACAGGCTGAGCACACAGGGAGGGGTAGGGTGAGGAGGGACAAAAGCTGTAGAATGAGTGGGGGCACACAGGGCAATGCCCCCACTGAGCTCCCGCCTGAGTCTTCTGGTACTTACTGGGCCGAGGAGCGGCCCCCGCCGCAGCAGGCCCCTCACAGGGCTCCACGTGCACCAGCAGGTGGGTGAGACGGCGCACCCTTGAGGAGAAAGCTACAGCGCGGCTCTGAGGGTTGTGGGCAGCCTCCCGACACCCCAGGTACTGGTCCAGCAGCCAGCCCAGGGGGCTGATGCCATCCTCATCTGGGGGGCAGAGAAAAGAAGCCACGGCAGGGCATGTCTGCAGGGCAGTGGGAGAAGCTGCAAGACTGGTGGGTGGAGAAAGAGCAGTGGACAAAATGATTTGGGGAAGGGAGGTAGCAAGGCCCCTTCTGATCCTATGGGGTCGGCTGGCACCTGAGAAACATGGGAAAGGAGGTGGCCCCTGGGCTGTGAGAAGAGGGGCACTGGGTTTCCCAATAAATGCGCAGGTCCCAAAAGGGCCAACAGCGAAACCCGTGTGGCTCTAGCATAGAGCATGAAGAGGCCAGTTAGTGGGGCCGACAACTGGATGGTAAAGGGGTCAGGGGTCGATGATTACCGGGGGAGGTGACGTTCTGCACCAGGGGGCTGACCAGGGCCTCCCAGCAGGTCTTGCCCAGCGCTTGGGCAGCTTCGTTGTCAGGGAGGAAGCGATCAGCAAAAGTCTGCTCCTGGCGCAGAGCCCCGTTGAGTCTGGGGATGAGGAGGAAGGAGGAAGGTGTCATAAGTGGCCCCAGCATCCACCCAGACTAAGATTGCCAGTTCCCCCAGCACCCAGACCCAATCCCCACTGGATACTTGACAACCCCCCACAGGTTGACTGGCACATTCCGTTCCCAGTGCAGCAGAGCAATCTCGTCTTGATTCTTTCCTTCCCTCCTCAGACTACAGAACATTCCAGCCCCTCCCCAAGCACGTTAACTTTCTCCCACCGCCACAGAGACCGCCCTGCAGCCACCTGTAATCTCTCACCTTTCGCACACACAGGCACACACATGCTTGCACACACCTAGAACTCAGGTGCAGGAGGCGCTTGCGGTCCTCCGCTATGTCCTGACTCCAGGCCTGCGCCCGAACCATGTAGAAGAGGCGTGTGTGACGACAGAGCTGCTCCCGGAACACTGGCCAGAATGTGGGCTTGGGGCCCAGGACCTCCAACCCCCGAATGCGCGTGTCGATGCCGCCCTGCAAGGCGCACGGGCCTGCTTCACCTGGTCCGCAGTCTCCTCAGGATGGGCTGCAGTCAGCCACACCCTCAGGCCTCACTCCTGGAGCTGCCCACGACCCAGGCTGGAGCTCTGGTCCAAGATCTGCAACAGTTGCAGGGCAAGAGCCCGGTGCCCGGGAGCCACACCTCACACCCTGCCCTACCTGCTGGCAGCGCTTTATGCGGATCTGGATGACGGGCCAGAAGCGGTTGAGGTTCTCCAGGAGGACCACCCGGCGGGCGGAGGGCATCACGTTGACCTGCAGGGGGTGGGGAGGCTGTCACCTCCATGTGTGGATGAGAGTGCTGAGAGCACAGTACGTTCCCGTCCCTCGCGGTCTCCCTCCCTTCCCCAGACCAGGACGTGGGAGGCCCTGATGGAAGGGTACTAACGCCACCCTCACTGTTCAGGGCCTGATGCCATCACGTAGGCACAGGGATAAAGGCCTCTACTTTCTACGGGGCACAAGGCAGAGAGGAATGTAGGAGTCTGGGCAGGAGGGTTGATCCTGTGAGGGGTGGTCTAATGGCACAGGGATCCCTACCGAATTGAGTTCTGTATTAAGAGAGCTGGTGCTGTCGCCCCCAAACACCACCACCCTGGCTGGCATGTAGCTCGAGTCTTCGCCCGCCACCAGCAGAGTCAGTTGCCTGGGAGCAAGGGAGAGGAACCAGTTGGAACTGGAACCAGTCATATCCTTGTAGACAGAGCCAAGCGGACCCTTTGGTCATGTTCACGGGGATGGTGCTTCCCCCAAGACAAACATGGAAATCGTGAGCAAGTGTAGGTGTGGCCACGCATGTGCAGGGAGCCCGTTACCTGATGAGGACGCCCTGGCGCATGTGCACGGTGATGTAGTGGGAGCCGGTGCTGCCATTGGACTCCCAGTAGGTCTTGGGGTTGCGGTCCGTCAGCTTGCTGGCCCGGAGAGGGTTGGAGGACACCTCCACCTTCTCCCAGCACTTGTCCTCCTTCACTTCCACACTGGAGCCTGGGGGCAGTGGGAGGGGGTGGCAGTCACAGCCTGGTAGATGTGGAGGGAAAACAGACGTAGGTATGGGGGCATGCGTGACGTGGGGACAGGAACGGACCCTGGCACAGATATCGGAGGAACACGTCAAAGAAGGGGATGTTGATGGGTCGGTGGGTTCGTCTGTGGTCTTCGATCTGACCCAGCACCATCTGCAGCCGGAACATCAGAGAGAAGGGGCACAAGGAGAGGGAGGGACACGGAGAAATAAGGAGCACGTATGGAGAAAGACCCAGCAGCAATAGGACTTGCTCCGTGACATGGGCAGAGTAGGTCCACATGGGCAGGTGTGCTGAGAACAAAGCCCCCAGGTTCACTAAACTCACCTGCCTCTTCCAACTTCAGAAACACTCCCCTCCCCTCCACTGCTTAGGTTTCATGTTCTTACCATCTGTGAACCCACAGGCTTCCCATCCTTCCTCCTGACCTGGATACAGCCTCCCAGGATGTTGGTGGTGAGTTTCCTGTAGAGGTGGGCATGCTTCTCACACTTGAACACCATGTCCCGCAGCTCCTGGGCCAGATCCAGCTTCCCCAGGTGCTTTTCCAGGGCCTTGGAGATGGCATCTCGGGCTCCCAGCTGATTCAGCACCACGGCATAGTCCCTGCTCACTGAGGCCAGGCGGTGCAGGAAGAAGATCAGTTCCTGGAGCACCTGGGGTGTGGGCGGGGCAAGTGAATAAAGGGGACAAGGCACAGGCCCCAGGGGCATCTGCAGCAGTGGTTACTATATACCCACTGTGTGCTGGGTGCTGGGGCTACCGCAGAGAACAAGACAGAGTGAGGAAGTAAAATGACAGGAAGGGGGCAGACACGAGGGCTGGGTGGAGTGAGAAAACCAAAGACAAACTGAAATGGAAATGGAAAAGCCAGGAGATGCTCTGCCCCCCTGGCGTTCTCAACTCCTGATTACGTTTGCAGCAGGTGCAGAGAGCGTGTTTCTTTTCAGGCCCAACTGTCCCAAGAACAAGCTGTGGGCTGCATTTTGAGATCCTCAGGCCCTAAGCAGACACCACCCTAGAGGGACCAGTGTGTGTGTGCACACAGCGAGTCCACCCGCCAAGGTGTATGCTGCAGACACCCACTGCCACCAGGACCCTAGTTCTCTGACCCTTCCCAAGCCTCTGTGCCCAGGATGTCTTTGTGGCAGTGGACTCTGGGATGTGATGGTCTCCTCTGTCTCCTTTACCCACTGAGGCTCCTTTTTTTTAAAAAAAAATATATATTTTATTGATTTCTACAGAGAGGAAGGGAGAGGGACAGAGAGTTAGAAACATCGATGAGAGAGAAGCATCGATCAGCTGCCTCCTGCACACCCCCCACCGGGGATGCACCCGCAACCAAGGTACATGCCCCTGACCTGAATCGAACCTGGGACCCTTCAGTCCACAGGCCGACGCTCTATCCACCGAGCCAAACCGGTCAGGGCCCCACTGAGGCTCTTAATGTCATACGGACATACCCTTTTGTGTAAAAAAGGTGCTGGCAAATCAGATCACACATTGGGGTTTGTTTATATTTGCATAAGGAAACACAGGAAGGATATAAGGGGCCCATGGAGGGCACTGGGAAAACAGGGATTCAGGTGGGAGTGAGAATTCAGTATATATCTTATTATATCGTTTTGATCTGTGAATTGTGTGAATGTATTACACATTTAAAGAAATAAAATTCAATTTTAAACCCAAACCCAAGCCAAGGGCACAATGCTCCATTGTGCCCTTCAGAGCCCCACCCAGGAGGTCTGCCTCATCAGAGGCTGCCTTGCATCCTCTGCCTTCAGCATCCCCACAGAGCAGGGCAGGGGTACCTCTCGGTCAGTGTCTGGGGACCGCAGGCAGGCCATGCAGGCATCCATGGCCTCGTGCCAGGGGAGCAGCAACGCCTCAGGGAAGTCCACCAGCCGCATCAGGATTCTGGGGAGCAGGGGTGGGAGGAGAGATATGCAGTGAGTCTCAGAGACCCCTCTGACCACCCGCTTCCCCGACCTATCACCACCACATCACCTCAGAATGGCCAGGTGCAGGGCTCTGTTGGCTGCTGGAGTGGCCAGGCTCTGCATCAGCACCAGGAAGGGCTGAGGCTGCTGTCGCAGCAGCAGCAGCAGCGACTTGACCTCGCTCTCCTGGGTCCCCTCTGAGCTGAGGGCTTGCTCCAGATCCAGGACAATTTTCCCAGCTGGCCCATAACCCTCCACCAGATGCCGCAGGGGGCTGCAGGGGCACTGCGTCGGAGGTTCTTTTTCTGTAGGACGAGGGAAGTCACAAGGGTTGGCCGCTGTTAGTGATGTGAAGGATCAGAAAAGGACAAATTTCTAACTCTCAATCTTGTTTCCTAATTTCTTCTAGAAATGTTTTTGATTTGCTTTGTCCCCTTGGTTTTAGAGTCTCATAACATCTCATAATGTACTTATGACAGCTTCATGGCAAATTTTATATTTTATATCCTTAAAATGGCAAAGGAGTTTCCCATCCACATACAGCAGAGCATTTCCCTATATCTAAAAGCAGGCAACACTTAGTTTTTCTCTACACAGGAAAAATGTGGAGGGTGGGCTTTTTTAGGCTTTAAACTCTCTCAATTTCTAACTTTACATCCTCCTTCATTCTATGGAGGGAGCACAACATCTGTTTCTCTTATTTGCTGCTCATCTCTTAAGTTTCAGTTTCTCCCTCGGGTGCCATCTCTCCGGGCAGGATCGCACAAAACTCAGCACGGACATCTCCGGGGCTCAGGCCCGCCTAGAGGCCACTCTGTCTGTCTGGTGCCCCACCTTCCACTCTGGCTGCATCTGCTGATTCCTGAGGCTGGGCCTGGGCTTCCAGCAGGGATGGGTAAGCCAGCTGCCCTGCCAGGGCCTCGGGTGCATATTTCCTGTAGACACGGCAGTTGAGCAGGTCCCTGAGAGCGCTGTCATCGAGGTGCTCTGGCAGAGCCAGCAGCAGGTCCTGGGCCAACTCCATGGGCACGGCCAGCTCAGCCAGGATCTCGTCATCTAGGACCTGCCATCGGGGAGAAGCTCTCACTGCGGGCAGCCCTACTAGCACAGAGGCTCAGGGGACATAGGGGTGGGGGTCTCTGCATATGCCTTCTCCATCCTGAACCTGTCATGGCTGGCAGCTGGCTCCTCCCAAACGACTCACCAACACCTCTGAACATTTTAGACCCCTCCCCTGCAGCCCCTTCCACTATCAACCTCCATGTCCCCTCGGAGCCCTCCCAATGCTCCAGCCCAGTGCAGCCCGTGCAGTGCAGCCCTCCAGCTTTGGGGTTTACCTCCCCATCGAGGTTCTCCTGGAGGATCTGGAGAACCTCCTGGTGGTCAGGTCCATCCAGCTTCTTGATGAAGAAGAGGATCTCCCACCACTCGGCCTGGGTCAGGTGCTCGCTCTCTTCCGTGTTCTCATCCTCAGGCAGCACGTAGGGCACGGCATAGAGCTCTGCCATAGGCTTCCATCGCCAGGAGGGCAGGGCTGTGGAAATGGGGCACAGGGCGCAAGGATCACTGCCCAGCCAGCCAGACCACTGCTCCCGTGCTCAAAGCTTACTCCAGCTCACTCTCTGGGCTCACCTCCACCCCGGGTTCCACTGCCCACTGCCCTCCGGTACTCATCAGCCTCAACCATGTCCTCAATGTCTTCCTCAAAACCCAGAATCTCCAGCATGTGCCAGTGTACCCAATAGGTGCGGCCAGTAGATTCCCACAGCACCTGGAAGAACATGGGGAAAGAGAAGAGGGACAGAAAGCTCACTTAATGGCTGGCTGTGGCCAAATGATGAGGACCCTCAGGTGACCCCTGGCCAAAACACTGGCACATGGAGAGCATGGACACAGCCTTCCCCTACTGGCACTGGCCCTGCCTCTCCTCTCACCCATCCTTGATGGCTTATGCCCCTACACTTCCTCCTGTCCTCAACTACCCTGACTCCCTGGCCCTTTGGGAAAGTCTGGCTGTATCAGTTACCTTCCCGGGAGTCTTCCTGACCTCAGAGCCCTCTAAACCCAGATTTTTCCAGCCTTCCTAATGGCCCCTTCTCAATAGACCCCTCTTTGATCATTTCAATTCCCTTGTGGGTTTTCTCCTTGGGTGGCCTGCCAGAGTCCCCTGCATGGAGGCCCCAGCTATGCGCCACCCAAAAAGATCCCCATCAGTGTCCCACCGCCATGCGCTCGCTCACCTGCACAGGGGGCACACCATTGTTGCTCTGCTGGAACTTGCCCTCATCCCCAGCACTGATCTCCTCGTAATCATCTAGCATCCGCACTCGCATCCCCGGCTGCAGGGTATCCCGCACATACAAGGCATAGGTATTGCCACTTGCGAACTCAGAGCGAGGGCGAAACCGCATTGACCTCCTGAAGGAGGACTGGGCCTGGGTGGGTGGCAGCCCTAGGCCTGCATCTGCCAGCTGGGGCTGGAAGATGGAACAGGAGGACCGAGCCAAGGGCCCCTGTCTGCTGGAGGCCCAGTCCCAGCGCATGGCCTGCACCAGCTCTGAGATCAGGGTGCCCATGGCCATGCTGAATTCCAACTCCAGCCGACTCCTCTCCCCGCTCAACTCCTCAGGAGCAGAGCTGTTCTGGGCTCCTGGTTCTGCAGCACTGTCATTCAGCTGATCCAGGAGGGAGGTGACATGCAAATAGCGCTTCACCAGGGAGAAGAGCAGCCTTCCTGGGACCTGTAGGACACAATCTTTGGCCTATGTCCACTTTGTCCCAGTTTTAGCCCCTCTCTCCACACCATCCTCTATGGACAGGTGTAAAGTCCTGGTCGCTAGATCTTCATAGCTCCACCCGCAATGCCCCTGACAATACCTGTGGTAGCTGAATGCCCTCGAAAGACATGGGGTGTTCAGAGAGTGTGGCCTGTGCAAACAGAGCCAGCAGGGCACAACGGCTGTCAAAATCCAGGTGTTTCTCAATGGCCTCTTGCTGGCTCAGTGACAGAAGAATCTGGGTCCGGGTGCCTGTAACCCACACCCCAATCAGTAACTGCTCCCTAACTTTAACTTTCCCAGGCATCTGTCCTGGACCCCCTATGCCCTCAGTCAAATCCTTTTTCCACCATACACTAGGAATTACATGATTTGCTTCGAAAGCCAAAACTTGCCTTTTCATATATATATATATATATATGAATGAATATATATATATATATATATATATATATATATATATATATATATCTTGCAAGAGTCTAAAAGTTCTAAACTTCCTTTGCCTAGACAGCCAATTAATATGAGGTTCTTGGGGACTCAGTCTTTCCTCTTTCTGTAGAGGTGCCCCTACCCACCACCCCACCTCCTTTTCTTCCAACTATGAGAGAAGTGCAACAGATCGTTTATGTACTGATGAGGTCAGAGGCCCTAAGCTGACCCAGCCGCTCTCCTGCTCTCCCTTCCTCCCCACACTGCTCCTCACCAGCATCATGGGAGGCCAGGGCTTGTATCATCCGGCCCGCGCTCCAGCGAATCTGATAATCTGGACTACTCAACATGTGCATGAGCAAATCCAGGACCCGTGGGTCTTTGAAGACCCCAGTGAGGGGCTCAATGCTGGCATAGGCACTGAGCACATGGACAGTGTGAAGCAGAGGAGCATGAGGGATGGTGCCCACACACTCCTCCAGCTGCCGAAGGGCCCTCTGAATCAGGGACTTCACATCCATTTCCATCTCCTCCAGCACAGATTTGTCCAGGGCCCCAACCTCCCGTGCAGTCTCCTGGGAAGGCCAGATAACTTGGCCATCCTCGCCAAGCATCTTGTGGCAGTTGGCATAGATCTCGTCACTGGACATCCATAGCAGGATGTGCTCAGCCTTGCAGTCCACTTGGCTAGAGCCCCCTTCCGCATCCTCCCCACGCCTGAGGATGAGCCAGCGGATCTGGTACTCTGGATGCCCATCATGGCCCAATCGCTGGCGGATCAGCTCATCAGGATAGGCATGCAAGCCGGGCCCAAGGGGCACTCTGAATTCCCTGTAGCGGAGTTCCCCCACCATCCTGGCACCTGGGACAAACAAGGAAAAGAGAACAGGCCAGTGAGAGTGAGAAGAGAGGTGGGAAAATCAAGGACATCCAGAAGGGAAGCAAATGTGGCACCAGCTATTGGGCCGGGTGGGTAAAGAAGGGCCCAGGAGTTGCTTGCTGCAGGCTGGTGGGGCCAGGCTTAAGCAGAGGAACACTGGGGTGTTTGTTGTGAGAGAACACAAAATGTGGGGGCTAAAAGGGAGGGGGCCTAAGGCCCTGCAGCCTGGAGTGGGTTGGTTTAGAGCATTGGGAAGGGGAGTGGGGGCTGGGCAGCCTGAGTCACAAGGGAATCCTAGAGTCCTGGGACAGGTGGAGGCAGCGCTGGGAAAGGGGGTATGTGCAGCCCAGAGGGTTGTGTTGGGGAGTGGGGCTGGGGAGCAACACTGGAGTGTGTATGAGGAGCAGTGCTGGCTCCGATGCTTGAAGCACAGGAGTGTGAGTCGCAGAGGAAAGAGAACTGGTGGTGGAGCAGGGTGCAAGGCGTGAGGGCTGGGAGGAGGTCTGGTGGGCTGCAGGCACCGAAGGCACTGGAGGAACAGGAGCAGCAAGGCCCGCGGGGGCAACACGAGGCCCAGGACAAAGTGGGGAGGAGGCCGGGTGCGTGAGGGGCGCGAGACTTGGGAGGACCGGGGTGGCAGACCTGAGCAGCGGGAGGAGCTGGGAGGTGGAAGCGCGACAAGGTGGGGTGGGTGGCTGGGCAGCATAAACCAGAATTCCCGGGTCGGTATGGAGAGCAAGGCTCGGTGGGCTAGTCGTGGAGGCAAACCCAGGGAGGAGCGCGGGGCCGCGGCGGGGCTCTGGCCACCTCAGAAGCAGATGGAGATCCTGGTGAGGCCTGCTCTTCGCTGAGCTAGGGAGGCGCAGGCGATGACGATGGCGGCGACGTTGGTTGGCAAAGATTTGGGCCCGCAAAGGGGGTCGAGATGGAGAGGCGGGAGGGGGCGTGCCTCCGCAGGACGGGCGTCAAGCAGGGGGCGTGGCGTGCAGGGACCTAGCCGCTGTCACCACTGCCAGCGTGCACAGGTCTGCAGCCCCAGGGGCGGGGCGGGTCCCAGCCCGTGTGCCACCCGCCCAGCTCTGGGGGCTCTGCCACCTCCCCAGAGCCTCGGCTCATTTCCTGCACCCAGCGGAAAGCTAGGGGCCCTGGGAGAGCGCTGGGGCGGAGCCGTGGTTGCCACCTCAGCGAAGTGCTGCACCTCCTCTTCTGTGCCGCCCTTTCCTCTTCCTTTCGTCCTCCCTCCTGCCACCGGAAGTGCCTTCCCCGTTTCCCCAAGCCATAACTGAGTAAGACCTTGGAGGTCATTTATTATCCCCTCCTCCATTACCTATGAAGGAACCGAGAGAAGGGGAACGGCTGGAAGCGAGGTCACAGGTTGCAGCCGCAGTGTTTGCTCTATATTGTCCTTCCCTTTCTCCCCCAAACACGTTTGCTCTGTCTTTCCTCCCGTCCATTATGTGCCATCTCCCCTCCCAAAACACCAATAACAGATAAAAATGGGGCGTCATTTTATTAGAGTCCAGAGATATCAGCTTTGGGCAGCAGCTGAGGGCAGCTTCACATAACTCTTCATTGGGGGTAGTGGCCGAATCTTTCTGCCAGCCCAGCCCCCCTTTCGTTGCCATCGCCCGCTGTTAGGCCTCTTGCCCAGCCAGCGGTTCCGCCCAGCCTTGCCAATGACCCGTTTGTTATGATCAACGTTGGATACTCGGCCTACTGTTGCTATGCACGTTTCCAGCACCTGACAGAGAAAGCAGAGGGAAGAGATTATATCGCGGGGGGAAAAAGTCTGACCATGTTGAGGGCAGGACTCTTGGGAAGGTTCATAGAGGAGAAGGGAGAGGACAGGGAGCAGCACAGCATAACTGAACCTGAGTGCAGGTCCTACAGGAGTTGAAAAGAAGACACTGTTCTCTGTGCCATCGTGGTGCCAACCTGACAGGTTATTCCCTCATGCAGGCCAAAGGGCAGCCCCAGCTCAGGTCAGTGCCTGACATAAAACACCTGGGAGCTATGTGGGCCAGGAAAGGTACATTCCAAAAATTCCTCCTTTGCTGATCCCCTCCCACCTGTACCCCCCCACACACCTGCATCTGCCTCTTAGAAGGCAGCTGGATGATGGCTGTCCCATTCACCTTCCGTAACAGCACACCGCACGTCCCTGGGGAAGGGAGAAGCAGCTTTGTCACCCTCCACAGAGGAGGGGGTGGGGGGCAGACTTATAGGGGCCACACCCCTTTAGGAGCATATAAACTGGAGCAGGATGCATGCAATGTTTTAGGTCAAAACATAAGCACTTCTTCATCCTCATTTTCCTTGTTTTTTCTTCTTTTCCTCTGCCAATGGACCCGATGTGGGTCTTTGGTTCAGAGAATTGTGACCTTGGGTACCACCTGGTCTTCCAAATTGTAAGACCCCATCCCCTCCACACCCCCAAGCAGCTTTCTTCATACCTGCAGCTCGGATATACTGGGCACCCCGGCCTGGCTCACTCTCCACATTGTTGACGAGGGTCCCCACTGGCAAGGCCCCAAGAGGATGTGCATCCCCTTCCCGAGGAGCAACTAAAAGACAGAATTTCATCAGCAACAGAATGCAGCTTCCCAGCCCACACACATCCGGTGGCCACCTCTCACCTGCCATGCGGCCTATGTGGTCAGAATTAAGGATTATATCTCCAGCCTGCATGTTTTCCGTGGCAATGATCCAGCGTTTCCGGTTGCCCCCAGCAACCAGAGCTATGTCTGCTGACCTGTTCAGGGTGAGTGACAGATGAGCAGACCATCCAGGCAGCCCCACATTTCTGAAAAGCCGCAGAGTAGTCATCCAGCTATGCCATCATCACCCCACATTCCACTTGCCTACAGGGATCATAGCGGACGAGGATGACCTTCTCCTCAAAGGGTCCTGGCTTGGTTTCCTGCTCCGGCCGGAACCGAAGAAAGTCAATCATGCGATAACGTTGCTTGTGACCCCCACCAATACCATGCACTCGGATTCGGCCTATGGTCAGGACAGTGAGGGGACATAATCCACGTCAGAATAACAGGCCTGTCCTGGGCAGAGAGCAGTGTTTCTAAACATTATGAGTCAAGCAGAAAATTATAAAAAATTTCACAGCACAATGGGATAAATGGGGATGGGGAAACACATGGACCTTGGTAAAAACATAATTATATGATTATTAAAATTGTATAAAACTTCCAGATAAATTCTCTGTAAATTACTAAATTCAGTAAGTTTACTGAGAGCCATTATCAATTTCAACTGTTATCAATTTTTTTAAGGATGTGAAGAAAAATGTCATGAAACTTGCTGTGTGTGCCTAGTTTTCTTCAATTATTTAGATTGTCTTTAGGTGCACAGACCACCTGCCTGTTGCTTTGTATTCTACTCTTGTTCTTATACTCATCCTACATGTAGAAGAAATCCAATAAGTGTGTTTTAATTGTATTCCTCTGCCTGCACCAACATAATGAGAGTCCTACCATGTTTTTTCCCTTTATTGTTTAAATCCTCTTGCCCTTGCTCCCACCTGTGTGGTCTCGGCCTCCAGATTTCCTCATTTTCAATGGTGCAGTGGTATACGTGGTCCGACTTTTCCAGGACACAAACTTGGCACTAAAGGCCACACTGGTATGGAATGGGCGGCAGGGGAGCAACATCGAGGCAGAGGGCAGCTGGAGACCATTGTTTGTCACCTGGAGATAAACATACACCTTTTTCACTTGAAAGCTAACTGAAGGAGAAGCATCATGGAACCAAGAGAGAGGGTAGAAACCAAGTTTAGCTTGTAGCCCACTTCCCACTGGAAGTGTCCCAGATCAGCTGTCTAAAAACTACCCTTCACAGCTTGTACAAATAACAATGTGGAATGTTATTGATTCCCTCTCCTCACTTGATACTTTTACCTTTGAAGTATTTCTATAATGAAATGTTCTCCCCTTAGTGTGTCTCCTAATTCTGGCTCAATTCTCCTTCTCTAGGAAACTTTTCCCTACCTAAACAACTCCCTTTTCCAGAGCGGGTAACTTCCACACATCCATGTACCACCATCAGCACCAATGCCTTTTGCCCATTTGCACTATGTTTCTGGGAGTTTTTCAGATATAAATGGAAGGTCGGGATCATTTCTGTCTTGTTCCCTCTTGTATTCCCAGAATTTCAGAGTAGGTTTTAAATTTTAAGTATGCATCTGCTGCCCAGCTGGTGTAGCTCAGTGGATTGAGCGTCATTCCATGGACCAAGAGGCCTCAGGTTCAATTCCCAGTCAGGGGCACATGCCCGGGTTGTGGCTCCATCCCTAGTAGTGGGCGTGCAGGAGGCAGCTGATCAATGTCTCTCTCATTGATGTTTCTATCTCCCTCTCCTCCCTTCCTCTCTATCTAAAAATCAACAAAAACATAATCTTTTTTAAAAAAGGTATGCATCTGCCAAACTCTACCATTAGCCCGAGGTCCAGAGCGAGACTTTCAACTTTTCTTTTCTGTAACTCATGAATTGCCCACTAAGAACCTTAGGCCCCTATTCTTGGCATCTCATTCTGCATTCTCTAATCTTATCCTTAATGGTTTTTATAATGGTTATGATAGCATAACCATTGCATAATTTCAGGCTTTGAAGCCAGTCCGACTAGCTCAAATAGTTGGTGTATGACCTTAAACTACTCATCAGTTTTCGCTCTTGAGAATATAAGGTATAACTACCTTACAGAGTGATCTGAAAAGAGTTCACTTATTTAAAAACCTCTATTACTTATGTCTGGCTTATGATAGGCACTCAATAAATGTCAATTACTATTGAGACTTGTACAACCGGTTATTCGTAAAGCACTTTCACCTCCAATATCTCGTCTGAGGAATCCAGCGGCCCTGTGAGATAGCAACACTTATAGAAAACTGAGGATTAGAGTGACTTATCCAAGGTCACGGGCCGGCGTGACTAATGACAAGACTCCCATCCCCGCCTCCCATCCCCGGGTGTCCCCTTTCCGGCGGCCCGACTGGAAACAGCCTCATTCCCGGGTAAGCTGGGTTACCTGGGCGGTTGGGAGCATACTCGGGCCGGGTGCGGCGGCGGCCAGGGGCGCCAGACTCAGAGAGCCCAGAGCACGGGTCAGTACCCGCAGAGCCATGAGTGTAGCCAGGCACCGCTGGGCTCAGCACGCCACCATTACCTTTTGCCCGGCGGCTGGCGCTCCGAGATGACGCTAAAGATTCCCTGTGCCGTCGCTCTCTCATGACGTAAGGGGCGGAAGGGGAACCGCAGAGCAAGCTGTGTACACACCTCCGTTCTTGCCTGCGTGTCCTCAGAGCCAATCCTCGGGCGGCTCTTAGGTCGCGTGACTGGGGAGCAGGCTCCACCCCTCTGAGCCGTCAAAACAATTGCCTCGAGCGGCAGCCATGATGGATTTAAAGGGGCAGTACCGGCAAGGGCGGCAGCCAGCTCGACACAGTGCGGGTGAGTCTTTGAGAGTAACTCTGGGGCTGAGGGTTGAGGTCCAGCTACCTCTTATTCCCGAACTCTCGGACAGATAACAAACCCTGCCGACTGACCTTACACAACTCCAGACAGACTAAAAAACTCCGCCCCCTGCGATTCTTCCCGCCCCTCAGTGTCCAGACAGACAGACAGTCAGTCGGCCTGCCCCGCCCCCTGCTCTACCAACTGACTCACAGACCTCGGGATTGTTGGGCCGCTGAGTCCTCCACCTGCACCTCCCCCATCACCCCCCTCCCATCTCACTCTAACCCCATCCTGGGCCCCAGGGCAGGTGGACGGCCTGGGGCCCTCAACCGCATTCCAAAGCCCGGGAGACCACCTCCCAGCGCCACGTTTCCCTGTGACCCTGCAGCCGCTCAGCAGACCTGACACTGTTCCCTGCATCATCAGGCGTCTGGGAGGCACCTTAAGGTGACTGTCTCAGAGCCTGTTAGCAGGTGATCATAACAGACAGCCATGGAAGTGACTGAGCCAGGAGTGAGCAGGTCTTCCTCCTTACTCTTAACCAGACACGCCTCTTCTCGCGGGTCAGGTCCCAGATCAAGGCCCACTCCCTTCTTGGGAGAAAATAGCTCCCCAGGCTTGGGGTGAGAGAGAGATTGGCTTGGAGAAGGAGGAGGGGCACTGGTCGTCTTTGCAGCAGGAGGGAGGGTGTTTGTCCTGGGTGGGGCTCTGTGCCAGGTCCTCTGGGTGGCTGTGAAGTGGCGAGAGAAGGGGTAAAAACGCTGGACTTCTGGACTTTGGGCAGGGCAGATCCTTCTGAGTCCTTGGCTGCTGACGGGAGTTTTCTTCCGGGCTCCGGCCTTAGTGCCACAGCCACAGGCTGTGCTTGGTAAACAGGTAAGAGGACTTCAAAGATGAGAAACAAGACCCTTTTGAGTACGTAAGAAGATAGCCTGAGACCTGGAGGGTGGGAAATATGGGTTGAAAACTAGTGGGGAAAGAGTTAGGGCTGACCAGGTTTGGAGATGCTGGTCTTCGTTCCGTGGGTGCTGCAGCCTGAAGCCCTTGAGCCTGTTGGGGCCCTCTCATCTGGGTCCTGCGATGAAGGCTCCTGATTTTCTTCTTTTCCCTGATTTAACTTTGAAACGTATCCTTCCTTTTCCCCAAAACCTCTGCACTATTTTCTGCATATTCTCCTGTCTGCTTTAATGCTGTTCCCTTTGCAACTCTCCCCAAACACCCTGTGTTCCTTGTAATGCTGTCTTTCATCTCCTGATTCCTTTTCCTAACCCAAGCTCTCTCTCTCCAGTTCCTTTTCTTTTTTGGTCCTAAGTTCTAAATCCCTCTGCTAGTTATCAGGACCTTTGTTCCGTCTCTTTTTTTGTTTGTTTGTTTTTTGTTTAAGTCATTTCCTCTCCCTCTTTCTTTCCCACAACCTTAAGCTTTGTGTTGTAGGTTCCCTCCCCACTGGTCACTGTCTCTCTCCAATTAAAACACACGGTTGCCCATACTCTCTCTCATCTCTTTTTTTTTTTTTTTAATATATTTTATTGATTTTTTACAGAGAGGAAGGAAGAGGGATAGATAGTCAGAAACATCGATGAGAGAGAAACATCGATCAGCTGCCTCCTGCACACCTCCCACTGGGGATGTGCCCGCAACCAAGCCACATGCCCCTGACCGGAATCGAACCTGGGACCTTTCAGTCCGCAGGCTGGCGCTCTATCCACTGAGCCAAACCGGTTTTGGCTCTCTCTCATCTCTTAACTTGGATCCTCACCACCCTGTAACCAAGATGCTCAGCCTCTCTTTCTTATTTTTACCTCACTTGATCTCTGTTGTTTTCCTAGCCCAGGCAAGGTCCTCCAGGGCAGAATGTCGGGCCTGGTGTTGGGGCAGCGAGATGAACCTGCAGGGCACCGGCTCAGCCAGGAGGAGATCTTGGGAAGCACTCGGCTGGTGAGCCAAGGGCTGGAGGCCCTACACAGTGAACACCAGGCTGTACTGCAAAGCCTGTCCCATACCATTGAGTGTCTGCAGCAGGGAGGCCATGAAGAAGGACTGGTGGTGCATGAGAAGGCCCGGCAGCTGCGCCGTTCCATGGAAAACATTGAGCTGGGGCTGAGTGAGGCCCAGGTGAGAGGGAAGACATGGTGCCAAGTGGCCCATGGAGGAGCAGTTGTCTGATTGGAGGTTTGGGATTACTTAGGATCCCCTGGTCCTAGATTCTTGCATTCATTCATTCGTTCAGTAAATATGTATTAAGCTCCTACTATGTGCCAGGTACCACTCTTCTGTGCACTAGAGACACATCATGAACACAACACTCAAAAATCCTTGCCATCTTAGAGCTTACTTTCTACCTGGGAGGCAGACAATACATACATAAATTAGTAAATGATTTCAGTATGCCACAGTGATAATTGCTAAGGATAAAAGAATAAAATTAAAGCAGGGAAGGGGATTAGGAAGTATGGAGAGGGCATATGAGTTTAGACAGAGTGGTCAAAAAAAGGCTTTACTGGCCTGGCCAGGGTGGCTCAGTGGTTGAGTGTAGACCCATGAACCAAGAGGTCACCATTTCGATTCCCTGTCAGGGCACATGCCTGGGCTCTATCCCCATAGGGGGCATGCAGGAGGCAGCCAACCAATGATCCTCTCTCATCATTGATTTTTTTCCATCTCTCTATCCCTCTCACTTCCCCTCTCTCTAAAATTAATAAAAACATTTAAAAAAACACACAAACAAAAACAAAGGCTTCACTGAAATGGTGACATTAGAGCAGAAGTTTGAAGAGGAGGGAATGAATCATGTAATAAATGGGGGAAAGGCATCCTAAGCAGAGTGGACAGCAAGTGCAAAGGCCCTGAATCAGGGCCTTTTCAATGAGCTCAGTGAGGGCCACTGTAACTACAGTAGAGTGAATGAGGGGAACCAAAATAGAAAATGAAGTTCAAGAGGTAATGGGGTTGGGGAGAAGGGGAAGATCGTGTGGAACTTTTAAGTCATCATAAGGATGAGGAGAGGAGAGATAACATTTTAAAAAGATTATCTGGCTGTTGGGTTGAGAATGGACTCTAAGGGAACCAGGGCAGGAACAGGGAGGCCAGTAAGGAGGCTATTGTAGTAATCCAGGTAGGAATTGATGGTGGCTTGGCCTAGGGTGGTGACTATGGAGTTGGTGAGAAATTGGATTCAGGGTGTATTTTGAAGGTAGAGCCATTGCTCCCCAACCCCACTTCCTGGCTTCTGCTAGTCTTGCCACCACTCCTCCTGCCTATCCCTGAACACTCCTAGCCAGCATCTGGTGCTCACAGGATGTGCCCACCTAGGTGATGCTGGCTTTGGCCAGCCACCTGAGCACAGTGGAGTCAGAGAAACAGAAGCTGCGGGCTCAGGTACGGCGGCTGTGTCAGGAGAACCAGTGGCTCCGGGACGAGCTGGCAGGTACCCAGCAGCGGCTACAGCACAGTGAGCAGGCCGTGGCTCAGCTGGAGGAGGAAAAGAAGCACCTGGAGTTCCTGGGGCAGCTACGGCAGTATGATGAGGATGGGCACACCACGGTAAGCATGTACAGGCAAGGCTGCCAGGGTGGGGGTGTTCAGATAGCTGGGAGTCACCACAGTTATGGGGCAATTGCCCCATCATCTGCAGGGGGCAACACTGCTGCTCATCCTGCCCCACCTGGCAGAATTCAGGTCCTGACCCCAGCTCCAGCTGACAGCAAGGGGAAAGAGTATTCACTCATTCAATCGACATTTAACTAAGTGACTATCACATATGCTCGGCACTGTGCACTCCCCTGGGGATGCAATAGTGGACAAGGCAGAGTTCCTGCTCTCACAATTATAGATTTGTGTGGGGGAAACCTGGACAGTTCCAATCCAGAATCCTAAGTGCTATAATTAGGGAAAGCATAGCCCAGTTGAACAAGAACCTCCTAAAATTTGCCCTTAAAATGTATGAAATTTAACCCTCACTCAACAGGCATTTATATATCTTTAAGCAATTCAAGAAGATACGTATAGGAGACATGTAAATAATTAGGAAAGAGAGTTTCTGGGTTTTTTTGAGCTTATAATGTAGCTGTAGGAACAAGACTTACGTACGAGAACCATGTGGGACAACACAAAGCAACAAGTGCTCAGTGCTGGGTGAGGGGTCCAGTCAGTGTGGGAAGAATTGCAAGGAGATAGGTTCCTGGGGACTGGAATGGTCTGAGAAAGAGTCACAGCGGAGGCAGGGTACAGGGATGGTAAGATGTAGGTTAGATTTTAAAATTTAAATCGTTAGGAATTCAGATAGATTTTGATGGATGATGAGGGAGAAGGAGGAGCTTTCTAAACTGGGGGTTGGGGGTGTCATAGATAAGGCTCCAGGGCTGGGAAGCTGGACTATTCCAGGGAAAGTGTGCTGGTTGCATGGGACACAATGGGGAAGCTGGGCAGCAGGGTTGGAGGTGTTTGTACAAGGCTGCAATGCCTGTGGGCACAGCGAAGTTGCCCAGTGTGAAAGTAGGTTAGACAGTGAGGGTTGGGCACTAAGTCCAGCATGAGCAGTGGCAGATGATGGGCACAAGGCTGAGGTAGACACTTTGGGTATGTGTCAGATCAGACACACTCCCTGCCCTCAGGACAGACAGGGCAGACATATAATCAATGTAAACACATAGGACTATAATTACAGGAGTTGAGGGGGCGAGAGGTGGAGGCTGGAGAATGAAGGTACTTAGAAAGGAAGCTCTCTGAATGTGAAGAAAGGGAAAGTTGAGATTTGCAAACAAGAGGCCTTAGCTTGGTGAAGCAAATGTTGGCCTTCCCAGGGGCAGGGACATGAACAAGGTTTGTTTCCTGGACCTCACCTGTCAGGGATTTCATGGTTCAGAGGGTCCTAAGAAGGTTACTGGAGAGATATCTTTGCCCAGATATGCTGCTGCTTTCTTTCTAGGAGGAGAAGGAGGGTGATGCCACCAAGGATTCCCTGGATGACCTTTTCCCCAATGAGGAAGAAGAAGACCCAAACAGTGGCTGTGAGTCTGTCACTGGAGTGGGAGGGTGAAGAGGGGCAGCAGGAACCTGGCCAGCTGTGCCCCCTCCCCCAGCCCCCGGACAAAGGATGCTCACCATCCAGAAATAGGTTCTCCATCTTCCTCTGGAGAGGGGGCAGAGTCTTGGCTGGTACTTTGATTTCCTCAGCCTCCCCATCATTTCTTACTCATCAACATTTAGTAAAACACTTAACATGTGCCAGGTACTGTGCTAGGCACTAGGCATACCGAGATGAGAACGACAGGGGTCTGGCCAGTATGGAGTTCACAGTTGAGTGGGAGAGCGACTCTGGAGTGGAGGAACATGAGCTCCTCAAGGGAAAGAACCAGGTCTCTCTTATCTTCGTATCTCTGGCACAGCCCCTGGCTCATACTTATGTAGTAAATGTTTGTTGAGTGAATGAATTACTGGGTGAACAAATGGGACAGGTTCAAGGGAGTGGGCAAAAGAATAATAGTTGAGGCAGATCTCCAGAGAGAGAGCCTAGTGGTGGTGGTGGGGGGGCAGGTGCAGGCGTGGAATAAGACAGGGAGTAGGGGTGGGGAGGGCAGGCAGCAAAGGAGAGAGGAAGAGTTCCCTGAGGAAGTCTCCTGCTCATTTTCTGGGATGGTTTAGTGTCACGTGGCCAGGGCGCCCAACATAGCGGATATGAGATCCCAGCGAGATTACGGACTCTGCACAACTTGGTGATCCAGTATGCAGCTCAGGGTCGCTATGAGGTGGCTGTGCCGCTCTGTAAGCAGGCACTGGAGGACCTGGAGCGCACATCTGGCCGGGGCCACCCAGATGTTGCCACCATGCTCAACATCCTTGCTCTGGTGTATCGGTGAGTACTGCCCTCCCTCTGGCCACAAATCTGCTTCCAGGTTCCACCTTGATCCATTTTTGGCTCCCATTCCTCCTTTCCACTGGCTATCTCTCCTCCCTGCTGGGCCTTCCAGGTGTATGCCACTTGGAGGCTTTCTTCTGTACCAGAACTCTCATGCTAACCATACCTGAGCCCTTGATCTTAGAAAATATTCATTTCTCAGGCTCTTTGCTTTTCCAGTCTTTCTCCTGGGGAGGGTCTCTTTTTCTGTTTCTTGTGCCCAATAACTGGTGGCCTCCTCTTGACATGGTAGAGTTTTGCATACGTTATGGGTGTGTTGGTGAGCCCCTGTCACTGTCCACGTGGAGCTTCGTGTCTCTTCATGCTGGGTCCAATTCCTAAATGTATCTTATTTAGACATCCCAAAGGAAAGGAGGGAAGAAGATGGATTGGGGGCAGAGTTCATGGTAACCCCTTGATAATTTTGTCCTCTTCCAGGGACCAGAATAAGTATAAGGAAGCTGCCCACCTGCTGAATGACGCCCTCAGCATCCGGGAGAGCACCCTGGGCCGGGACCATCCTGCGGTCAGTATTCCTTGACCTCCTTCCCCCATGCTCTTTTGGTCTCTCTTAGCTTGTCCATCCTCTGCCCATAGCTTAGTCACTGGGGATGCTCAAGGAGGAGATGTGAGGACTCCTTTCTTCCAGGCACTGTCCACTGATCCCAACTCTGAGACCCAAATGACTCCTTAAAAAAAAGTTTTTATTGATTTTAGAGAGAAAGAGGAAGGGAGATGGGAAGAGAAAGAGAAAGAGAGAGAAACATCAATGTGAGAGAGAAACATCCATCAGCTGCCTTCTACATGCCCCTTACTGGGGATTGAGCCCCAAACCTGGGCATGTGCCCTGACTGGGAATCAAACCAGTGATCTTTTGGTGCATGGGATGATGCTCAACCAACTGTGCCACACCAGCCAGGGCCAAATGACTCCTTCTTATAATGAATATTTTCCAGAAACTTAATTCATAGGTTATGTAATCTACCTACACATGTAATTTCCAAAACATTTAATGATACCTTATTAATATAAAAGTGAAACAGGGAAAGTAATTTATCTATATATATAAAAAGCCAGTGTCTGTGACAAACGTGATGACCAAATGACCGGTCACCATGAGGGTGGGTGGGTGAGGTGGCAAACTCAAGGAGCAGCAGTGGGCGGGTGGGAGGGGCTGCGAGCAGTGGCAGGCTACCACACGTGATTTTGTGTGCTGGGCCTCTAGTGATAAAATAATATATACAATTACAATGAAATAAAAATACAGTATAACAGTTGTACTGAATATAACTATGCTAGAAGATATGATATAGTAGTCTGATATACAGTATAATGAATAACTTTATATTTAGAAGGGGTAAGACCAGGAAACCATTCTATATAAGTATTAAGCCCTGCAGGTGTGGCCCAGGGTTGAGCATTGACCTCTGAACCAAGAGATCACAGATCTATTCCTGGTCAAGGTACATGCCTGGGTTGCGGGCTGGATCCCCACTAGGAGGTGTGCAGGAGGCAGCCAGTCATGATTCTCTCTCATTATTGATGCTTCTATGTCTCTCTCCCTCTCCCTTCCTCTCTGAAATTAATAACAACTTATTTTTTTTAAATATATTTCTTTATTGATTTCAGAGAGGAAGGGAGAAGGAGAGAGAGATAGAAACACCAATGATGAGAGATAATCATTGATCGGCTGCCACTGGGGATCGAGCCCACAACCCAGGCATGCATCCTTGGCCGGAATCGAACCCAGGACCCCCCAGTCCGCAGGCTGACGCTCCATCCACTGAGCCAAGCCGGCCAGGGCAATAACAACATATTTTTAAAAAATAAGTATTAAAAATAACAGCAGAAAGATTGGTGGATATGAGATTAAAATCTAGTGTTAGAATAAGTAACAACAGACCAGATTTATTTGTATATCATAAAACAGAGAGAAATAAGTAGGGGTAGCATGCTAAGGTAAATGATAGGTTGTCAAAATGGAGAAAATGAGAAATAAGGTATTTCTGAAAGTGAACTAACTGTGTGAAAATAATTCTCTATGTTATGACGTGATAGGCAGAGATACTGTATCTCAGAAAACATAACTCGTGTCTTGATATCCCACCAAGTGTCAAAGCTTACATTCAGTGTCTTAATGTCAGACAGGACATTCCAAATTTGGCAGAGCTATTTCACACATGCAGAACATCTGTAGCTTCCTTGCCTCCCGAAAGGTAATAAGGCCCCCAATATTCATGACAACCAAAAACAAACAAACAAACAAAGAAAACACCACACAAATAAAACCTACCTTCAGAAATGTCAAAAAATGGCCTTAGGTAGGTGGCTATACCACCCCCATAGAGAACCCCAGACCATCCAGTTCAGCAATTCCCCCTTCCCTGACTCTGGCTAGGGTGGCAGAGTCCATTTCTCTTGGAGTTATGCAGCATGGAGGAGGACCTCCAACTCTCAATGACCTTGAAAGCACTAGTGTCTGAGGGGACAGGCCTGTCTTCCTAGGTGGCTGCCACACTCAACAATCTGGCTGTGCTCTACGGTAAAAGGGGCAAATACAAGGAGGCGGAGCCGCTGTGCCAGCGGGCACTGGAGATCCGAGAAAAGGTGCCTACATCCTCTCCCCATTCTTCCCTGCTGCTGTGACCCCTTCTCCACCATCTCTCTTCTGGTTTACCCTCTTGCCTCACTTCTTTATTTCTCACCTCCCTAGCTCTGCCTTGTCTTCTTTTTTTTGTTTGTTTTTGTCTGAAGTTTTACATACGTCTCCTTTTTCCCCAATTGACCTCTCCCCCCCAGCCATTCCCACCCTGGGCAAGCCCCCACCGCCCCAGTGTCTGTGCCATTGGTTATGCTAATATGCATGCATACAAGTTCTTTGCTTGCTCTCTAACCGCCTTCCTCCCCTTCCATTTGTCTCTGGATCTATTTTTGTTCATCAAATTATGTTGATCATTATATCCCACATATGAGTGAGATCATGTGATATTTATCTTTCTCTGACTGGCTTATTTTGCTTAGCATAATGCTCTCCAGTTCCATCCATGCTGTTGCAAAGGGTAAAAGTTCCTTCTTTTTTATAGTGGCATAGTATTCCATTGTGTAGATGTACCACAGTTTTCTAATCCACTCATCTGCTGATGGGCACTTAGGTTGTTTCCAAATCTTAGCTATTGAAAATTGTGCTGCTATGAACATAGAGGTGCATATATCCTTTCTGATTGGTGTTTCTGGTTTCTTGGTTGTCTTCTCTTCTGTCATTCCCTTTCCCTGTTCCCTGTAGGTGCATGTGCACAAACGGACACACATACTTACAGCCACCTATCCCTCCTTTGCTTCCCTTCAGGTCCTGGGCACTGACCACCCAGATGTGGCAAAGCAGCTGAACAACCTGGCCCTGTTGTGCCAAAACCAGGGCAAATATGAGGCTGTGGAACGCTATTACCGGAGGGCACTGGCCATCTATGAAGGGCAGCTGGGATCAGACAACCCTAATGTAGCCCGGACCAAGAATAACCTGGTAAGGGACGAGGGGGCAAAGTGGGTGGAAGGAGGGGAAGGGACAGCATCATAGTCTGGTACATTAACACCATCACCTTTGTGCCATCTCTGGGGTTGCCTTTGGGGCTGAGGGATCTGCTTCATTCCAGTGGGAAGCAGAAGTCCTATAGCCTTTTAGGAGTGAAGTGGGAACATCTTGACCCATAGCTAGGAAAGGAGGTGTGAGGAGGATCTAAGGGGAAAGTCATAAAGAGAACAAGAAGTAGACGTTCCTGAGCCTGGCTGAGAGCTTGTCTCCATCTCTTGCTCCGGTGTTTTTGCCTTCCTGCCCCCAGGCTTCCTGTTACCTGAAACAGGGTAAATATGCTGAGGCTGAGACGCTCTACAAAGAGATCCTGACCCAAGCCCATGTGCAGGAGTTTGGGTCTGTGGATGGTGAGTGGTGATAGCCTGGAGAGGGAGCTGCCGGGAGGAAAGGAAATGCAGACCAAAGGTTGGGGGTTAGGCCACAGTGGTTCCCAGGGGGAGCCAGACCCCTTTAGTCCAGCCCTATGGGCCACTGGGTCCTGGCTCCCCCCATACTGTAAAGCTCAGTTTTCTAACCTGGCCATGCCATCCCATGTATCACCCCCAGATAACCACAAGCCCATCTGGATGCATGCAGAGGAGCGGGAGGAAATGAGCAAAGTGAGTGGGGGGAGCCAGCCTGGGGAGCCTGAGGCCCTCAGGGCCTCTGTCTTACTCCTTGCACTAGCCCAGTTCTTCACTTCCCAACCGAGCACCAGCCCCAGATGCATGGTGCCTTCCCCAACCCAGCCTGCACCCTAGCCCAGCTCTAGCTTGCACCCCAAATCTCTGTAGTCACATCTCTGGCTTTCTCTCCCCTTCTGTCCTCCTGCAGACCCAGCACCGGGAGGGTGGCACACCCTACGTAGAGTACGGAGGCTGGTACAAGGCCTGCAAAGTGAGCAGGTAAGCGGCAGTGAGAAGGTGGCTTGGCCTCCGAGGCCCTCCATTCAGCCCTGATCCTGGCCTCCCGGACCTTTCCCTTTCTTCCCTTTGATTTTCCTTGGCCCTACTCTGTTCTCTCCTTCTCCTGTTTCTTTTTTCTTTTTTAATCCTCACCCAAGGATATTTTTCAATTGATTTTTTATTTTATTATTTTTTTTACTTGTAAATTTTGCATTTATTATAACAAAAATTATGACATGTTCATCTGTGCATTCGGCTTTAATGTAACTGTTGGTAAATGGTCTGACTGGACTCTACAATCATGCTGATTGTGGCAGCAGAAAGGAACACAATTAGAAAGTGTCTGCAAAAATCAAGAGGCTGGGTAGGCAGAAGAGGACGGGAAAAGGCTCAGAGGCCCCTTGGGTGCAGGTTCCTTTCCAGTGGCCTAAGAGGCACCTTATCTGAATGGAAATGCTCTTCACTGCTCAGCCTCATCATTGAATGAACTAGTGTGGGTTAGGGGGTGGGTGTGGGTGGGAAGGCTCCTCAGAAGGGGAGGGAGGGAAAAGTCAGTTGTTTAGACTGTGTCCTTATGCCAAAACTACAAAACATCTGAAGCATCACTATACAACATGGAGCTTCAATTGATTTTTTAGAGAAGTGGAAGAGAGAGGGAAAGACAGAGAGATATATTAATGTGAGAGAAATATATCAATTGTTTGCCTCCTGCACGAGCCCCGACCAGGGCCCGGGCCTCAAAGGAGCCTGCATATTGTGGAAGGGCAGGGCTTCCCTCGAACCCGTGACCCTTCGGTCTTTGGGCCGATGTTCTATCCATTGAGCCAAACCGCCTAGGGCTCCTGTTTCTTTTTAGAGCCCATCCTCACTTCCTTTCCTGGTCTCACCCTCCACAGCCCCACAGTGAACACCACTCTGAGAAACCTAGGAGCTCTGTATAGGCGCCAGGGAAAGCTGGAGGCAGCCGAGACCCTGGAGGAATGTGCTCTGCGTTCCCGGAAACAGGTCAGAGACTGGGAGGGGAAGGGTGTCCCGAGGAAGGCCCTAGGGACCAGAAGGTAGTGCCCTAGGGTCAGGACCACTGAGGCTTCTTCTGAGTCTCGGAAGAATAAGAGGAGGGACCAAGGAGGAAGACCTAAAGAGGAAGGTGATAACCCTTGTGGTTTTGGTGGTTTTAAGTGTGTTCTGACCCAAACCTGCCCTTTGTGGTCAGAATTCCAAGTTCAAGGTTCACTTCACTAAAAGGGATTATTAAAAGGGAAGCCCTGCCTTTCCACAATTTGAAGACTCTGTTAAAGAGAGGCATGCATGGATGGTGTGGATGAGGGGACCCCAATGTCCAGAGTTTCTCCAATTGTGGGTGTTAGCTCATTAGTGGGTCAAGAAATCAATTCAGTATGTGCCATGGCTAAACATATATATGCATCTATATGTAGGAATGCATTGCACATAGAAAAGGCGGGTATTGTTCCAGTTTGTGTACTGGGATATCACAAGGAAAAGTGTCTTCCTTCCTGTGGCTGATGGTGAAAAAAGGTTTGAAAGACCAATCCTGAGGAGTAAGGAGTGGCAAGTCCCAGCTTCTTCCTTTTTCTTCCAGGGCACTGACCCTATCAGCCAGACCAAGGTGGCTGAGCTGCTTGGGGAGGGTGACAGTGGAAGGACCTCCCAGGAGGGTCCTGGGAGCAGCGTGAAATACGAGGGAGGTGAAGATGCCTCTGTGGCTGTGGAGTGGTCAGGGGTAAGTCTGACAATTGCCCCTGGATCTCTCCTGCCCCCACCTGCGGGTGATAGTGAGAGGCTCTGAGCCTGTCTATGAAGGATAGGAGAACATGTCCCCACTCCAGTTCAGTCAAGATTCTCCCTCTCAGAGGAATCTCTACCGGCCAGCTAGTGACAGGGCTCTGGTTTTCAGTCCCTGGGCTTTTGGGAGAGGGGTGCGTGTGCAGAATAAATGGCAGGAGTAGACTCAGAAGCCAGTCTGCATTGGGTCCCCTTAGCTTCTGTTCCCCATCCCTCTCCACCAGGATGGCAGTGGGACCCTGCAGAGGAGTGGCTCTCTCGGCAAGATCCGGGATATGCTTCGTAGAAGCAGTGAACTCCTAGTGAAGAAGCTCCAGGGAACTGAACCTCGGTCCTCCAGGTATGCAATGAGACTGAGTTATGGCAAAGCAGGCAAGTGAGCCCTGTCCTCCAAAGCCTCTTGGCCTCTCACCTCTGGAGAAGTGTCTTGGAGAGAATCATAGAGCAGGTCAATGGGATGTCCGTGGAGAGAGTTCAGGAAAAATGGGTGCCCCAGTAGGGGGAAAAGATACCTGAGGAGATGCTATTTACCGATGAAGATAAGAAAGTGTGTGGGGGGGGGTGGGGAGGCGGGATGGGGAGGAGGCAGTGACTTGCTTTTGTGTGGCAGGCCCACAGCCTTAGTAACACTCAAGGGGAAGTGCCCTGGCCAGTGTTGCTCAGTGGTTAGAGTGTCAGCCTGAGCATTGAAGGATTGAGGGCTGGATTCCTGGTCAAGGGCACATACTCTGGTTGCAGGTTCCATTCCGGACCCCGGGTTGGGTCAGGGGTGTGCAGGAGGCAACGAATTGATGTATCTCTCACATCCATGTTTCTCTTTCTCTCTCTCTCTCTTTCTCTCTCTCCCTCTCTTCCTTCCTCCCTCCCTCCCTCTCTTCCTCTCTTCTACTCTCTCTAAAGAAAAAAATCAATGGAAAAAATACCCTTGGGTGAGGACTAACAAAAAAAAAAAAAAAAAAAAAAGGAAGAGGTCTCAATTCTTTCTTTTCCATTGTAGCAGCAACATGAAGCGGGCAGCCTCCTTAAACTATCTGAACCATCCCAGTGCAGCACCCCTCCAGGTGAGAGCAGTGCTGGTGAGCTTATTGGTGGGTGAGAAAGAAAAGACAGCCTTAGAGCAAACCCAGGGGGAGTTAGGGAAGAGAGAGAGTCATCTGGGATGAAGACTCTGGCTACAGAACTGGACCTGGCAGACAGAATCAGGCAGACAGCTTGGTGGTGGTGGTGGTGACTGGGAAGGGACAGTTTCAGGTCAGAGATAGTAGCAATTAAATTAATCAGGGGATAACAGGAGTCGGTGTTCTCTAAACTGGTACTTTAGAATTAGTAATAATTCAAGAAAGATTTTGGGATTCTAATTGCTCTTCCTCCTGTAGCCACCATACACCTTACCCTGGGGACTCAGTAGTCAAGAAAAAGGGAAAAGAAAAAAGTATTCAATCATCTCCTTTTGAAAAAACAGTAATGACATTTTAACGGAAATGACCACTTGCATCAACACATTCAAAGTATATGCCAATATTCATGTGGCTCTTCCAGGTCTTTTCTCCACCAGACTGTGGTCTTCTGGAAAATCCTAGCAAAGCCTCAGATCTTGGGGTTGAGGTTCCATTGTAGGTCAAGAGATAAGACTGCAGCCATGAGATGGACAGACTCCGGGGGACAGTCTTCAGGAGGCTGAGGTTCCTGGGCTGATGGCCTATGTTGTCTGTTTCAGGTCTCCCGAGGCCTCAGTGCCAGCACTATGGACCTCTCTTCAAGAAGCTGACATTCAACCCACCCCCAGGTCTCCTGGGTTCCCCCACAGCCCTCACAGCATTCCCTCTTGCTCCAGGCTCTTCCAGCCCCTTGGTGGGACAGTGAAGGGGCGCAGTTAACCAGAAGATTGCTGCTACCCTTAGGGTCTCAGCTCCCTCCTCAGGAATCCTTTTCAAGGACCCTCAGGACATCCTCTCCCTACCCTGTGGTCCTCTCGGAGTAGCTAGCTCTGAGGCTCCCAGGGTGGGTAAGGAGCAGGTATGCACCTCAGAGATGCAGTCTGCTGCTGGCTTTTCTGTCAGAGGTTTTGGGCTGGCCAAGCAAGATACCTGGCCCCGGCCTCTCTTGTTCCCTCGGCTGCCTCACTTCAGGTCCATGTATTTCACTTTTCTTAAATAAAAGAATCAGGTAACCATTCTGCCACTTGAGTCCTGATTGAAGAGGATAGGAAGCAAGGGTTGTGTTGGGGCCCTTCACCGAAGGGAAGGGTGAGGGGCAGTGATGGATGGGGCAACAGGAGGAGTGTTGATTCTTGGACCTCTCCACTCTTCCTTTCCCTGTTTGTATCCTCTCCAGCAGGGCCTGCAGGAAGGCATCTGGGGGATGGGGGAGGAGGCCCACAACCCAAGGAGAAGGTGCTGTGGACTGGGTTGTCAGGGACATGTGGTGGCCATGTGGCAGGACCCTGGAGTCCTGGCGCCACTGCTCCCGGGCTGTGAGGCCCTCTGTGGCTGCCCCTCCTCCTCCCAGCTGCTTGGGGGAAGGGAGGTCTAAGCAGGCCTGGGGGGCCCTCCGGAGCCAGAGGGGAAGGAGGCACTCACTATCCATCCCCTCTGAGCATATCCTGGAGGCCTGAACAGCAGCTGGGGCCCATCTTCTAAAGCTTGACTCCTCCTGACCCGCCTCCTACACCCCTTGCTGCTTTCACAACAAAGAAAGAATGTGGGGGTGGTGGCGCTGGGGTGGGGGTGCCTGGAACAAGGGCTGTGCTGGGCCTCCCCACAGCTGGAGACTTGGCCATGCCCTGACACAGCCCAGACTGCCTGGAGATGGACTTGGGATGAATTTGTCAGTTTAACAGCCTTCAGCCTGGCGCTCTGAGTCCAGTCAGTTTCTACCTTTGGGCTCAGTGTTGGTCCAGAGCCAAACCAGACCCCGGCCATGCAGTGGTCCCTCATTTCTCCAGGCTACATTTCTCCTGGGGCTACACCGTACCTCCAGGTTACCTTGCTTGGGGGACACCAAGGATAGCCTTCTGTTCTAGATCTCCCTAAAGATTTCAGGTTGCAAAGTTCCCTCCTACCCCGAGACTTTGAGGGAATTGTTGGTCAGAGTCCCCTAGAAGGCCCAGAACTGACCATCCTCCCCAGGGGTCACGGAATCAAAAGTCACTACGGTCCCCCGATCCTTGCACGTTAGGCGGTAGGCACAGTCTATCTCACCCTACCTCGCTCAGGTCCAGGGCACTCTCCCGGCCTCACTCTGCCCGGGATCCATCTCCAGACCCCTCCCCCAACTGCGAGCTCCTCCCCGCCACCATGGGGAGGGGGCGTTGAGGGGGCGGGGCGCCGCGCGGCGGCCGGCGGGGAGGGGGCGTCGTGGGGCGGGGCTTGGCGGCGGCGGCGGCGGCGGCGACGCGCGAGGACTCAGAGGTATCGGGCGCGCGCGGCTCCGGTTGGGGAAGCCTCCGGCTCCGGCTGCTGCATCGGCGCCCGCGCTTAGGTGCGCTCGGCCTCCAGGGCCCGCCGCGGAGCGCAGTCCGCCGTGCGCTCGCCCGGTGCCTTCCCCGAGCCCCCAGTGATGGGAGCTGCGCGGGGAGCCCCGAGCAGCCCCCGCCGGCTGCCTCTGCTCAGCGTCCTGCTGCTGCCGCTGCTTGGAGGTGAGTCCCGGCGAGCTGGGGGAGCGGGCTCGGGAGCGCGGGAGTCCCGCTGGTACAAGGGGGCACCCGGGGAGTGGGTTTGGGCGGCTGGAGAGGGGAAGACACCCTGGAGAGGCTGGCTGGGGTGCGAGGTCCCGGCGGCTGGGAGGTGGCCAAGCCCTGAGCGGACTCGGTCGGTTTGGGACCCTCTGCCACCCACGTCCACGAGGTCGCGTTTCCAGCTTCCACAGAGTTTTCCCGGCCTGAGCGGAGAGTTTTGCTCGGGAGCTGCCGGGAGTTGCCGGTGCCCGGGCCCCGGTGGGGAGTTTATTTTCTGGAGAAAAACGACTACCCCCACTTAGTGGGGGGAGGGGGTCAGTGAGGTGTCTGGCGGTGGGGGAGACGGGGTGCCCCTGGCGGGCTCAGCCCAGGTGAGGGAGGCCGGCCTGGGGCCAGATGCGGGACGACCTGCGGCGCGCTGTAGCTTTGTTACCTACGGCCGGCCCGACGCTCCCGGCTTCCCTCCGCCAAGCGCCAGGGCCAAGCTGGGACCCCTGTTGGCCCTGCTGGCGAGGGCAGAAGAAGGGAAGAATCAGGGGCCGCCCCATCTCCTCTAGCTCCTGGGCCCGAGCCCACTCCCAGCCAGGGTTGAATCTGGGGAGCGGAGTCCCAGGCTGTCGCGGTGACTAATGTGTGAAGGCCGCTGCCAAAATCGGGCATGGCCGGCCTGCAAAGGTGCGGACGGGGTTTGTGCTGTTCCTTCCTGGATTTCCATCCTGTGCCTCCTCACCGAGGAAAGCAAATCTCGCTTTCTACAGGCCAGTCAGGCAAAAAGAGTTCAATCTGTCTTTTCTTCAAGCGCTCAGCATTTCGATGAGGGCGTGGCCCTCTCTCCAGGACAGCCGGGACCCCTCACCCTTCACCCCCTCACCCCTTTCCCGCCTTTATTCCCAGTCTGGGTCACACCTGAGAGTCACCGCTGAGGTATTGAAGCGTTTTACAGGAAAGCACCAAACTACCTGCACAGCCTGGACTGGAAATATGCCCCCATCTTTCTCCCTTCAAAAAAAACCCACAAAAAAACTTTGAGGATGATTGTGGCAGCAACCCTCTCTGGGGAACTCTACTCAGGGGACCTGGTCCTAGCTCATCACTGTCTTCCTTTGAAGAGTGGCCTTAGGGAGGGTGGGGGTAGAGAATTGCCTTTTCTGACATCTTCCTGGCCTGCCAGCTGTTGAGGGGTTTTGGTGCTGATGGAATCAACATCTCCTCCACCCCTGGTTGTAAAAGGAGAGGTAATTGTAACTCAGGACCCCGAGGTAAGAACAGGCTCCAGGGATTTGTAGGAGGTGTTTCTGGAGCTGCCCTGTGTTCCTTGTGATGTGTGGGGTGGTTATTGCTCCTGGCAGAACCCACATCTGCTCCCAGAGGAAGTATGGAAGTTTTTTTGCACAGCCAGGATGGGGGGCCCAGCCATATGGGTGAGCAGCCGGAGCTCGCAGGCTTCCTAGGTCAGCCAGCTGTTTGGGGTTTGGGCGTGCGGGTTGCCTGCTATGGCTGCCTTTTTCGAGTTCTGGAGTCAAGGGGAGATTCTGGTGGAGACCGGGCTCTTGTGCAACAGCAAATGCTAAATTCCTTCCAATTCCTTCCGTGAGAAGAGGACTCCGATGTTAACGGATGTTAGTTGGGTGACTGGTGTTTAGTGGGGGGCGGGGGGGGGGGGTTCTGTGGAGGAAGTTAGGGCAGGCTGAGGGCTTGGGACTGGAGGTCTGGAATCTCCTCTGGGGGTGGAGGGATGTCTTGTGCTCAACAAAGGAACATTTTAATGAGAGCCTTAAATCAGTTCCACCAAATGTGCCCTGGTGTGGAACCTGTCCATGTGCTGTAAACAATTTCAGTCAAGGCTTAGGCGCCTGCTGTCTTCCAGTGAAACTTGGGGGACCCAATCCACCCCTGGCCGGCATGACTTGAGGGGGCAATGATTTTTAAGTAGATTACAGTAGATTTTCCCATCTCATTGTTTGTGTAATTGGCTGGAGTTGTAGGGAGACCCCGCTGTTAATAAGGTTGGAATAAGGTGGCTGGGCTTGTGGATTAGACCATTTTGAAGTTTGGGTAATTATGCTGTAAATGGCTGAGTAATTTTCCAAACTTTGAGATCCCTGTTGTGATTAATATGGTGGTGGAGGAGGAGGAGAGGGCTTAACATTTGCAACCTGGGATTCTGAGCGCCAACTGGTTGGTCAGTTGTGGTCATTCCACATCCCCGTTCCATCTTCACCCCCCACCCCCTCCATTCTTTCCTCTGGGCTCTTGTTTCTTTGGGGAAGTAAAATTGTCACGTTCTGAGAGAGGCTGTTCTGCAGACTCCTCGAGGCTCTGCAGCCTGTAATTCAGGCTTAGGAGTTGCTTGTTATCAGTGATGGGCTTTCTTAGATGTTGGGAAGTACAGTGGGAGGGCCTGGGTAGTCCCTGCACCTCACTTGCCAAAGGATCTAGTCAAGCTCCTGGGGCTCAGAGCAGGGTTGAGTGGTGGAGAGAGCTCAGGCTGTGGAGATGAAATGTTTGGCAAAATAGCAACTCCAACTCTGACAGGCCCTGTGTCCCTGGGCAAATTTCTTGACCTCACAGTTGGCCTCCTCTGTAGAGGTACTTACTTCCTGAAGTTGTGCTGAGGATTAAATGTAATGACTGTATAAAGGGCTCCTTTCTTGTTCTTCCTCTCCTGTGGTGTGCTTCCAACATACCTTTCCAGCTCTATAGTCACCCCAACAATAAACATTTTCCACCAACTGGAACCCTCCATTCCACCCCAACTAGTCTCATTCCTAACGCCGAAAACACACATGGCTTCTCAGACCTTCATTTCTCTCTGGCCAGTCCCCAGTCATGGACTGCCTCCCCACCTCTCTCTCTCTTAAAAAATATATTTTTATTGATTTCAGAGAGGAAGGGAGAGAGAGGGAGGGGGGGGAGAGAGAGAGAGAGAGAGAGATACA
>NC_137775.1:90822914-90964582 GCF_963455305.1 Plecotus auritus | reverse complement strand
AATCATTGATCGGCTGCCCCCTGCACACCTCACACTGGGGATCGAGCCCGCAACCCCAGCATGTGCCCTCACTGGGAATCGAACCATGATCTCCTGGTTCCTAGGTCGACGGTCAACCGCTGAGCCACACCAGCTGGGCTGGAGGCGAAGTCTTAAATCTCAAGAGGTTCCAGAGAGGTTGGACAGTGACCTCTGACATTCCAGGAGATGGAGGCTTTTTTTTTGCGCCAGGTCTGTCTCCCTTTATCCGAGCTGTGACTGCTCTTGGCAGCCCTGCTGAGTTTGTTCTTCTGCCCCTGAAGTTCTCAGATAGAACTTATGTTCTATCATGGAAGGGTGCAAAGTGACACTTCGGTGTTCTGATTCTGTTGAGCTCATCTATTGAAAAACACAAAGCTGAGCTGTTTCCTGGCTGGGAGACGAGTGAGAAGGACCCTGTCATGCCAGCAGGTCCTTAGAAAGGTGATGTGCTAGGATGGCATTTGAGATCCCACATTCATTTCCTGAAAAACAAAACAAATCACAAAGAAAACTGTTGTCTTGCAGCCTTAGGGGGAAAAATACAAGGAAATGCTGTTGTTCTTGGAACTCCTGCTACAAAGAGCAAATCATTCTATCTGGTTGGTTACTTTAGCAGGTTAAACTAATTGTTAAACTGACCCATTTAAAATATGTCCAACTTGCTAGCCGTATTGTCACCTGTGATCTGGTGTCCTCCAACCTGGGAGTCCTGGCCAGAGGAGCTTGGAGTGAAGGGGTGGGGGGTGATGCTGGATCTTAGAACAGCCCTGGGGGACCTACAGGAGGATCTCTGTCTTCTATTCCCCCCTCCCCAGTTTCTGAAAACTCCTTAACACAGAAAGCTTTTATTTAGTAAACACATGCCCCCTGCCTTGATAAAGAACCCTGAGTTGCTTGGTGCAGAGTGTGTGTGTGTGTGTGTGTGTGTGTGTATTTGTCCCTTTATTTTAAATGTTATTTATTGATTTTTAGAGACAGAAAGAGGGAGAGGAGAGAGAGATCAATTTGTTGTTCCACTTATTTATGCATTCATTGGTCGTTTCTTGTATGTGCCCTGACTGGGGATCAAACCCACAACCTTGGTGTATCAGGACAACTCTAACCAGCTGAGCTACCCGACCAGGGCTTATTGTCCCTTTATTTCTGTGTAAGAGACTGGGATGCTGTCTCTTTACCTTTGTTTCAAAGGCTTTTAGAAGATGGTCTGAGAGGTCCTGTCGAGCTGGCCTGCTGGCTCTGGCAGCAATTTTAGGCGAGTCTCTACTTGAGCCTCCCCATGAGACTCACTTTCCCAGGCCCCCTGAAGCTGCTGCCGAGACCCAGAAAGGGGACAGAGAAACTGGGGCCAGCCTGGCCTGGGCTTGGGTGGCACCCCTCTGTCCCCTTCCCACCGGCAGGGATCAAAGCAGCCTCCTCAGGGGACAGGGAAATACCTCTCCCAATAGCCCCACCAGTGAGTAAACAGCCAGGGCCCCTTGCCGCTTTTGAAGCGCTGTGCTTCAGGCCTGGAGGAATGCAGAACATTTCATTTTAGGAGTGGACTTGGGTTTCCACTGCTTTTGGTATTTGCAAATTTGAAACAAATGCCCTCATTTAGCAGCAGGCAGGCTGGGCAGTAAACGAGGGCTGTTTAAGGGCATTTATGGCAGTCACAGGTATTTGTGGGAAGAAGGACTCCAGCAGGTTCGGGAAAGGACACACGGTTTATGGTTAGGTGGGTTGTACAAGGACCCCAGCCAGGTCTCTGGTGGAGGGTTGTTGTTAGGTGGGCTTTGTCATAAAAAAATATAGCTGCCTCCTGCCCCCCAGGAAGTATCTCCTGTCAGACAAAGGGGTTTGGGATGGTGTTTATCCCCCAGGGCTGATGCAAAGGGCCTTGTCCCTCTGCTTGGCTGCCGAAGTATCAGATTTCCAATGAACCCTTCCTTCTCCCACTCCCAGGGCTTGAAAGGCTCATTAAATGTGCTTTAATGTAACAAGTTGGCGGAGAGGTTCCCCCTCACTTCCAGCCAGTTTGTGAGGAAGGAGCTAGGGAAACCTGTTTTCCTTTGTTGTTGTTTCTGGAAGTAGGATCTGTGATGGTGCAATGGCAAAAGGCCATGATTTTAGGAATCAGCCAATCAAGTGTTGGGTGCCTTTGAAGGGGCAGCTTAACTAAGGCGGTCTAAGGCCTGGCCACCCCCCTCCCCCACCCCAGGCAAATTCAGAAATCTGTTTAGGAACCGAGCTCTGGCTTCACAGTTTGCTCCCTTAGTTCACTTCACTTCTCTGAGCCTCAGTTCCCTGTTTGTAAGATGGGCATAATTACACCAATCCCACGAGAGATCGTGTGAGAATTAAGAGAGCTAGTACTATATTTCATTTACTCTATAACTGATATTCGACGGGTGTACCACAAGAATTTTTAAAACATGCAATACCAGACTAGTCCGGGGGCACTGACTACTTTTCTCTTAAAGATTGTAAAAAAAAAAAAAATGACAGCAGCCAATGCAACGATAGCCGTCTGGTGTGAATGAATCAAAATTACACCTTTGTGTGTGTATCAGATCTGAAAAAAAAAAAATGTATATATATATATATATACATATATATATATATATATATATATATGTATGTATTTTGGTGTGTTGCAGAATTTTAGTAATTAGTTTATGTGTGCCATGAGACGAAGAAGGTTAAAAATTGCTGCTCTATAAGGTACTCTTTTCCTCCCTTCAGTTTTACATCTTTTTTTAAAAAATATATTTTTATTGATTTTTTTATTTTTACAGAAAGGAAAGGAGAGGGAGAGAGAGTCAGAAACATCGATCAGCTGCCTCCTGCATACCCCCTACTGGGGATGTGCCCACAACCAAGGTACATGCCCTTGACCGGAATCGAACCTGGGACCCTTCAGTCCACAGTCCGATGCTCTATCCACTGAGCCAAAGGTTAGGGCCAGTTTTACATCTTTGAAAACAGGTTGTGACATCAGTTATATAGCATTGTTTCTAGTTTCATTGGTACCATTCCTTTTAGTGGAACCTAAATAATGGCACAACTTAAAATGAGCAACATCTTTGAGATTCTGTGTATGTGAAGGACTGAGTCTGTCATATAGTGAATGCTCAATAATAGATGGTTACAGTGTTTTGAGGGTGGTTTATTTACAGGCCTGTTTTTCTTTCTCATCCACCAGTAACTTTGAATAGAAACTATTTTCTTTTCAGTCTGGCACATAAATAACTAATGATGCTTAAGGAGGCGGCATCATGGTGTGTGTGTGTGTGTGTGTGTGTGTGTGTGTGTGTGTGTGGCGGGAGGCATGGCAGGGGGACTTTTAATTCCTTAGAAGGCAACAGAGACCCACAAAAGAAAGGAGGTAGATGTCCCTAAGAGGGTAAAGAGTCTATTATGGAAAGAAAATTCTTCTCTGATGGTAGAGTCTCCGTTTAAAAGGCTGGGCTATTCCTTAGGGACACTGGAGACTCACTCCAAGAATGGATTGTCTGGTAGGCAAATTAAGACAGAACCAGAAGAGAGTAATTAAGGACGCAGAGAAGCACCGAAGAGGATTCATGCCAGAGGATGGAGACCTGAGTGGGGCAGGCAGGAGACAGACAGGAGATGCTGGCATTTTCCTCCACTCCCAGGTGGCACAGTTGTGTGGGATTGACTCACGCTTTGTGGAGGCAACTGGTGTTGTCTATTCTGCTTTGTGCTGCCCGAGCACTTGCTGCTGAATGGCACCTTTTCCTCTCCAGGACTCAGAAGGCCCAAAGGCCAGAGGGTTCTGCATTTGGTTGAGTTCTGGTTCATGTGATGGTAGAATGGATTAATGGATTGGTTGTGGGGTTGGGGTTTAGATGTTAGATGTTTGTACTAGTGAATGTCAAGAGCAAAGCTTTTTCTTCCTTTTCAAAAAAATAATTATTTTTTTGTTAATCCTCACTCGAGGATATTTTTTCCATTGATTTTTAGAGAGAGTGGAGGTAGGGGGGGAGGAGGAGGCGAGAGAAACATTGATGTGTGAGAGATACATCAACTGGTTGCCTCCCACATGTGCCCTTGGGACAGGAATTGAACCCAAGACCCTTTGGTGGGCGGGCCGAGGCTCTACCACTGAGCCACACAGGCCAGGGCTTTTTTCTTAATAGGTTTGTTTCAAACCTTCTAGATGTTCACTTTTGTAGGCTTAGGTACTTCTCTGCCTTATAGGGGTTTCAGAATGCAGGATCCTTTCTGTGTTCTTGCCCAGAATTTTAACCCTCAGTACTCAGCTAGGAAAGGGGCTGATTAATGGATCCACCCGGAAGGCAGGAACTCAGGTCCGAGATCTATGAGGCCCATCCCTTCCATGGAGTGAGTGCCTCTCTTGCCTTCCCCTGGCAATGTTTTGAAGAAGAATATGATGTAGATAGATGGTGGGCTGTGAATAATCAGAAAGGACATGATTGAGGTGTTAAGATAATTCCAGTGTTCTCTCCCTGAAAGCCTTTGCTATAATGGTAAGGGCATTTTTTTTAAAAAATATATTTTATTGATTTTTTACAGAGAGGAAGGGAGAGGGATAGAGAGTTAGAAACATCGATGAGAGAGAAACATCGATCAGCTGCCTCTTGCACACTCCCTACTGGGTATGTGCCCGCAACCAAGGTACATGCCCTTGACCGGAATCGAACCTGGGACCCTTGAGTCTGCAGGCCGACGCTCTATCCACTGAGCCAAACCGGTTAGGGCAGGTAAGGGCATTTTTCATGAAATAGAATTTATTTTTGGAGGCCCTTCACATATAACAATTGTGAAATTCAATGTGAAATTTTCTTCTGGGGTATCCGACCTTCCCGTCTTCTCTGTCCTGTGAAGGTTGAAGGAGGCAGTGGTTAGCCCTGACCAGTGGCTCAGTTGATTGGAGCATCATCTCATACTATATAACAAAAGCCTAACATGCAAATTTAGGACCGGGAGTTTGACCAGGGGGCGGGACTGGCTGGCCAACCGCCCGTGGCCCTTCTCTCGGCCCCTCCTCCCCCCCCCATCCACCGCCCACAGGATTGGTGGTGGTGGCTGCAGTAGCAGGCAGCCAGGGGAAGGGAGGCCTCAGCTGGCAGCCGGCAGCCACTAGGGACCCTACCTGTGCACGAATTTTGTGCACTGGGCCTCTAGTATACTAATAAAGGTTGTGGGTTCAATTCCTGGTCAGGGAACATACCTAGGTTGCGGGTTCCATCCCCAGTTGGGCACGTACACATTAATGTTTCTTTCTCCCTTCCTCTCTAAATATCAATAAAAGCACATCCTCAGGTGAGGATTTAAAAAAAAAAAAAGGAGGCAGGGGAGTTCTTTCCAAACCAAGTCAACAAATACTTTAAAGCCCTTTTTATGTCTCAGGTACCCCAAGTGGTACCTATGGGCCCTCAGCTGTCCTCACGTTAGCCAGTTGCCCAGTTTGAGTCACAGCCTCCCGATTCCTTGCTTGCATCCATGACTAGAAAGCCTAGAGAGGACTTGCAGGGACCTCCTGCCAGCTGCTGGCCTTGGGGGAGGCGACTGTGGCAGCTGAGTTAACAGCTGCCTGTTCTGGGCCGGGCTGTGGCCTCAGACCTCCGGAGAGGTGTTGATCAGGCTGACGGGCAACAAATCCCCCTGAGCCCCAGGTTGGAAGTAAATTTGTTAAAAGTTGCTCTTAGACTCCTGACAAATTGCTTTCAGTTTTTGCTGCCAAAGAGAACTCTGAAACAGGGTGTAAATTGGGTTATTTATACTGTCTCTGTTTTTGTTGCTTCCATGAAGTTGGTGAAGGAGGGCGCAGGTCCAAGGGAGCTTTTCAGGTTCTGGTTGCTCAGGTACCTGGCATCAGGTGAAGAGGAGGAGGGGTGGGCGTGTTGGGGTGAAGTGCCCTTGAATGCAGGATGTGTGGTGACCGGACAGGCCTTTGAGGTGCCTGGGACCAGCCCCTTCCATTAGATCAAAGAAATACCTTTTGTTTTCCCTCGCACACTTTCCTCTGCCCTGGAGCCAGAGTCGTAAAGAGGTGGAGTTGTGAGGGTCTGCATCTGGGGGCAGGGGTGCGGGGTAGTGGGGGTTGGGAGGGGGCCAGGGGTCTTCTCTGGTGCCAGTACTTCCTGTAGTCTGCTCCTGCTGCCCAGGGGTCTGCCTGGGCTAGCCTGGGCACCTGGGGCTCTGCTGGGCCACCCGCCCAGTAGGGCCCTGCCTGAGTTGGGCTGTACACCCAGCCACACAAAGACGGATTTCACTCCAGGCTAAGTGTTTTGTTGCTGAATCATTTGCATTCATTAAAAGTAGTGAAGGGTGAGTGATATTTAAGGCAACTAGACGGTTTTGCTGGAAGCTGCTGCCTTAGAACCTCATTAAGAATTCTTGGGGCTGGGGAGAGGATGGGTGCAGCTCATTCAGAGCTTACTTAACTTCTGACTGCCTTGGGCATAGGCCAGCTACTAAAATATGAAAAATGTTTGCCCAGCAGCCCCCAGAGCTTGGTCAGACTGCCCTGGCCAAAGAAAACACACACTTACAATTCATTATTTAGCCGCCTCCTGCGTGCTTGCTCCCCTCTCTTCCTCCCCTGGGACCTGCTGAGTTGGGGGGGGGGGGGACACAGGAAGATCCCTTCATAATTTAAAAGGAAGGTTGGCCTAAAGCAAGTGCTGTCTGCATTCACCCTACCCCATCCCACCCCCACTCTCTTCCCAGGCTATTTCACACAATCTTTGCTGAGAGACTTCAGGGTGTTGTGAGGGTTTGCTATTTTAAACAGAGCCACCACAAATACCCTTGTGCCTATCTTTGCCCTTGTACTTGTATATCTGTAGGATAAATTCCCAGAAGTGGAGCTGTTCTGTCAAAGGATATGAACATATCAAATCTGTGTTAAAATTTTTGTATTTATGTCATAATTTTTGGGGGGAGGGAGAAATTTCAGAATCACTGCTGTACAGTGGGCCTGTGAAAATCACACGGAATATCACTGTGGGAAAACTGGTAAGCATGGCTCAAATGTGGGGCATGTTCCTCAGAAGGAACCAGAGGATTTATCATCTGGACCAGACACTGTTGATGATTATGCCAGGACAACCAACGTAGGCCAGGGTTGTTCCACGTCACTTGGGGTATGGTAGCCCAGTGCCCACCAAGGATCTTATTCCGTGATCTCTGAGATCATGTATGTTTTCCCTTGGAGCTCTCTCTGAATTAGCTGCTCCTTTTTATTTTCCATTCTATCGGATGTGTGCTTTTTGTTGCCACCACACCCCCACCTCTTGATGATGAGCTTGGTAGGGTGGGTTGAGTTCTGGTCTTCTTTTCCCACAAAGCCTAACCTGGTCCCAGATGCTCAGTGGTTGCTCAGGAAGTTCTTGGGTTCCCAAGACCAGAATTCGAGTCCTGGAAGTAGTTTAACTTTTCTGAATTCCATTTTGAAAGGTTAAAGTCAATGGTGCGTGGACAGGCTAAATAGCCATCTCAGACCATGAATAAAGAAGAATTGAATTTATTTAAGGAAAAGGAAAAAATTAAATTTATTTAAGATATCCGGAGGGAAGGGCTACACAGCACTGAACCAAAGGGTATTGGGTCCACGATGGCAGCGAAAATATACTTAGGCCAGTGAAACAAGGAAGGGCATAGGAGAAGCCACAGGAAAGCCTAGGCTGGATTGCTTTGGCTTACTGAGAAGTCAGAGAAAAGGGGCCCTTGGAGACAGGTCCAGGGGTTAGCCCGGGAAGAGCTGCCGCTGCCCATTGCTCCCCTGGTTACAAATCTCACTGGGTCTCTTAGAGGTTAGGGGATACGTGCCTGTGGGGGAAAGAGAGGGAGGGAGTGGCAGTGGTGTGCTCCTTGGAGGGAGAGCACACACTGGGTCCCTTGTCCTGGCACTGGGTCCCTTGTCCTGAGTGTATTTATCTCTTTCTTGGAGGTGGGAATTTAGGAGAGGTCTCAGGGCAGGGTATCAATAGAATATTCATCAACTTTCTAGGTGTGTTCTTTCAGTTTGCAACTGAGGTATGTGCCCTTGACTGGAATCAAACACGTGACCCTGACCCTTCAGTCCTTGGGCCAGTGCTCTAACCATTGAGCAAAACCGGCTGGGCAACATCTTTATATATATACTAGAGGCCCGGTGCATGAAATTCATGCACGGGGGTGTGTGTCCCTCAGCCCAGCCTGCACCCTCTCCAATCTGGGACCCCTCGAGGGATGTCCGACTGTCCGCTTAGGCCCGATCCCATCGGGATCGGGCCTAAACGGACAATCGGACATCCCTCTCACAATCCAGGATTGCTGGCTCCCAATTGCTCACCTGCCTGCCTTCCTGATTGCCCCTAACCGCTTCTGCCTGCCAGCCTGATCACCCCCTAACCACTCCCCTGCCAGCCTGATTGATGCCTAATTGCTTCCCTGCCAGCTTGTTTTCCCCTAACTGCCCTCCTCTGCAGGCTTGGTCACCCCTAACTGCTCTCTCCTGCAGGCCTGGGTCCCTCCCAACTGCCTTTCCCTGCAGGCCTGGTTGCCCCCAACTTCCCTCCTCTGCCAGCTTGGTCACCCCTAACTGCCCTCCCCTGCAGGCTTGATCGCCCCCAACTGCTCTCTCTTGTAGGCCTGGTCCCTCCAACTGCCCTCCCCTGCTGGCCATCTTGTGGTGGCCATCTTGTGTCCACATGAGGGCAGCCATCTTGTGTGTTGGAGTGATGATCAATCTGCATATTACTCTTTTATTAGATAGGATAGAGGCCTGGTGCACAGGTGGGGGCCAGCTGATTTGCCCTGAAGGGTGTCCCTGATCAGGGTGGGGGTTCCCTTGGGGTGTGGGGCAGCCTGGGCGAGGGGCCTGTGGTGATTTGCAGGCTGGCCACGCCCCCCTGGCGACCCAAGCGTAGGCCCTGGTATCTGGGGTTTATTTATCTTCTACAATTGAAACTTTGTAGCCTGGAGCAGAGCCAAGCCTTCTGCTTGCTCCGTGGCGGCAGCCATTTTTTGGGGGATTTATGTATCTTCTATAATTGAAACTTTGTAGCCTTAAGCGAGGCCTGGGCCAGCCAGGGTGTGCGGAAAGCTTGGCTTCCTCCATCACCAGGGGCAACCCTAGCCTCCTGCTCTTTCCAGCTCTGTGGCTGCCACCATTTCTGTTTGGGTTTATGTATCTTCTATCATTGAAACTTTGTAGCCTTGAGTGGAGGCCTAGGCGGGCAAGGGCAGGCGGAAAGCTTGGCTTCCTCCATCGCCGGGGAAACCCAAGCCTCCCTCCTGCTCTCTGTGGCCGTAGCCATCTTGGTTGGGCTTATTTGCATATTTGCTCCTGATTGGCTGTGGGTGTGGCTTGTGGGTGCAGTGGAGTGATGGTTAATTTGCATATTACTCTTTTATTAGGATGTAATTAATTTCAGAGAGGAAGGGAGAAAGGAGAGAGTGATAGAAACATTAATGATAATAGAGAATCCTCTATCAGCTGCCTCCTGCACGCCTCCCTTCCCCCCCAGATCCAGCCTGCAACCCGGGCATGTGCCCTGTTCGGGAATCCAACTGGTTCATAGGCTGACAATCAACCACTAAGCCACACCGACCGGGCAGCAACATCTTGATTTTAAAAAATCTCAAACCACAGCTAATATTATATTTAAAGATGAAAATATACTGTTCTCATTAAAATAATCAAGTCATGTGCTGGCCAGCATGGCTCCGTTGGTTGGAGCAATGCCCTGTGCATTGAAAGGTCACTGGTTCCACACAAGTCAGGGCACATAAAGGTTGCGGGTTCCATCCCTGGTCAGGGTGCATTCGGGAAGCTACTGATCAATGTTTCTTTCTCACATTGATGTTTTTTTGTTTGTTTGTTTGTTTTTAATAAATCTTTATTGTTCAGATTATTACAGGTGTTCCTCTTTTTTTTCCCCCCATAGCTCCCCTCCACCTGATTCCCCACCCCACCCCACCCCATGCCCTTATCCCCCACCACTGTCTTCATCCATAGGCGTAAGATTTTTGTCCTATCTCTTCCCGCACCCCCCACACCCCCTTCCCCCTGAGAATTGTCAGTCCACTCCCTTTCTATGTCCCTGATTCTATTATATTCACCAGTCCATTCTGTTCTTCAGATTTTTTATTCACTTGATTTTTAGATTCACTTGTTGGTAGGTATGTATTTGATGTCATTTTGTTGTTCATAATTTTTATTTTTACCTTTTTCTTCTTCTTCCTCTTCTTAAAGAATACCCTTCAGCATTTCATGTAATCCTGGTTTGGTGGTAATGAACTCCTTTAGCTTTTTCTTGTCTGTGAAGCTCTTTATCTGCCCTTCAATTCTGAATGATAGCTTTGCTGGATAGAGTAATCTTGGTTGTAGGTTCTTGCTGTTCATCACTTTGAATATTTCTTGCCACTCCCGTCTGGTCTGCTTAGTTTCTGTTGAGAAATCAGCTGACAGTCGTATGGGTACTCCCTTGTAGGTAACTAACCGTTTTTCTCTTGCTGCATTCAAGATTCTCTCTTTGTCTTTTGCCCTTGGCATTTTAATTATGATGTGTCTTGGTGTGGTCCTCATTGGATTGCTCTTGTATGGGGTTCTGTGCGCTTCCTGGACTTGTAAGTCTATTTCTTTCACCAGGTAGGGAAAGTTTTCTGTCATTATTTCTTCTAATAGGTTTTCAATATTTTGCTCTCTCTCTTCTTCTGGCACCCCAAAAATTCGGATGTTGGTACGCTTAAAGTTGTCCCAGAGGCTCCTTACACTATCTTCATATTTTTGGATTCTTTTTTCTTTTTGTTTTTCTGGTTGGGTGTTTTTTATTTCCTCATATTTCAGATCTTTGGTTTGATTCTTGGGGTCCTTTGATCTACAGTTGAATTTCTGTATATTCTTTATTTCAGACAGTGTATGCTTAATTTCTGACTGGTCCTTTTCCATTTTTTTGGCATTCTCGTTAAGATCCTTAAAGGTCTCACTAAGTTCCTCAGTGGTTTTTAGAAGATTCTTGAGTAACCTTATAAATGTGGTTCTGAACTCTATGTCGTCCAGTAGTTTGCTTTCCTCCATTTCTTTCATTCGTGACATGTTTCTTTGTCTCCGCATTTTGGCTGCTTCCCTGTGTTGATGGAGTGGCTTTGTGTGGTAGGTGACCTATAGGGGCCAGTAGCTCAGCCTACCCAATCACCTGAGGAGGACGCTCTTGGTACACCCCCTTGTGGGCTGAGTGCAAAGTCTTGGTGTAGTTAAGCCTTGATTGCTGTTGGTACACTGGGAGGAATTGGACCTCCAGGCCAATTGGCTGTGAGGACCCGCTGTGTCTATAATGGAAGAACTGCTGCGCTGGAGATAGGCTTATGGTGCAGGACTTGTTTCAGTGGGGCTTTGGTGCTCACTGAGTCTGCCTCTTGAATGTGTCACTTATGGATGTGAGGAGTTGAAATCTGATGTCTCACTCTGACCACTAGGTACACTGGCTTCTGGATCTCCAATGGGGGGCAGGTCAGCTACTGTCTGAGGCCACCCAACAGGAGCTCAGCGAGAACTACAGTTTTCTCCTCTTTGCTTGGGGTTTGGAGGTTTTGGAGCTGTCTGACCCGGGCTGCAAGTTTGCTAGGTTAAGCTTCGATAGGGCAGGCCATTTATATGCTAAAGCCGCTGCTTGGAGCTTGGGTGGGTTTGTAGATTGTGCGGGACAGGGTCTCATGGCATCACTAGGCTAGGACGTGGCAAACAGCGATGGCTGCCAGTTAGCCGGCTCTGTGTCTCCGATCACGTCCCCACGTCTCGCGCCCCAGCACAATAAACAATTATTCCTGCGCTCAGCCCTGCAAGCAAGCCACTCTCACTTTCTGACCCGATGGCAGACAGTCCAGCTTCTCCCCGTAGGAGTTTGGGTCCCCCATGTCTCCCCAGAAATTGGAGTTCGGAGTAATCGGGAGCTTGTCTCCCTTCGGGTTGAAAAAAGTAGCGCTCCCAGTCACCCGCCGCCAGCCCGATAGGCGCGCCTCCCTACCTCAGCTTTTCAGCGCTTGTGCACGTCTCAATGCTCTTTTCTCTTTCCTTCTAGTTGTAGAACTTCCACTCAGCCAGCTTTCCCATGGTTCTGGGTGATAGACGTTTTGTCTTTTAGTTGTAGTTTTGAAATTGTTGTGCGAGGCAGCAGTTTAGGTGTTTACCTATGCTGCCATCTTGGATCCTCTCTCACATTGATGTTTCTCTCTCTTCCTCACCTTTCCTTTCTCTCTAAAAATCAATAAAAACATATCTTAAAAAACAATCAAGTCATTACAATTTAACACTTTGGAAATTGTAGCGGAAATAATACTATAAAAAACAAAAATTAAAATAAAGTTATTGTTCTTTGCTGATGGCATAATTTTTTTGACACATGAAGCCCAAATATCAACTGGAAAACACTAGAATCAATAAGACAGTGGAGTCATTTGGCCAAATAAAAAACTACACAAAACCCAGAAGGATCAATATCTATCAGCAATTAACCCTTTAGAAAATACAATGGAAACATTTATCCCCTTCACAAAATCAACAAAAACCCATAAAATACTCAGGCATAATGCAATATAATGGAAATTATGTTGAGGGAGGCAGTCATTATCACCCTTCACTCTGAATTTGAAACTGATGGAGGCAGAGAGGAAAGAAAACAGACACAGGAATTGGACAGATGGAGATCAGTGTGTCACCTTTATTATTAATAAAGTCTTGGTTGAGGAACGTTTTTTAAATTTTTTAAAATATATATTTTTATTGATTGCAGAGAGGAAGGGAGAGAGAGATATAGAGACATCAGTGATGAGAGAGAATCACTGATCAACTGTCTCCTGCACGCGCCCCTACTGGGGATCAAGCCCGTTACCTGATCATGTGCCCTTAACTGCAATCGAACCCGGGACCCTTCAGTCTACAGGCCAGTGCTCTATCCACTGAGCCAAACCGACTAGGGCGAGGACCAAAGTTTTAATCTGAAGAGGATAAATTGGCCTGATTCATCCGTGTGTGTGTGCGTGTGTGTGTGTGTGTGTGTGTGTGTGTGTGCGCGCGCGCGCGCGCGCGCGCGCTACCTGTATAAAATATGTTCTATCTGCACCCTAAGTAGTTCTGAGCGGGGAGGTCAGAGCCAAACATGCCCAATCAGACATCACCCCTCCCAGGGGCTTGCGGAGGAGACGGAGTGAGGCTCCAGTGGTACCCCCGCTACTGGAATGGGGAAGACTTATTGCTAATTAAAACTTCCTTTGCTCTCTGAACTCAAGGGGCTTAACCACTGAAGACCCTGGACACCTGGGGGTGTGGTTTTTGGGGGTGTGGCTGCAGGGGAAGGAGCAGCTGCCTGGCACTATTCCTAGTTCCACCTTCCCGAACCACACTGCTCCTTTGTAGATGCTTCCAGGACAGCTTCGAAATAGAGTAGATTTCCCCCCAGAAGACTCTCAAATGGATCAAAACAGGACAGTATTTAAATTAATTTTAAGGCAACCCTGCACTCAAGTGGGAAATTTGCTTCCTATCTATTGCCCTAAATCATGTGCAATCACATTTTCTTGTGAGAGGTTAAATAACAGTTGAGAACAGGAGCCTTCAGTGCCCCGTTCATTGCTGTATTCCAGCACTTAGAACAGTGCCTGGCACATAGTAGGCTGATTTCAGTAACTTAATGCCCATTCTCGGAGGAAATTGCAACATGTAATGCAGAAAAGGCTTTATATTCCTGATCTTGCTGATTACAAATTAACAAGATAAACAATAAAAATAAGGAAATAATAGGCAAGGAAGTTGAATAGAAAACGGACAATAAGGAATTCAGCTAACCAGTAAAATTATGAAAGATTGCTTTATCTCATTAAAGGGCAAACTAAATGTCTCAAACAAACCACATTAAAACTAAGTATTATTTTATGTCTTTCAGATTGACAAAGGTTAATAAAGATCAATGTTGATAAGGAAGCATAAATGGGCACAACCTTTATAAAGAGCAATTCATCACTTACCAAAAACTTGAAATTGTATTTGGTCCAGGGGGAATTCTGTTTCTAGGAAGTCATCCTACAGAAACACTTTCATTACCCATGTGCGTAAATTTCTGTACAGAGAGGTTTCGTTGGAGCATTGTTTGTAATGGCAAAATATTTAAAACTAAATGTCCATTAGGGTGTTTGACAAATAGTTATGGGTCACTGATACAGTGAAATAATGCACAGCAGTTGACATGAATAGGCTAGAACCACGTGACCAGACTTGGAACGATAGCTGCGGTTAACTGTGCTGTGAAAAAAGCAAGTCGCAGAAGAGCAGGTGTAATGGGTTGCATGGTGTCCTCCAAAAGGTTATGTCGAAGCCCTAAGTCCTGATGCCAGTCTGTTTGACCCTATTTGGAAATAGGGGCTTTGCAGATGTAATCCTTAAGTCATTAAGGTGGGCTCTAAGCATATGTGATCAGTGGGGGTGTCATTACAAGAAGAGACACAGACACACACAGGGAAGATGGCCTTGTGAGGGTGGAGGCAGGGATTGTGATGTCTCTACAAGCCAAGGAGCCCCAAGGATTGCCGGCAACCGCCAGGATCAGGGAGAGAGGCATGGAACAGACTCTCCCTCGGAGCCTCTGTAGGAACCAAGCCTGCTGATGCCTTGATTTCCAGCTTCTGGCCTCCAGACCGTGAGAGAATAAACTTCTCTTGTTTTAATCCCACCCAGTTATGGTAATTTGTTGGAGCAGCTCTAGGAAACTAATAGAACAGGTATGTCAGTTTCCCATAATAATGCATCTGTGATTGGTCGCTGTTCTCTGCATGACAAAGCTTCTTCAGTCCATCTTCTACCCTAACAGCGACCTCCTGGGAAATTTTTTTTTGTCAGGGGACAGCTTGAGCAGGTTAAATTTGTATCTCACCTCCTTTGTCTCCCTCTCCTTTGCCTCTTGCTGTGTTTCCCCTCATCATCCCTTAAACTCTGAGCATCCTGAATAACCTGGCATTCTCTGACCATGCCTTTATCTTTGTGCGTCTGTCTTGTTCTACTTGGAAGCCCCATTCCTTCTTCTATTTTTTGTTTTTAAATCCTCACCTGAGGATACACTTAGGGCGGGGAGGGGGCAGGGTGGGGGGAGAAGATTGATGGAGAGAAACATGATCTGCTATTTCCCCACCGTACTTGCCCTGACTGGGAATCAAACCCGCAACCCAGGCATGTGCCCTGACCAGAAATTGAACCTACAACCTTTCGGTGCACTGGATGCTGTTCAACCATCTCAGCCACTCCGCCTGGCTACCCCCATTCCTTCTTAAACCCTTCTTTTGAAGGGCCTTCTTCCAGGATTCTTTCTTGCCCCCCCCCCCACTCTGATTTTGTCTTGTGCACCCACCACCACACTGAGTGATAAAGTGGTAAAGCCTAGTGATTGTCATAGCTTTCCTCTGGAGCCAAGAGGTTTGAATCCTGCATTTGTCACTTACCAGCTATGTGAGCAGGTAGCTTCACCTCTCTGTGCCTCAGTTTCCTCATCTGCATACTGGGGATCATGGTGCCTACCTAACTAGGTGTTTACACGCATTAACAAACTAATATGGTTAAATCTCTTTGAATAGTGCCTGGTGAATAGTTAAGTGTTAACTATTATTGTAATCCTGTACATGTTTATTTATCTAACTCCCCCACTAAACTGAGGTGCTTAAAGATAGTAATTGTGTGTTTTTCTCTCTCCATCCCCAGTGTCTTGCAGAGTACTTGGCAGTAGTAGGCTCTAAATAAATGTTTGTTGAATTAATAATGATAATTAACGTAAGTGCCTACCAGGATCCCATATTGGGCTTTGTGACCCTCTGCTCATTCCACATCTTTTTTTAAAATATATTTTTATTGATTTCAGAGAGGAAGGGAGAGGGAGAGAGAGAGAAACATCATTGATGAGAGAGAATCATTGATCGGCTGCCTCCTGCACTCCCCCTACTGGGGATCAAGCCCACAACCCAGGCATATGCCCTTGACCGGAATTGAACCCACGACCCTTCTGTCTGCAGGTCGACGCTCTATCCACTGAGCCAAGCCGGCTAGGGCTCATTCCACATCTTGCAGGGGTAATGGGGCCAAGTATCTGGCCCAGTAAAACCACTGCAGACCCGCTGGTGTTTCCTGAGCACCTGCAGTGGGGGGATGAGTGTGAGGCCAGCCCTGTCCTCAGGGAGCTTAGAATCTAGTCAGGAAGGCAGGTTGTAAGTACATGAAATGATAAACATTCGGTTTTAATAACTGTGGGAGCAATAGAAGACACAATCTGTATTCACACTTGTTTTGGTTGGTGGCATGTTGTTATCTAACTTCTTCCTTGTTTTCCACGTTTGTTCTGGAAAGCTTCTTAAACTTTTTAATAATGAGACTTAGATGTAGAGACTTGATGAGGTTCAGAATTGATTTTTTCCCCCCATGTGTGCGTCCCTCAGTAGACACACATCTGGTTCTCTCTGGAATTACCAGCCATAAACAACCATTGCTAGATGCACTGTTTCATTAGGGGTTGTAAAATGGTGATGTTCCTGTTTATCAGCGAGGAGACTTCTGTCAAGACAAGCCTCCCCTCATGCACTGTTTGGTTACCATGAGGTATAGCTGCGCACGAAACGGAAAATAAGTGCTTGATTCTTTACCAGTTTTTAAAATGATGAGTTGGTTTTCTAGCCTCCTTCAGTGGTGACCAATGGAAGGCTCTGGGCTTTTTTTTTTTTTTTTTTTTAATTTAGAAAAACATCATTGCCCTGGCTGGTGTGGCTCAGTTGGTTGAGTGTCGTCCAATGCACCGAGAGGTGACCAGTTCAATTCCTGGTCAGGGTCTGCGGATTTTGGGCTCGGCCCCCAGGGGTAGGCATGCAGGAGGCAGCCCATTGATGGTTGTCTCTCATCGATGTTTCTCTCTCCTTCTCCCTTCCTCTTCCTCTAAAATCAATAATAAAAAACAACACACACAACATATTTAAAGAAAACTAACACCATTGCCCTGGCTGGGTAGCTCAGTTGGTTGGAGTGTCATTCCTTACACCAAAAGGTTGCAGGTTTGATCCACACACGGTCAGTGTGCGTACAGGAGGCAACCAATCCATGTTTCTTTCTCACGTCAATGTTTCTCTCTGTTTCTCTCTCCTTCTCCTTTTCTCTCTCTCCCTCTCCTTTCCTCTCTCTCAAATCAATAAACATGCCCTAACCGGTTTGGCTCAGTGGATAGAGCGTCGGCCTGCGGACTCAAGGGTCCCGGGTTCGATTCTGGTCAAGGGCATGTACCTTCGTTGCGGGCACATACCCGGTGGGGAGTGTGCAGGAGGCAGCTGATCGATGTTTCTCTCTCATCGATGTTTCTAACTCTCTATCTCTCTCCCTTCCTCTCTGTAAAAAATCAATAAAATATATTTAAAAAAATAAAAATAAATAAAATCAATAAACATATCCTTGGGTGAGGATTGGAAAAAACAAAACACATCATCATTCTGAATGCATGGACTTTAAACTTACTTGATATGTTAAGTTGGTGTGGTTATTATCCTTATGGATGCTTAAGTGGCCCTGCCTTTGGCCCACGGGAGCCTCTTCACGCTGGCCCTGAACCTTTGACGTGACCCTGTTAGTCTTTGCTCATTTCTTTGTAGGATAAGATGTCCCAGGCTCATCTCATTTCCTGCCGCAGACCTGGAATCAGGTACTTCTCCAGGGAGGAAGGGCATGAATATTTAAGATATTGGTACAATTTTACTAAACCACTTTCTAGAAGGGAACTATTAGGATTTACACCCCCATCAGCAAAGCTTGAGGACCATTTTCTCCATAGACTTGCCAGTGTTGAGTTATTTTTAAATTCTTGGCGTTCATCGGACAGGCAGAATAGCTTGTTCTAATTTGCATTGCTTGTGTTACTAATGCGTTAGAACATTTTCTTATATTTATTAATCATTTACATTTGTTTTGAGGACTCGTCATGTTGTTTAGATCATGTTACTGTTAGAATTTAGTAGTTATTATGATGGATTTGTAACTAGATAGGAAGGCCAGCAACCCCACTTCTGTCAATTGCTGGAAACAATTTTTTCCTAATGTGTTGTTTACCGTTGAGAAATGCTTACAACTTCTATTGTATGTAATCAGGTATTTCCCTTTACAAAGCATAGAATTTTCCAGTTGTCTCTTATTGGGGTCTTATAGGATCAGAAAGCCGAAGTCTAATGGTTATCTCCAGATGTGAGTTGGTACGTAAACATCCACTGGACTCTCCTTCCCTACCCCTACAGTTGTGTTCTGTAAGGCCAGAGGCCTGCCTCAGACCAGGATGGTCTGCATCCATTGTCACCCAGACACTTGCTCTGACTCTTGTTCATATTGAAGGTGATTTGAGAAGCTTTTGGAGGGGAGTGAATGGAAGTATGAGCAACTGCTAATCTGGGCACTGCTGGGGGCCCTTAGGGCAGCGGTTAGCAGCGTGCAAAGCTCCCAGCCATCAGCAGCCACCCTGCAGAGCTTCACCAACATGGGGTAGCAACCCTTGAACTGTGGAGCCCCATGTTAGGTACATCCAGTGACCGTGGCTCCAAGGCTCTGTCAGGCAGCAGTGGGACGAAGTTTAGACCTCAGGGTCTGTTCAGAGAGAACCACTACACCAAGATGGTAAAGATTAGGTGAGTGGCAGATCAAACAGGGCTCTTTGCAGCTCTGAATGGCCTGCATGAGAGGAATGCCAGCCAAGTCCTTTATTGGGTAACAGGTGGTTGTGATGAGATGGAGTTCATAAAAGATTAAAAAAAAAAAAAAAAAAAAAAGCTCCAATGTAGCAATGACAATAAATAATGGCTGAGAGTCCACTCACATAGTCCTGAATACATGCCAGGCCCTGTCCCAAACGTGCTACATTTAACTTGTGTATTTACTTTTCACAAGTCTACTTGGTAGATACTGTTATTAGTACTATGTTTTAGATGCAGAAATGGAAGCACCACAGGGATAAACAACTTGCCCAAGTTGGTAAGTGGGAGAGTAGACTGCGTGCAGGTGGTCAGACTGGACCCTGAGCGCTTGTCCCATCTCCATCCTGCCTGAATGATGTAAGCTTCCCAGAGGGCATCTCATCCTTGTCAAAGCCCCGTAGGATGAAGAGCAGTTAGCTGGTTTTACCTGCGGGAAAGGAAGGCCTGAAGGACAGAGTGACTTGTACAGAGCCAGGTCAAGGATGCAGGTCTTCCTGCTTTTGGTAGCTGTCACTCATTTGGCATCAAAGTCAAACTCTTTGAACCTTCTAGGAACAGAATTGCCCTAGACAGGTGCCAAGTGTATGCCATATCTCTTCTCATTGAGAGGACCAGAACTTCTGGGGTCTGGGGCCCATGGGGGTTTTGTTCAGGATTTTTCTGGACACAGCTCTGACCTGGCACTGGGCTCTTGAGGGCTGTGTGGGGCCTGCTCGAGGATCTTATGGTCTGAGCCCAGGCCTGGCCCTTTCTGGAAGGTGAACGTTTTGCCCTTGTGTGAGGTGCAAGACTGAGTTCCAAAAGTCGCAGGACTGCTGGATCAGGGGTTCTGGAAAAGTTGGGTGGAAATTGCCCTGCTGTCTTCTTGCTCCTGGCCTAATGGCTCAGACCATTTTTAGATGTCAGGAAGTATAACAATATGGTACATTTATTCTTGGTGAATAATGGATGAGCCTGGGGAAGGTACTGTACTTTTCCTGGTGAATTATTTACCAGGAGCCTCTAATTTGAGGGCTCTCCATTACTGATGGTCTGAATTTAGTATCTATAGAGCCCCCTCCCCTCTCCTCTTGTTCCCCCAGATCTCCCACCTGCAGGCTAGCTCTAACCTTTTGTTTCTGGTGTTACACTGGGCAGCCTTGTTGCCTGTGGCCAGGGGCTGTCTGAATTTTTAGCCCCTGTGGCTGTTGGAGAGAGTGGTGGGAGGGGTTGGGGAGGACTCCTTGCTGAAGACACAGGGACAGATCTGCTGGGGAAGCTAGGACCAGTGTGGGGCTGGTGCCTGCTCTACAGGCATGGGAGCCTTGTGTGCACGTAAGTCATTTGTGCTCTATGTCATTGTCTGTCTTTTCTTTTTTTAATCCTCACCCAAGGATATTTTTCCATTGATTTTCAGAAAGAGGGAAAGGCAGAGAGAAATATCAATGTGAAACACATTGATGGGTTGCCTCCTGCACACACCCTGACCAAGGCCTGGGCAGGGAGGAGCCTGCAACCTAGGTACGTGCCCTTGACCAGAATCGAACCCAGGACCGTTCGGTCCATAGGCTGATGCTCTATCCACTCAGCCAAACCGGCTAGGGTTCTTATCTTTCTTAACCCTTTCTCTGGGTCTCTATGATTCTATGTTACTCTATCTCTGTCTCTCAGTTTATCTCTGTGTTTCTGCCTGTTGATCTCTTACCTTCTCCCTCTGTCCGTCAGATCTGGGTCTTTCTCTGCTGGTACCTCTTTCTTTCTTAGTCTGTTGATCTCCCTCTGTCTCTGTCAGTTGTTAGTCTTCCTCTGTCTGTTATGGCCTGTCTCTCTGTAGATCATGCAGTCAGTCACTCAGTCTGTGTTTCCCTTTATATCGCGTAGTCTGCTTGTCAGTGTCCCTCCCCTGCACCCCGGACTTTAAAGGTCTGTCAGAGGCACCTCTTAGAGTGGAGGGACAGCCCGTTGCAAACTTAAGTGAAGTCAGATCTTGTTTGTTGCCTTCCAGATCCTGACTTAAAGATTACAGAATAGGCATGAGATAAACTTTAGGTCTTTGTCTTTTTTGTTTGTTTGGCTATTCCATTCAGTATTACATCAGCCACTCTTAGGGGCTTTTTTTCCTGCAGCTATTCATATGTGCTTTATGTTTTATAACATTTAACCCCCCAGAGTCGGTTAGGTCTGGTTAGGTCCCTAGGATTTAAGCATCTGGTGATGAGTTGCAAGTTTTTGGTGCTTTTAAAAATAACTTACAAGAAATCGTTTTTGTTATTTATCAATTTGTGTGGGGTTTTTTCATCTTTGCTATTGATTTGGAGGTTGAAATACTGTGGCGTCTTTTTATCCAGAGTGCTTTTTCTATAAACAGCTGATTTTTTAAAAAAAACACATGACTCTTTTTGGTTATTTTCCTTAAAAAAAATAAAGGGACAAATCATTAGTAATGCAATTAAGAGATTAAACAAAAGAATAAAATTAGTTTTGCCTTATTAGGAAGTTTATATTTTAAGCAATAAAATGAGGTTTATAAGGGTCTAGGAAGCGTCTGATGGTTTGACTCTATGTAAGCATCTGGCCTGCCTTCCACCTCCTCCTCTCTCCACTGGCGCCCCCTCACCCGACGACACCAGGCCAGACTCCAGTACATCTGAGTAATATTTGAGCAGTGCTCATGGCTGCGGTAGTTGGATGTCAACCACAAGATATCTTTCCCCTCCCTCATCCCCCAGCCCCAGCAGACTAGAGTCTAGGAGAGCACCCTTGTCTCTGGAAGCCAGTGGCTCTTCCAAGCCTTCTCCCTCAGTCTGGATCCTTATCTTTGTGTCTCAGGCTGAGCCTTAAAGCCTGGAGCATCCCTTTCTAAGATCCCTCCCTGGAGAGCAGGGTTGGTTTCCAGAAGCAGCTGTTGGTGAGACAGGTGGAGAAGGAAAGAAAGGAAGGTTGGGGGCTGGGCACTTTGAAGATGGGGTCTAGTTCTGACTCCTGGGCCCTGCCTCATTTCTGGCCCTGAAGGGAGAGACAGCCAGGTTGTTGAGCATGTTGTCCGAGGGGGTCTCCCCCAGGCTGCCAGGGGACACTGTTGGTCTCCTGCATATGTGTTAAGCGTTGCCGCGTGTCACTGGGTGTGTGGCTGCCACAGGCCCTGAGTGGCTCATGCTTCCCACATCACACATAGCAGAGTGATTTCCTCACATTCCCCACTCTTGTCTGCTCCAGGAAGTGGTTTGCACAGCACTTCTAAATTTAAAAGTATGAGACTGATTTTTTTCTTTTTTTTTCCTCTTACCCCTTTGAAACCAGCTGAGGTCCAGCCTCTTCAGTGACTTTTTGGGTTTGTGGGGAGGTGGGGGGACAGGAGAAGCGTGTGTGTGTGTGTGTGTGTGTGTGTGTGTGTATTTGTGTGTGTGTGTGTATTTGTGTGTGTGTGTTTGACCAGTCTCTGACGACACCCAGATGAGTGGGGGAAACAGACTGTGGGGCTAGGTGTGTTATGGAGGCCAGGGCAGGGTGCTGGGGGCACACACAGAGGAGGGTAGAGGCTCAAAGACTGATTTTCAAACTATGGACAGCTATGTTCAGCCACGTCCTTATTTTTAAAAGATTCATTTGTTCCTTTCCCTACCCTCCCAAACCCAACAGTATGTTCATCTTTTGAGGGGAGCAGCGGGATGTAGGTGATGGCCACAGGGAAGGATCTTCACAATATAGTGCCAGACGGGTAAAAGTAAGAAGCAGATTGCCAAAACCGGTTTGGCTCAGTGGATAGAGCGTCAGCCTGCGGACTGAAAGGTCCCAGGTTCGATTCTGGTCAAGGGCATGTAACCTGGTTGTGGGCACATCCCCAGTAGGAGGTGTGCAAGAGGCAGCTGATAGATGTTTCTCTCTCATCGATGTTTCTGACTATCCCTCTTCCTTCCTCTCTGTAAAAAATCAATAAAATATATATTTTTTTTAAAAAAAGTAAGAAGCGGAGGGAGAGAGAATACAAGATAATTTACATAGGTCAGAATACCTGCAGGCAAAACAACAATCACATTTTGCCAGAGCACATACAAGGAGAGGTTTTACATTAAACCCAATAGAACTGTTGGGGCGGGAGGAGGGAGGGATGGGGGAGTGGGGACGGGAATAAGGGAAAGCGATGAAAAGCAGCCAGTGTGGCCTCAGTAGTTGCCGGAGCCGGACAGACCCAGGGGCAGCTCCTGGCCCTGCATTTACTGGGATAGCCTCGACTCCAGTGTCCTCCGTTGAATGAGGCTGGCCCGTGGCGAGGGTTCTTTGGATTAGGAATCAGGTGCCTGTGACAGGGCCGCAGCACGTGTCAGAGGAGCTGAGGCAGCCAGTCCAGGAGGACTCTGCAGGGGTGGAAAGTGTCCCGTATCTGTACTGTGCAGTACGGTGGCCTGAGCACTTGAAGTATGGTTTGTGTGACTGGGGAGATGAATTTTCAATTTTGTTTCATTTTAATAGCCCCATGTGACCAGTGGCTACCATATTGGATAGAGCGGGTCCAGGGGAGGACTTTCCTCATTAAGTGTAGTTGAGGCCACTCCACCTAAAGGGCAGGAAGCCATATTCTCCCTTCCACAGGGAATTTGGGGTGAATGTCTGTGACCATTCTGGTTAGGTCTGGGGTCTGTGTTCACTGTCTTATCCGTCTCCGAGGGGTGATGCAAAGATGGCTAACAAGAGCTCAGAAAACGGAGTCTCACAGAGTTTTCTGAACTTGTCATGAAAATTAATTAACTAAGACTTGGCCCAGCCAGTAGTCGACCAAGGTAGTGGTCCCCAGGCTGTCATTTAGTTTGCCCTCAGCCTCCAGAGGAAGGACCATGGGAAGGAAGCTCACTCCGGGCCTGAGTGCCCTGCTGTTCTCGCTGTGGTCTCTCAGAGCCCTCACCACGGCACCTGGGAGTCAGACCTGGTTGGGCCCTGTGTCTGGACCCCTATAATGAAAGGCAGTGGAGCCCACAGGGAATCCCGTCCCACCTTCTCCGGGTGACCACTCACCCCCTCGTCCCCTCTGGACTCCCTGAGCGCTCCTGCTGAGTGTCCCTGAGGTCTTCCTGGGGTTGAGCTGCTGGCTCAGTTCCCAGTCTCTTAGCCCAGCAGCCCCATCGGTTTCTCTACGATGTGCTGATGTCTTCAGGAGACAGCTGGCTGCTGTCTCTGTCTGTCTGTCTGTCTGTCCCTCCCTCTCCTTGGGGCTGAGAGTTGATCTATCCCAAGGCATAGAGTGTGGCGAGAACTGGTTCTCCCTGGCAGTTCTATTCCAGAGCCATTTCCCGGCCCCCTTCACCAGGCCTTGGGATACCTCAGGGATCACCCTGTCAAAGGACATTTTCATCTGAGGTCCATTCCTCCCTGGAACTTCTGGGGTTTTTTACTTCCCTCAAAAATATGCAGACTTTTTTTTTCAGGGAAGATGGTGGCCGGCAGGAAGGTAGGGAGGGAGAGAGTGTGAGAGAGTGAGGGAACCATAGAGGAGAGTGTGTGGTGTGTGTATGTATGAGCTAGGGACAGTTAGATTCTGCAGATCTTCCAAGGGGCTGCCAAACCGGGCAGTCTTAGATGGCGGAGCCCTGCGCACAAAGCGGACACTTCTGGGCGGCCAGTGCGGGCACAGAGACCACGCCATCTTGAGAAACAGAGCTGCTTGAGACTAGGATCCTGGCCTCAGCACCACCCAGTCGCGTCCCAGATGCAAACCAGGACCCTGCAGCCACTGGGGACAGAGAACTGCGACCATAGCTTCAGACCAACAGACAACAAGAATCCAGACTTCCCAGCCGCAGATTTCTGTGAGTCAAAGAGCCTATCCCCCTCCCCGCAGGATCACGGATAGCGCCATAGTAACTGATAGACCCGCCCCTCGTTCGGGCCGCAGTACCCCTACGGGAATTTGAGCTTGGGAGCACACACAGGGACCGCAGCGCCCCTACGGGAATTTGAGTTAGGGAACGCGTGCACGGACCACAGCGCTGCTTTGGGAATTTCAGCCTGCACACGCACAGAGACTAGAATCTGCTCCCTGCAACGCAATCGGGCAACCAAACCTGAAGCCCATACAGGATGGCAGTGCCACCTGACTTTGATTCTGGGCAAGCGCACACGGAAGTCTGTTTTCCACAGCGCACGCACGCCACAGTGCTACTGTGCAACCCAGTCCCCCATGGTGACCAGGACCCAGATTTTCCCAGCAAGAGGCAGCACTGAGCACCACTGACTTGTCTCTGTTTCTTACCGTGTGCACCTGGGATCCCTGACTCACAGCGTATTCACACTAAGAGCCAGTGACTCCAATTCTTGGTGCATGCACACACGGGGACACTGATTCTCAGCGAGAAGCCGCACAAGGCAACAGAGACTCTGATACTTGATTCTTGGTGCAGACACAGGGAAACTCTGACTCCTGGCATGTGCTAGGGGACTCATTTTCGGCACACACCAACAGCGTAGTGCAGGCGGGGTCCATGATTCTAGATGCGCACACGAGACCACACTGAACGCTGGTAACACTGACCCTGGGCGAGCCTGGTTCCCACCAACCCACGGCAGCCACACATCCTAGTGTCGGAGCACTTCAGTGACACTCGGGTGGTGCGAAGCTCCCACAGCACACGGCCCAGGTCCATGCAACTCGAAGTTTGAACCTTCTGGTGATAGTCAGAATGGGTAGACGACACAATCCCCAGAGGAAAGAAAATGAGGAGTCGCCAAGAAAGGAAATTAGTGAAATTGAAGCATGCAACATGACCAAAAAAGAATTCAGAGTAATGGTCATGGAATTCATACATAGGGTGAATGAGAAAATCAACAACCTATCAAGAATCAGGAAGAAATGAAAAGTGATATAGCTACAATCAAAAACACCATGGAAAGTTTCAACAGTAGACTAGAAGAAGCAGAGGACCAAATTAGTGAGTTAGAAGATCAGGTACAGAAACAAGCCCAATCTGAACAGCAACTGGAAAAAAAAATTAAAAAGCAGGAGGACAGCCTAAGGGAGCTTTGGGACAACATGAAAAGAAGTAACATACATATAATAGGGCTGCCAGAAGGGCAAGAAGAGCAGCAAGGATTAGAAAATCTATTTGAAGAAATAATGACAGGAAACTTCCCGGATATGGGGAAGAAAAAAGTTACACAAGTACAGAGAGTCCCAAGCAGGATCAATCCCAAAAGACCCACACCAAGACACGTCATAATTTCAATGGCAAATATTAATGACAAAGAGAGAACCTTAAAGGCGGCAAGAGAGAGACAGAGGATTACCTACAAAGGATCACCATCAGATTATCAAATGATTTCTCAATAGAAACACATCAAGCTAGAAGGGAATGGAAGGAGATATACAAAGTGTTGCAAAGCAAAGGACTGAATCCAAGAATACTCTATCCAGCAAGACTATCTATCAGAATTGAAGGGGAAATCAGGAGCTTTGCAGACAAAAAAAGGCTAAGGGAGTTTATCACCACCAAACCAGCAATGCAAGAAATGCTAAAGGGAATACTGTAAAAGAAGAAATAAAAAGGTAAGAAGGAACACAGACACAAAAATAGATATGACTACAAACAAGTACCTTTCAGTAATAACTTTAAACGTAAATGGACTAAATGCTCCAATCAAAAGACATCGAGTGGCTGAATGGATAAAAAAACATGACCCATATATATGCTGTCTACAAGAGACCCACCTCAGAACAAGGGACTCACACAGACTGAAAGTGAAGGGATGGAAAAATATCTTTCAGGCAAATGGAAATGAAAAAAAAAGCTGGGGTAGCAATACTTATATCTGACAAAATAGACCTCAAAGTGAAGGCCATAACAAGAGATAAGGAAGGCCACTTCATAATACTAAAGGGATCGATACAACAACAGGATATAACCCTGATAAACATATATGCACCCAATGCAAGAGCACCCAAGTACATAACAAAATTCCTGGAAGATATCAAGGGAGAGATCGACAACAATACAATCATAGTAGGGGATTTTAATACACCACTGACATCACTGGTTAAATCCTCTAGACAAAAAATCAGCAAAGACACAGCAATCCTAAATGACTCACTAGATCAGATGGACTTTACTGACATTTTCAGAACATTTCACCCCAAAGCCACAGAATATACGTTCTTCTCAAGTGCACATGGGACATTTTCAAAAATAGACCACATATTGGGTCACAAGCAAAATCTCCCCAAATTCAAGAAGATTGAAATCATACCAAGCATCTTCTCAGACCACAATGCCATAAAATTAGAAATAAACTACAATAAAAACAATCCAAAAATCTCAAACACTTGGAAGCTGAATAGCATGCTACTAAATAATGACTGGGTTACCAATGAGATCAAAGAAGAAATTAAAAGCATCCTGGAAACTAATGACAATAAAAACACAACAATTCAAAATCTATGGGATACAATGAAAGCAGTCCTGAGAGAGAAGTTCATAGCTCTACAGGCCTACCTCAAAAAGCAAGAAAAAATGGTAGTAAATCATCTAACACTACAACTCAAAGAATTAGAGAGCAACAAGAAAAGCCCAGAGTGAGCAGAAGGAAGGAGATAATAAAGATCAGAGCAGAAATAAATGACATAGAGACCAAAAAAACAAAAAAAAACAACAACCACAAAACAATAAAAAGACCAATGAAACCAAGAGCTGCTTCTTTGAAAGGATAAACAAGATTGATGAACCTCTAGCCAGGCTCACCAAGAAGCAAAGAGAAAGGACTCAAACAAAACCAGAAATGAGAGAGGCGAAATAACAACAGACCCCACAGAAATACAAAGGATCGTTAAAAAATACTATGAACAACTCTGCTCCAACAAACTAAACCTGGAGGAAATGGACATATTCCTAGAAAAATACAACCTCCAAAACTCAATCAGGAAGATTCTAAAAATCTCAATAGGCCAATAACTATGGATGAACTTGAAGCAGTCATCAAAAAGCTTCCAGCAAACAAAAGCCTGCGGCCAGACGGCTTCACAGGGGAGTTATACCAAACATTCAAGGAAGAACTAAAACCTATCCTCCTCAGACTATTCCAAAAAATTCAAGAGAAAGGAACACTTCCAAGCTCATTCTATGAAGCCAGCATCACCCTAATACCAAAACCAGATAAAGACAACACAATGAAAGAGAATTATAGGCCAGTATCCCTCATGAACATAGATGCCAAAATCCTCAACAAAATTCTAGCAAATAGGATCCAGCACTACATCAGAAAGATCATACACCATGACCAAGTAGGATTTATCCCAGGGATGCAAGGATGATACAATATCCACAAATCAATAAACGTGATACATCACATAAACAAATTGAGAGATAAAAATCACATTTCAATTGACGCAGAAAAAGCATTTGACAAAATCCAACACCCCTCTTGATAAAGTCTTAACAAGGCGGGAAAAGAAGGATCATACCTCAACATAATAAAAGCCATATATGAAAAACCCACAGCCAACATCATACTCAATGGACAAAAACTAAAACCATTTCCCCTAAGAACAGGAACAAGACAGGGATGCCCACTCTCACCACTTCTGTTCATCGTAGTACTGGAAGTACTAGCCATTGCGATCAGACAAGAAGAAGAAATAAAAGGCATCCAAATTGGAGAAGAAGAAGTAAAACTGTCTTTATTTGCAGATGACATGATATTGTACATAGAAAACCCTAAAGACTCTATCAAAAAAATTATTAGACTTAATAAATGAATTTGGCAATGTAGCAGGATACAAAATTAATGCCAAGAAATCTATGGCATTTCTTTCCACCAATAGTGAACTTACAGAAAGAGAGACTAAAAAAGCAATCCCATTTACCATCGCACCAAAAAAATTAAGATACCTAGGAATAAACTTAACTAAGGAGGTAAAAGACCGATGTGTGAAAAACTACAGGACACTGAAAAAAGAGATAGAGGAAGAAATAAACAGATGGAAGAACATACCGTGTTCATGGATTGGTAGAATCAACATCATCAGAATGTCCATACTACCCAAAGCAATCTACAGATTCAATGCAATCCCCATTAAAATACCAACAGCAGCCAAAACCGGTTTGGCTCAGTGGATAGAGCATCGGCCTGTGGACTGAAAGGTCCCAGGTTCGATTCTGGTCAAGGGCACGTAACTTGGTTGCGGGCACATCCCCAGTAGGAGGTGTGCAGGAGGCAGCTGATCGATGTTTCTAACTCTCTATCCCTCTTCCTTCCTCTCTGTAAAAAAGCAATAAAATATATTTAAAAGAAAAAAAATAAATAAAAAATAAAATACCAACAGCATATTTCACAGACCTACAACGAACTTTCCAAAAATTCATCTGGAATAAAAAAAGACCCCGAATAGCTGCAGCAATCCTGAGAAAGAAGAATAAAGTAGGTGGGATCTCAATACCAGATATCAAGCTGTATTACAAAGCCACTGTTCTTAAAACAGCCTGGTACTGGCACATGAACAGACATATAGATCAGTGGAATAGAATAGAGAACCCAGAAATCGACCCAAACCACTATGCCCAATTAATATTCGACAAAGGAGGCATGAACATAAAATGGAGTCAAGACAGTCTCTTCAACAAATGGTGTTGGGAAAATTGGACAGATACATGCAAAAAAATGAAACTAGACCACCAACTTACACCATAAACAAAAATAAACTCAAAATGGATAAAGGACTTAAACATAAAGACGGGAAACCATAAAAATACTAGAGGAATCCACAGGCAGCGAAATCTCAGACATATGCCAAAGGAACTTCTTCACCGATACTGCTCCTAGGGCAACGGAAACTAAAGAGGAAATAAACAAATGGGACTACATCAAAATAAAAAAGCTTTTGCACAGCAAAAGAAACCAACAACAAGAAAGCCCACTGCATGGGAGAACATATTTGCCAATGATATCAACAATAAGGGTTTAATCTCCAACATTTACAGGGAACTCATACAACTTAACAAAAGGAAGATAAACAATCCAATCAAAAAATGGGCAAAGGACCTAAATAGACACTTTTTGAAGGAGGACAGAAGGAAGGCCAAGAGATATATGAAAACATTCTCACAGTCACTAATTATCCAAGAGATGCAGATCAAAACAACAATGTGGTATCATCTCACAGCTGTTAGAATGGCTATCATCAAGAAATCAACAAACGACAAGTGTTGGCAAGGATGTGGAGGAAAAGGAACTCTTTTGCACTGCTGGTGGGAATGCAGACTGGTGCAGCCACTGTGGAGAACAGTATGGAGTTTCCTCAAAAAACTAAAAATGGAACTCCCATTTGACCCAGTGATCCCACTTCTAGGAATATATCCCAAGAAACTAGAAACACCAATCAGAAAGGATATATATGCACCCCTATGTTCATAGCAGCACAATTTACCACAGCTAAGATTTGGAAACAGCCTAAGTGCCCATCAGCAGATGAGTGGATTAGAAAACTGTGGTACATCTACACAATGGAATACTACGCTGCAGTAAAAAAGGAGTTCTTACCATTTGCAACAGCATGGATGGAACTGAAGAGCATTATGCTAAGTGAAATAAGCCAGCCAGAGAAAGATAAATACCACATGATCTCACTCATTTGTGGAATATAATCCTATATAATAAAGAGGTAATATGCAAATTGACCATCACTCCAACACACAAGATGGCTTCCCCCATGTGGACAAAAGATGGCCACCACAAGATGGCCAGCAGGGGAGGGCAGTTGTGGGCGATCAGAGGGCAGTTGGGGGAGATCAGGCCTGCAGGGGAGGGCAGTTGGGGACGACAAGGCTGGCAGGGGAGGGCAGTTAGGGGTGACCGGGCCAGTAGGGGAGGGCAGTTGGGGGTGACCGGGCCTGCAGGGGAGGACAGTTATGGGCGACCGGGCCAGCAGGGGAGGACAGTTAGGGGCAATCGGGCTGTCAGGGGAGGGCAGTTAGGAGCAATCGGGCTGTCAGGGGAGGGCAGTTAGGGGTGACCAGGCCAGCAGGGGAGGGCAGTTGAGGGTGACCAGGCCTGCAGGGGAGAACAGTTAGGGGTGACCAGGCCGGCTGGGGAGGGCAGTTAGGGGCAATCAGGCCAGCAGGGGAGCAGTTAGGCTTCGCTCAGGCTGACAGGAGAGTGGTTAGGGGGTGATCAGGCTGGCAGGCAGAAGCGTTTAGGGGCAATCAGGCAGGCAGGCAGGCAAGCGGGATTGTGAGAGGGATGTCCAACTGCCCAGTGGGATCAGGCTTAAATGGCAGTCGGACATCCCTCAAGGGGTCCCAGATTGGAGAGGGTGCAGGCTGGGCTAAGGGACACACACTCTCTCCCTCCCCCTGCACGAATTTCGTGCACCGAGCCTCTAGTGAACAATGTAAACTGATGAACAGGGACAGATCCAGAGACAGAGAAGCATCGATCAGACTGCCAAACATCAGAGGGAAGATAGGGGAGGGTGGGGGAAAGGAGGAGAGATCAACCAAAGGACTCGTGTGCATGAATATAAGCCTAACCAATGGACACGAACACCAGGGGGGTGAGGGCATGAGTGGGGGTGGGGTGGGGGGGTTAATGAAGGGATGAGGACACATATGTAATACCTTAATCAATAAAGAAATAAAAAAAATGCAGACTTTTATTGGTCTGTACCAAATGTACATTTCATTTGAATATCTTAGGGGCCTGAAAAAGAATCACTAAAATCAGTTTCAAGGCTGCCATTTTCCAGGTGCGGAAACTGAGACCCAGAGAGGAACATTAAGTTGTCTAAGATTGGCTAACGGATGTAGAACAAGATTTCAGATCACATAGACTCTTTAAAAAAAAAATTAGATTCTTTATTGTTTAAAGTATTACGTAAGTCTCCTTTTTCCCTCATTGACCTCTCCCCGGCTATCCCCCCCCATCCCAGCACATACCCTCCCCCCCCCCCCCCTGCCGTCTGTGTCCATTGGTTATGCTCATATGCATGCATACAAGTCCTTTGGTTGATCTCTTCCCCCCACCCCCCGCCTTCCCTCATAGGTTGGACAGTCTGTTTGATGTGTCTATGACTCTGGTTTTATTTTTGTTAATCAGTTGACTATGGTTCTATTTTTGTTCATCAGTTTATGTTGTTCATTATATTCCACAAACGAGTGAGATCATGAGATATTTATCTTTCTCTGACTGGCTTATTTCGCTTAGCAGAATGCTCTCCAGGTCCATCCATGATGTTGCAAATGGTAAGAGGTCCTTCTTTTTTACAGCAGCGTAGTATTCCATTGTGTAGATGTACCACAGTTTTCTAATCCACTCATCTGCTGATGGGCATTTAGGCTGTTTCCAACTCTTAGCTATGGTGAATTGAGGTTACATAGACTCTTAAGTGACTTGATTTCCCCCTGGAAGGCTGGCAGGGTACCTACTCTGTGGCCTAGGCACTCTGAAGAGCACAGCCATAACATGCTGGGCACGAATGTCTGCTCTCCCCTCAAGCCTAGAGTCTGGCTTGGGGGATACAGCACAGGTAGGGATATGCTGGATGTCACAGGCAGCGAGCTGTCAGTGCAAGTGTGTGGCCAAGGAAGAGGCAGGATCTCCTAGGGAGCCACAGGAATGGGAGCAGCTTGTGCTGGATCTGTCTGCAACCCCCAGCTGCTTCCAGCCTGCACACCTGCCATTTATGGCATCATTCCTTTTTTTATTTTATTAATATATGGCATGAGTAACATCTTCTTTAAAAAATATATTTTATTGATTTTTTGCAGAGAGGAAAGGAGAGGGATAGAGAGTTTGAAACATTGATGAGAGAGAAACACCAATCAGCTGCCTCCTGCACACCCCCTACTGGGGATTGTGCCTGCAACCAAGGTACATGCCCTTGACCAGAATCGAACCTGGGACCCTTGAGTCCATAGACAGATGCTCTATCCACTGAGCCAAACCAGTTAGGGCTATAGCATCATTCTTAATCCCTTCTGGGGGTGGCTGCCTGGGTTCTTGGGACAGGGGTGAAGGTGGGGGGGAGGGGGCAAGGAGGGGACCCTGGGGAGTAAGCCCTTTGCTTCTGTAACTGCCTCTGAGGATCATTGCAGTGAACCCAGTGTTAGGTATTGGTGGCTGTCCAGTCTCATCCTCTTATTTCTCTGATTTTACAGATAATAAAACTGCCTGGGTGGTGGGGGCAAGGGGTGCTGATTCCAGGGCCACTCCATTTGTTAGTGGTTGTGTTGAAACTGGAATCCAGGTCTCCCAGCCCCATGTTCCTTCTGCAAGATTGCATATCCTCACCGTGGATGGGTTATTTATTTCCGGCTGGGTTTTTAATTCATTGCTGCTTCCTCGGAGACCTTGCAGCCATGGCAGGGTTCCTGAGGGTGAGAGGTGTGTCCCGGGCATGGCCCTCTCACCCCAGTGAAAGACAGGCTGGCTCTAGGGGGTCCGACAGTGTGGCTGCTGTCTGGGGAGCATCTGAAGCCACATCTCCAGCTGGCATGTGTGTCCCTCTGGCCCCAGATGCCATTGGACACAAAGTCACGCTCCTGCCTTAGAGGTTGATCTCCCCCTCCAGGGCCTCGCAGGAGTGAGCAGGCCAGGCCTGAGCTGTGGTTTTCATCTAAGGGAGAAGAGCTGGCCCACTAGCTTGTTTCTGCCCTAATCCCTGGTGACTTTGTTCTGTTCTTCTAATCCGGATGTGGGAGCCTCTCCAGATATTTACAGTTAAATCCCAGGACAGGAAAACTCAGCTGGGCCCCTGGCTCTGCTCCCTCCTGCATCGCTCAGAGCCAGGGCTGTACAGTGTGTGGAGGCTGTGGGACGCCTGTCAGCAGACCTGGGCCTTTTGTAGACGTTGGGAAGACAGAAGGGGGACAGAGCTCGTGCTCTGCTCTGATCTCGGGGCCAGCTGTGGTTGATTCTCAGCGACCCTCGGATCCTAATGTTCTGGGCTTATCCGTTTGTTTGCAGGTGCCTAAGCCACAGGCAGTGTATCGGTGGTGGTGGTAATAGTGGAGAGGGAGGTGCCCAGACCTGCCAACCCCATTCAGCATTTGTGTTTCTATGACCTGGGTAAACATGGGGATGACTGGGCTTGTTGTCCATCCAAGGGCCTTGTTCCTGCAGCGATTTTTTTCTCCAAAAACTTCCAAATGTCTATGGGCCACGGACCTTTGAGTGGCTCCAGAGCCCCTGAAAGTGTGCAGGTTAAGCCCCTGAAGGCCAAGGGTCTGTGCCTGGTGCATGGGTCCCTCGGGGAGGAGGAGTGGCAGGGTACTCCTGGGGCTCTCACTCGGTGTCCCTGGAGTTTCCAGATGGAGGGGACTTGTGAGGAGGGCTGTCCTTCTGTGGGTGAGGGTACTCTGGGGGCCCCTCTCCTGACTGGCGCATTTGTGCCTCTGGCTGAGGGCGGCCTCTCCTGGCCCGTGTTGTCCTGATGCTTTGCCCCAGACAGGGCACAGGAAGTTGGCCAACCTCTCCCTCAAGGATCTGTGTGCCCCACCAGGAGCCACCTTGGCCGGGGCTCTCGGGGTCCGCCAGGCATCAGGAAGTTCCTCACAGGGCCCTGGGCCCTGCAGCCAGGATGAGTTCGTTTGTAGGTGTGGAGGAGTCAGCCACTTCCCTGTGGCTAGTTGGCCTCGTGCGTGGGAGAGGTCACAGTCACTCGATCACATAGAATCTGCAAAATGCCCGTTCCGGGGCAGCCAGGGTCATATTGGTATCTCGGTCTGGTTCTGAGGCATCTGTTTAAAGCATGGGAGTTCTTTCATAAGAGGGAAAGAGAGAGGGCAGATGAGATCAGCTGGTCACGTTGGCAGGTCCTGGGCCTCTACAGTGTCCTGGGGGTGTGTTTTCTTCAGACTAGGAGGACTGGCCCGAGACATGGGTCGCTGAGTGGCCCAGATGGATACTTGGACTAAAGCTAAAATTACTTCAGAGCAGAAAAACTTCCTGCTGCTCTCTTCTCTCTATAAAATCATGTTTACACATATGTGTGTGCGCACACGCACACATACACACATGGGTGGACTGGGCCTGGAGCCCAGAGAGCAGCAACGAGGGCAGACACCAGACCAGATGCGTGCTGGGGCGGGAGCGAGATTTGGGCTGCTGCCCACACAGCCCTTTCTCAGGGGGCTGGGGCCAGGGCTCCGGCAGAGTGAGTGTCTGAATATCGATGGCTGTTGGGGAGCCGAGAAAACGGCTTGGAAAATGTCCTTATTGGGTATTTGCCACTCCAGCTTTGTTGGGGTCAGTGCCACGTGTGGGCAGTTGCCTTTGCTGCCTGTCATTGCGGGAGGGGGGGTTGTTTGCACCCACTGTGCCCAGTGGGATGGCCCCCTATCTTCTGTGTGCTCCGCGCTGTGCTATGGGCTTTTGTGCGAACCCACTTAGCCTCACCGTCTGAGTGGTAGGGCCGGGGTCCCCATTTCAATGCAAGGGAGAAGCCAGACTAAGTTGGCATTGTGAGGGAGTGGCAGGGCTGTTGGGCATCATCAAAGCTGCTACCCTGAGCGAGCTCCCTCAAGGAGCACATCTGTGAGGTTCTCTGTGTAGAAGGCATGATTCGTAGATGGTGTGGCCAGACCATGGGAGAGGGGGCGGCTTTGGGAAGCCTATGACAGTGTTCCACCAAAGGTCTTCCCTAGAACACAGCTCTGGGGGCATCCTCAAGCTAGAGGTAGTACCGGGACAGGAATGTGCTGGTGACTGTACCACCTTGACGCAGGTACCACTTCAGTCCCCCAAAGCCTTGCTGCTCCACTGTCATTGCTGTCCTTCATTTTTTGGTTGTGGTTTCAGCCGAAGCTTCTGAAGAAGTCTTCACTTCCCAGTCCTGCTTTTTCGGGAGCCTGGTGTTTCTGCCCGGGCTCCTTGGTCTGCCTCTTAAGTCTCCTGTGTCTTTCCCCCGACAAAACAGCTGACCTCTCCTGAAAACCGTGTAAGTGGCCAGACCAGGCACACCTCACACTGCCTTCTCAGCAAATGCAGATGCCGCAGCACTGGGCCAGCCTCCTGCATGAGGAGCCTCGTGGCCCAGCTGTGGACTCAGAGCAGGCCCTGGGGGCTTGGAGAAGGCCTGGTGGCTGCTCTCCCTGCCTTTTGTAACATCTAAAGTCTGCCCCAGCCAAGCACTAACCAGGACCTGCTGTGAGCTGACGTCAGGACAGAGGGCCCCACAGGGCCGGCTTTGATGTTTCCCAGGCCCTATCGTGGGGGCGTAGGGGGCTCTGAGTGGCAGTCTGGGAATGCAGTGTCTCTCACCGCAGCCATGGGGCAGCCCCAGCCCCAGGAGGGGATGCTGGAGGCCAAGCTGGTTCCCTTCTGAGTCATGCCATTTCTTCTCCCAGCTTAGGTTTCTGTGGCCACTGGTCTGTGGTTCCTGCAACCCATGGCCCCTTTCCCTGCATCCCACCCATCCACTTCTCTGCTGTGGTCACTCCGGCCCGTCCAGGACCTGGGAGTGGTCCTGGGCCTTGTAGGTGGGGAGCTTTCTAATGTTCTTAAAATGCAAGACCTTGGGCAGGAAGGGTGATCGTGGTAGTAATAACGGTAGCTGCCATTTACCAAGTTAGCTCTGTCCGAGGCACTTCTGCACAAGGTCAGACACACGAAGTGTGAGGGTCAGGACTTGAGCTGCACCTGTCTGATTCCAAACCTTAACTACCGCTCCTCTGCTCCCCTGTGTGGTGAGACTCCAGGCTCCCCACTGTGTCCGGAGTAGCTGAGTGGGGAAGTGGGGGTTCACCTATGCTTTGAGGTAGGTCATCTCTCTTTGGCCTTTGACAAGCATCCTGGAGTTCTGGGTCTGTGATCCCAAGATTTTGGTGCGTCACACTTGAAGAGGCCCTAGTGGGCCTTTGTGTCATGAGAGGTGGTCAGGGAGGGTTCCAGGTGCTGCCACGTTTGCCATCTCTTCCTTTGAGGTTACCTCAGTTCAGCCAGTAATCAGCTGAGCGCCTTTGTGTGCCTGGCATTTGTCTGCAAGAGGTGTGTCCACCTCTCTCCCTGGCTGTGGGGAGTGAGAAGATCATTGTGGGATCAGATACTTCCAGGGTTAGTTTTCAGTTCCTGGGCGGGGCTGGGGAAAGTATGGGGCTACAGTCTTGGTCCTGGCTCTGCCACAATTATCTGTTTGATCTTGGGTAAGTGTCTTCATCTCCCTTGACCTCAGTTTACTCATCTGTACTACAAAGGGATTGTACCAAGTTGCCCAGCAGGGGGAGGGCCACACTCCGATGAAGTGTTTGGAAGTGAGTGGGGCATGTTTGGGTTGTCAGGGTGAGTGGGGGTGCTTAGCAGTGCCCAGGGGGCCGATTGGTTAACTTGCACAGAGGGTGTGATAGCCCAGCATGGTGGAGATTGTCCCATGTAGAGAGCCAACAGTACCCTATTGAGAAGTTATGGGGGTGCTCTGAGCTGTTTCCAGCCCCATGTATCGTGTGGGCTGGCCCCTCTGAGAATATTGGGGGAATGACCAACACCAGGGGCAGCCCCTCATCTGGACCCAGACCTGTGGGGTCTGAAATCAGTTTCCAGTTGTTTGGGGAGGGAATGGGCAGGACCCACTAGCCTCCATATTCTAATTGCCCTTGTGGGGCCCAGCTTGGCCAGAGGCAGAGCCTGCTGTTTCAGGTAGCAGCCCCAGGTGGTCCATTTTCTCTTCCTGGAGGGGCAGCACGTCCCCCTCTATGCTGTCACCCCTGGCTGGTCTTCCAGGCCCAGCAGCTTTGGGCCTCTGCAGGGTCCTCACGTGGGCCAGGAACAAAGCCCAGTGTGTTATTCCTGCTGCTGTAACCATGCCACCTGCCTGGCCCTGCCCTCCGCCTCCCAGGCCCATCTGCTGCTCAGCACAGCTTCTCGTTCTTCCCTTTGTTCTCACTGGCTATGGCTGCACCTTGGTGGCAGGGCCCCCCTTCTCTGAGGGGCCCGTGGCCAGCACTGAGCTGTAGCCGTGCAGGAAGGGGAATGGATTTCAGTGAAAACCTGGAACCCCTTGGCTCTCCTCTCAGCTTAGCACGGAAAATCCAGCCTTGGTCACACGTGGATTCTTAGGGATAGAGCGGGAGTGTGGGGGTGGCCCTGGCATGTCTTTGGGAATAGCCGAGTTCTAGAGAGTATTGGCTTCTCCAGTAATGGGGCGGGTTCTCCCGGAGAAGCCCCCGGGGACACTGGGCTGCAGAGTCCTGCGGGTGGGATTCAGAGTTCCCTCCCTGACCTGTGGACCCCCAGTCATCCTTGAAAGATGCTCTTTGGATCATGATTTAATTTAAATTTGCTCAGCATCCTGGATTCTGAAGGCAGTGAGGAGGGTTGCCTGCTAATGTCCCGTTTCCCAGCCCAGCATCAAGACCTCCTCTGATCTGGTCCCACAGGTCCGGGGCCTCTTCCTCTGGGTAGCCATCAGCACCCCCACCCCAACCCTTGGGCTTCCTCCCTCTCCTGTGTTCTAAAGTCACTGACTGCCCACACGCTCGGCATGAATTTCGCCTGTGGCCTGTGTAATTGCTCTGTGTCCCCTTTCAGGCTGGCCTTCCGCGAGCACCCAGCACCGTTTAAAAGTTCCTCATTGGACACTTGGCAATTGTGGTCTCATGAGCCTTCCCATCTGCACCCATTGGATGTTGGGCGCTGCCTGTACACAGCCCCTTTTTCCTCCTGGGCATAAGGTGTGAGGGGTGACCTGTGTGAGGACAGTGGCTGCAGCTCCTCTTGACCCTGCATGTCCCTTGTCCTCCTCTGCAGGTGCCCAGGCAGCCATCGTCTTCATCAAGGAGCCGTCCTCCCAGGATGCCCTGCAGGGGCGCCGGGCGCTGCTCCGCTGTGAGGTAGAGGCCTCAGGCTCGGTACACGTGTACTGGCTGCTGGATGGGGCCCCTGTCCAGGACACCGAGCGGCGTTTCGCCCAGGGCAGCAGCCTGAGCTTCGCGGCTGTGGACCGGCTGCAGGACTCGGGAGCCTTCCAGTGCGTGGCTCGGGACAAGGCTACTGGAGAGGAGGCCCGCAGTGCCAATGCCTCCTTCAACATCAAATGTGAGAGCTGGGGCTGTGCCCGCCCCCCCCCTACCCCCCCACCAGGCCCTCAACTCCTGAGCCCTGCAGGACCCCTCCTTTCCTTCAGCTTCTTCCATTTCCAGCCGAATAGGGCAGGCCGATGACAGTGGTCAGCTCTTTCTGCTACATGGATCAGAGAAGTTAAAAATGCTAATTTTTCCAAGTCTCCCTCACCCCCGCGCCCCAGAGTCTTGGACCATTTACTTGGTGGACGCTTTTGCAAATGGCAGGAGCAGTGAGGCAGAGTGGCCAAGTGTCAGGCTTGACCTGCCAGGGACTAGCAGGCACTCGGTCTCTGGTGGCCCGTCTGCAGCCCAAGCCTCGGCATCACAGGGCTTCCCTGCACTGTCTTTTGGCTCAAAGCCTCCAGGTTCCATTGTTTTCTGCTTGTCCTCCTTCCCTCTGCCCTCCCACACTTGCTCTGCTCTGCCCCTCACTGTGCAACCATGGCCTCTGCTACAGGGATTGAGACTGGCCCTGTGGTCCTGAAGCATCCGGCCTTGGAAGCTGAGATCCAGCCACAGACCCAGGTCACTCTGCGTTGTCACATTGATGGGCACCCTCGGTAAGGAGCCGGCTTTGAGGATGGGGGTGGGGAGGGTTATTCTAGACAGGCAGGGATGTTCCCCCAAATCTTGGAATCGATTCAGATGCATTTCTCTTCATTCTGGAATAACCCCTGCCCCTGTGCTGCTCCACACCAGCCCCCGGTGACCTGAAGGGCAACATTGTGTGCGGAGTGATCCTGGATCCTGGATTCTGGGAGCTGGGAGATCTGGAATCTCAACAGGATTCTGCCCCTAAATTGCTGTGTGCCCTTGTGCAAGTCACTTCCCTCCCTAGGCCTGCTTCCCCACTTGTAAATTGAGGGGTCTCGCCCTGCCCCTCTGATTCTGTATTCCACCCACTGGGCCCCTGAATACCCCTGCCTCCCTGTTGCTGACCCCCTCACCCCACAGGCCCACCTACCAGTGGTTCCGAGATGGGAGCCCCCTCTCCGAGGGTCAGAGCAACCACACGGTCAGCAGCAAGGAGCGGAACCTGATCCTCCGGCCGGCCAGCCCTGAGCACAGTGGCGTCTACTCCTGCTGCGCCCACAATGCCTTTGGCCAGACCTGCAGCAGTCAGAACTTTACCTTGAGCATTGCTGGTGAGCCAGGGATGAGGATGGAGAAGGTGTAGGGCCGGGATGGGAGGGGCCTACTCACCTGCCTGTTCATGTGCCTGTGCCTCTCCTTCCCAAGATGAGAGCTTTGCCAGGGTGGTGCTGGCGCCCCAGGATGTGATAGTAGCGAGGAACGAGGAGGCAATGTTCCACTGTCAGTTTTCAGCCGAGCCACCCCCGAGCCTGCAGTGGGTCTTGGAGGATGACACTCCCATCACTAATCGCAGCCGGTAAGGCATCTGGCAGGGGCCTTCCAGAACGGTGGTGCAGGTTGTGTACTGCACAGTGCGTTCTCTAAAAGGGGATGCAGATCGTATCACAGACACCATACTTCAGTACCTGTGTTACTTCAGAATTCCGGCAGATGGCAGTACAGTGTCTTGTAGTTACTAAAAGAGTCCAGCAAAGGGAAGTCTCTGGGAAGAGCATCTTTCTCTAGTTCCCACAAGGGCAGCGTATGAGCTGAGCTGGCAGTGGTTCTGCTTCGACCCATGTGGGTCTTCTGCCATCAGGGGTAGAGACCCAGGGATGGAGGGACACAGGGGACCTGGGTGATCACAGTCTGGATAGGATGGCAAAGACACCTTTACACACTCACATGCATACAGGACACACAGGCACACACATGCATGTGTTTTGGAGGAAGCAAACACTTCTAGAAGGTGCTGGGAGGTGCCAGCTCCTTTATAGGGACTTCTGTCCTCACCCAGATCCCGTGAAAGCAGAAAGCGCCTTTGTGGTGCCAGGTGTGGCCATGGTTCTTAGGGTGTTGGTCCCTCAGCTAGGACTTGGATACCATCTGGCTTCAGCTGTGAGGGCATCACCCGTTCATCTGGTGTGGCCGAGGGGCTTCTGACTGCTGGACTGGGTGCCTTACTAGCAGCTTACCTTTTTTTTTTTTTTAATATATATTTTATTGATTTTTACAGAGAGGAGGGGAGAGGGATAGAGAGTTAGAAACATCGATGAGAGAGAAACATCAATCAGCTGCCTCCTGCACACCCTGCACTGGGGATGTGCCCGCAACCAAGGTACATGCCCTTGACCGGAATCGAACCTGGGACGCTTCAGTCATCAGGCCGACGCTCTATCCACTGAGCCAAACCAGTCAGGGCTAGCAGCTTATCTTGACCCTGCAGAAAGGTGGCCCCTCTGTCCCCACAGTTGCACGCTGCCATTGCTCGCTCTCATAAACACTGCTGCTCCCATTGCCACTCCAAAAGGCAAGTCTCCTGTAGTTGGAACACACGCCTGCACATGTACATGAATAGGTGCACACATGCACGTGTACACACACACACACGATGTGTCGGCTTCCTTCTCTGCCCTGTTCCTGGCTGATACTTCCTACATCTCCAACCATCACCTTCCCCTCTAGAAGGCGGCCTGTGGGCCACTTCTTCCAATTAGCACTCTCTCCCCCCGCAGTCCCCCACACCTCCGCAGAGCCACGGTGTTTGCCAACGGGTCCCTGCTGCTGACCCAGGTCCGGCCGCGCAATGCCGGGGTCTACCGCTGCATAGGCCAGGGCCAGAGGGGCCCTCCCATCGTCCTGGAGGCCACACTTCACCTGGCAGGTGGGTCTTGGGCTGGGGTGCCAAGGTGGGGCCTGCCTTCAAAATTGTTGGCATGTAGAGATTTAGGTTCCTGTTTCCATTCAGAGAACAGCTCGGAGGACAGAGGGAGGATGAGGATGCTGGGGTAGGAAGAGGAGATGCTAAAGATTGTAGGGAGAGTTTGTGCGGGAAAGGGCCAAAGCTTGCAGTGGGAGAGCATCAAGTACCCTGAGACCCACAGTAATGGGGCTGTTTCCCTCCTGTGCACATCCCTGCAGAAATTGAAGACATGCCTCCATTTGAACCCCGGGTGTTCACAGCTGGCAGCGAGGAGCGTGTGGCCTGCCTGCCCCCTCAGGGTCTGCCGGAGCCCAGCATGTGGTGGGAGCACGTAGGAGTCCGGCTGCCCGCACACGGCAGAGTCTACCAGAAGGGCCACGAACTGGTGTTTGCCAGTATTGCCGAGAGTGATGCCGGTGTCTACACCTGCCACGCAGCCAACCTGGCTGGTCAGCGGCGACAGGATGTCAATATCACCGTGGCCAGTGAGCATCCATGCCTTGAAGGTGGATGGGAGGTGGAGGGGAGCCCAGGGCCAAGGAGGTCTTGGGCTCTGGCTGTGATGGATAGCTTCTTTGGTGTTCACCCAAGGCCCTCTCAGCTCTGGGCCCTGCAGGCTTAGAAATCAGTCAGCTGCTGGGAGGTGATGTTGGAACCAGGCACGGAGGTTGGGGTGACAGCCCTCACAGAAAAGTGGTCCCCTGGCTCCAGAGGAAAGAGCAATGGAATGGAGTCCTAGAGACCCAGGTCCCATTATGTCCCCAATGCACGGAGTAACCAGGAGTAGCGAGTCACCCACCTTGCTAGGTCTCAGTCTCCTCATCCATAAAATGGGGCTCATAACCCACCTACCCTACAAGATGGTCAGAAAGATGAATGAAATAGATTAAAAATAATTTCTTTTTTGGGAAGGTGATGGTGAACAAACTTACGTGATAATTATTTTATTTGTTGTTATGCTTTCCAGATTTCTACAATGAACATACTAACGAAATAAGAGCAGGGAATAATAGCATTAACTATTACACTGAACAGGCTGAAAGTGCATATGATAAAGACCTATATACCCTTGCTACAGGCATAGAGATTTATTTGCTTTTTTCTTTATATCATCCCTGTTCCAAACCTTTGTGATAGTATAAAAGGATACACAAGACAAACTCTTATGTACATACTAGTACACATACACACACGTTTGCAACCTGCTGCTTCCACTTATCTCTACATCTTTTTAAGTGAGTAAATTCAAAAATTCAAAAAGATTTTGAATATGGAAAGTACTTTGTTAATTTGAAGTTGTCACAACACCGATCCAGTTAAAATACTGAAACTTCAGAGTCCCGCTGTCCGTGCTCAAGTACCTGGTTCGGGGGAAGCTGCCGCACACAGGTAACGCGTGCAGCACACAGGGCGCTCAGAGCACTCCCAGCGGTGTGCACACACATGCAAGCAGCTGCAGCCAGCTTTTCTCCAGTCTGGGTCTGTGGGTCATGTTTTTCTTTGGGGGCATTTTTTTTTTTTTTATGTAACATATTTTTATTGATTTCAGAGAGGAAGGGAGAAGGGGAGAGAGAGAGAAACATCAATGATGAGAGAGAATCATTGATAGGCTGCCTCTGACGCCCCCTACTGGGGGTTGAGCCCGCAACCCAGGCGTGTGCCCTTGATCAGAATTGAACCCGGGACCCTTCAGTCCGCAGGCCCATGCTCTATCCACTGAGCCAAACCAGTTAGGACTGGGGCACTTTAAGAAATGCAGCCCTGGCTGGTGTGGCTCAGTTGACTGAGCATGTCCCATGCACCAAAAGGTTGCTGGTTTGATTTCTGGTCAGGGCACATGCCCAGGTTGCCAGCTTGATCCCTACTAGGGAACATGAAGGAGGCAGATGATTGATGTTTCTCTCCCTCTCCCTTTCTCTCTCTCTCAAGTCAATAAAACACATTTAAAAAAATAAAAATGCAGAATCTGGGACCCCATCCCAGATCTCCTGACCCAGACTCTGTGGGGGTGGGCCCAGGTGGAGCGTGTTTAACAGGTGCTGCCTCTGCATGCCGCAGGTGGGGAGGCTGGCTTGGATCAGTCATTCGGCAGGCACTGCCTGGGCCATGCCTTGAGTCCTGCGCTGCACTCTGAGAAGGAGGCCTGAGAAGTGAGAAGTGCGTGACACACGCAGGGCTGGGTGAGGTGGAGAGGGGTGGAGGCTAGAGTTGGGAGAAGGGAGAGCTCCATGACTGCATTCCGTCAACAGATTTATTGAGTGTGTTCATTGTGCTAGGCACTGTTCCCAGTCCTGGGAATGCAGCAATGAACAAAGCAGACAGAATTCCCTGTCCTTCTGGAGCTCGGAGTCTGATAGAAGCAACAAAGCAAACAGGAAAAACAATTGAATGAACAAAGATGTAATGTTAGGTGGCAATGGAGCCATGAAGAAAAATAAAATAGGGTGACAGAGAGACACGAGGGCCAGGGGGAGTTTAGGGAGAACTTCTCCAAAGGGTGGCATTTGAGCTGATACTTAAACTAAGGAGGGAGCCATGTGGATAGGTCCTGAGACAGAAATGGGCTTGAATGTTGGCGGGACAGCAGTAGCCTGAGTGGCTTGAGTTGAATAAGTAGTGGAGAGTGTGGTTGAGATTAGGAGATGGAGACCAAATCATGTGGGGCCAAGCAAGAATATAGGCTTGTGCCGGCCAGTGTGGTTGAGCATTGATCCATGCACCAGGAGGTGGCAGTTTCAACTCCCGGTCAGGTCATATGCCTGGGTTGCAGGCTTGATCCCCAGTAGGGGGCGTGCAGGGGGCAACCAATTGATGCTTCTATCTCTCCCTCTCCCTTCCTTTCTCTCTAAAATCAATTTTAAAAAATTAAAAAAAAAAGAATATAGGCTTGTATTCCAAGTCTGTCAGTTATCTATTGCTGCCTAACAGATGACTCCATAACCAGCGGCTTGAAACAATAGGCATTGTTTCACTTACTATTCTCTGGACAGGGTTCAGCTGGGACGCTCATCAGCCCCATGTGCTGTTGGCGGGGCTCGTTTGCATTTGCAGTCCGCTGATGGGTCAGCTGATGGGTCAGCTGGCGGCTGGCTCTTCCCGTGGCCTTGCTCACATGTCTGGCAGGTGGTATTGCGCAGGGCATCTCCATTCTCTTCCTCTCGGCTGCTCCATCAGGCTAGCCCGGGCTTCCTTGCAGGAAGGCTGGGCTCAGAAGTTGCACAGTGTCGCTCCCACTGTTGGACAAGGCAGGCCACCCAGACTCCAGGAAGTAGGAAAACAGGCAGATGGGGAAGTGGCAACATTATGTTACAAAGGCGGAAGGGATGGGAGGGCTTTTTACAACCATCTTTGCAAAGTCTCTCCCACCAAGTCAGAGGGCGGGAAGTCCTTGTGGGGTGTCGAGTTGGGGAGTGACATTTTCAAAAGATCATGCTGGCTGTTTTGAGAAGGCTAGAATGTTAGGGACAAGAGTCAAAGCAAGGAGACCAGTTAGATGACTATACTTGTCTAGGGGACGGGTGAAAGGGGCTAGAACAGAGGTGGTGGAGGTGAGGTCATATTCAGCATTTTGGAGTTAAGGTAGAATGGGCTTGTGTAGAATAAGCGTGAGGGGGTGGGAGTAGAGAGAAGTCAAGGCTAGGTTTTTGACGTCTGCAATTGCTGGAGAGTGGCTATATTTACTGAGGTGGGAAAATGGGGGTGAGCAGGTTTTGGGGGGAATTGGGTGTTCTTTGTACATCTCAAGTTTGTCTTTGCAAGTCTGCAGTTCCTGGGGGAGGTCAGGTAGTCAGGGTACACGTTTGAGAATCATCCATTCATAATGGTGTTGGAGGCTGTGGACTGGATGAGATCATTCAGGGAGTGAGTATGGCTCCAACAGAACAGAGAGCTGAGGCATTCTAGTGTAACAAAAAGCAGGAAAAACTTTGGAGTTATACAGACAAGAGTTTTCAGTCCTGTCTCTATCATGTTTTAGCAAATTACCATTAGTGCCCTGAACCCCTGTCTTCTTAGCTGTAAATGGGTAAAGAAATACACTGAGTGACCACATTATTATGATCTCTGAATGCAGTCCGCAGGCCCATGCTCTATCCACTGAGTGTAATCTGGCCACTCAGTGTATATCCTACATAGTAAAAGGCTAATATGCAAATTGTCTCCTCGACCAGGAGTTTGACCAGCAGGCAGGCTGGCCAACCGCCCATGTCCCCTCCCCCTGGCCAGGCTGGCCAGACCCCACCCATGCACGAATTCATGCACCACCAGGCCTCTAATATATATATATATACACACACACACTGAGTGGCCAGATTATTATTCGTTCAGAGATCATAATAATCTGGCCACTCAGTCTACATACCTTGGGCATTTATTGTGATCATTAACCAGGACAATGTTCAAAAAGTGCTGGCATGTAGGCCACCACGAAGGATAACTGCTACAGTTAATAGACGGGGGCACTGAACTCAGGACCTAATGTGGTGTTAGAATTTCTTGGGGTTGGATCCCGTGGTGTGGTAGACATGATATCATCAGCCTGCGCTGTTTCCTCCCTGTTCCTGCAGCTGTGCCCACGTGGCTGAAGAAGCCCGAGGATAGCCAGCTGGAGGAGGGCAAGCCAGGCTACTTGCATTGCCTGACTCAGGCCACACCAAAACCCACAGTCATCTGGTATAGAAACCAGATGCTCATCTCGGAGGTGAGAGCGAGGCTGGCCACGGGGTGGGGTGGAACCCCCTCCCGCCGCTCCCTGGTGCTCCCCTCCACATTGCTCTTTCCCCGAGGCTGTCCTCAGGGCGGCATTGGCGGGGGTTCAGGCCAAGACTTGTGTTGCAGGACTCGCGATTCGAGGTCTCCAAGAATGGGACCTTGCGCATCAACAGCGTGGAGGTGTACGATGGGACATGGTACCGCTGCGTGAGCAGCACCCCAGCTGGCAGCATTGAGGCCCAAGCCCGTGTGCAAGTGCTGGGTGAGCTGGCGTGTGTGAGCTGGCGTGTGTGGGGAGAGCGCCTGGCCTGGTGGGCAGGAGAGTAAAGGGAAGGAGCAGCAGGCTCTAGGACCTTCAGGCCTGTCCCAGCCTGTCTAGCTGCCTCAGTTCCTCCTTTCCACCCACCTGCCCTCCCTCGACGGAAACAGAAAAGCTCAAGTTCACACCACCGCCCCGGCCGCAGCAGTGCATGGAGTTTGACAAGGAGGCCACGGTGCCCTGCTCAGCCACAGGCAGAGAGAAGCCCACTATTAAGTGGGTACGAGCAGGTCAGTACCGTGTGAGCCTGGGGTGAGCAGGCAGGACCGTCTACTGGTCAGATGTGTTCATGTCTGAGGGCCAGCTGAGTGCCCAGCAGCATGTCAGAAACTGTGGGGACAAACAAGCAATGTAGGGCAGATTGTCGTCCAGTCAGGAAGAGAAAAGCCAGATACAAAAGAGGTCAGATTATGCTGTTGGCACATGAGACGAGTCAGGACAGTGATTGATTGGGCCAGGTAATGCCCTTCCTTGTCCCTTTTCAAAATAGTCATCCTTTTTGACATAAAAGTAACGTGGGCTCCTTTAGAAAGTTTCGGGAGAAAAAAAGTACATAATCCCACCATCCATTATCTCTGGGTGTGTGCCCTTTTTCTTTTTCTATGCATATCTTTATGTTTTATTTTATTCACTTGTTAAACTTGTCATACTTACTATAAAAATAGAAGGTGCAAATAACTATGTAACCTTGTATTCCTTTCTAACTAACAGTATGAAGCATCACCCTATCGTTTTATACATAAACATTGGCTTTGATGAGTGCGATAATTTTCCAATAATTGGATTCACTATAATTTACTTAAATATTCTCTAAATGTTGGAGATTTTAGTTGCTAATCATCCTCCCTCCATCCCTTCCCCTCTCTCCCTCCCTGTCTTTCTATTTCTCTTTTTATTGCTGCAATAAACATCTTTAAGCCAAAGTTTTTTCTGGATTTGGGCTTATTTCCTTTGGGAAAGATTCCCAGAAATTGAATAATTATGTATAAAAGGGTATGCACATTTTTACAACCCTTGATGCAGATTGCCAAATTGTTTTATAAAGGGTTGGGCCAGTTTTCACATTCCCATGAACAGTGAGAGTTAGAGAGGAGGTTGTAGGTTTTGAGGAGGAAGTGGGGTCTCTGTTCAGGTGGTCTGGGGGCGTTTTCTGTGGGATATGTGGCTCACAATGGCTCTGAAGCCTGGGGTGGTGGCAGAGAGCAGGAATGGGCTCTAGGAGTGAAGAGTGGCATGCAGTGAGGTGAGAACAAGGCAAATTCATTGCCCAATCACAAGTGCAGTTTGGCAGAAGTGGAATGTTAAACAGGCAACAGATGGAGGTGAGACTGAAAAATTGAAAAAGGAGTAAATAATGGGGGCTTCCCAATGCCTGGCTCGAGTTTGGGCTTTGTAGGTACTCGGGAGTGATGACATGTTTTTGAGTAGATACGAATGACTGAGGGCATTGCCAGCCAGCCACCCATGTAACTCTGGTCAATCCCATAATCTCCCTTTGTTGCCCCTGTAGATGGGAGCAGCCTCCCAGAGTGGGTGACAGACAACGCTGGGACGTTGCACTTCTCCAGGGTGACCCGCGATGATGCCGGCAACTACACTTGTATCGCCTCCAATGGGCTACAGGGCCAGATCCGTGCCCATGTCCAGCTTACTGTGGCAGGTGCAATTGTGGCAGGGCCTTGGGGCTGGGGCTGGCTGGCCCTGTGTGGCAGCAGCCTGCGTCCTGCCAGCCCCATTGCTCACAGCTCCCTGCCCCTCGCTGGTCTCTTCCCATCCAGTTTTCATCACCTTCAAGGTAGAGCCAGAGCACACAACCGTGTACCAGGGCCACACAGCTCTGCTGCGGTGCGAGGCCCAGGGGGATCCCAAGCCACTCATTCAGTGGAAGGGCAAAGACCGCATCCTGGACCCGACCAAGCTGGGACCTAGGTAGGGCCATGTCCCTCCCACACTCACCCCACCTCTCCTGCAGCCTGGTCTCCCAGGAGCCGGCGAGGTGGGCAGTGCTGTGGCTTCTCTCCTGACAGGATGCACATCTTCCAGAATGGCTCCCTGGTGATCCATGACGTGGCCCCCGAAGACTCGGGGAGCTACACCTGCATTGCGGGCAACAGCTGCAACATCAAGCACACGGAGGCTCCCCTCCTCGTCGTCGGTATGGGCTGGGGACGAGAAGCTATGGGGCCAGACTTCTTTCTCAGCTTTACTAATCGGACCCTTGTACATTGAGGGCACTTCAACCATTTTTGTGATGGGGTGGAAGTCTGCTGTGCCATGTCACAGCCTGTGTCCTTGCTTAGAGCGGGTGTCCTTTTCTTAATCGTCCACAGCTGGTGTGTGTGTGTGTGTGTGTGTGTGTGTGTGTGTTAAGGGTGCTTGTCCTATAGTGCTTTCTCTCAGGTCTCCTGCAGGAGCCACATGTCTCCCTGGGTGGGCGGGGAGGGGATCAGGTCAGGATGCATCAAGACAAGGTTCCTTTGTCTGTCCTGGAGGGCCAGGGACGAATATGCCTCAGGTAAAAGGCCCTGACTAGGCTCAGGGACTTGGGGTTGGGATCTGGCCGCTCCTGCTGCTAACCATCTGTATGCCCTTAGACTCTACAGTAGAGCCTAAGACCATCGGAAAACACAGATATTTACATTACGATTCATAACAGTAGCAAAATTACAGTTATGAAGTAGCAACGAAAATAATTGTATGGTTGGGGGTCAGCACAACATGAGGAACTGTATTAAAGGGTCGCGGCATCAGAAAGGTTGAGAACCACTGCCTTAGAGGCAGGTGTTGTTTCCTCTTCACGGCTTGTTTCTGCATCTGTGAAATGGGAGTGGCTTAAATGAGAAGGTCTCAAACTTTTTTGGTTTAGCAGCAGAATTGTTTTTCTAGACAAAGTAGGAAGTGGGGCTTGAACTGGTAACAGTGAAGTGACAGGCCCCTTGGTTGGAGCCCTTGGGTATGTGTGGGAATTGGGGGCTTCTGCATCCTGGGTCTCTGTCAGTTTCTCCATGAGACCCTAGGCCATTGAAAGCCCCTAGGCCAGAAGGGCCTTTCTACACATACGTTTCTCCAGGAACCTGCTCTGTGCTGGGCGCTGTCTGGGATTCTAAACCAGAAGTTCTCAGATGCTGCTCTTCAGGGCCTGACCCAGGGTCAAGTCACTGAAGAAGCTTGTTAACAAACAGTGTGGGCTTGTGGTGCCCCGACAGGTGTCGTTTTCATTCGTGCCCCTGGCCTGGTGTTCAGATGCAGAGCCAGCCAGGGGATCGCTGCCTGGGACATTGGCAGGGCCTGAAGACAGCCCTTGTTAAAGCCGGTGGCAGTGGTGACCCTCCCTGGGTCTCTCTGGCTTGACCAGGCCATCCAGTGGGAGGTTGTCATATGTGAGGGGCTGGTAGAGAAGTAGGCTGGGTTTGCTTCAGCACCCCTGCACAGACCTCTCTGTGTCTCACTCAAGACAAGCCCATGCCAGAGGAGTCAGAGGGCCCGGGCAGCCCACCCCCCTACAAGATGATCCAGACCATTGGGCTGTCGGTGGGCGCCGCCGTGGCCTACATCATTGCCGTCCTGGGCCTCATGTTCTACTGCAAGAAGCGCTGCAAGGCAAAGCGGCTTCAGAAGCAGCCAGAGGGCGAGGAGCCAGAGATGGAGTGCCTCAATGGTGAGGGGCCCCCTGGAGGTGGGAGGTGGTGCCGTGTGCAGGTGCTGAGCGCCCTCTGGTGGCCATTGGAGGATGCAGGCAGCACGGGGCTGGGGCTTGCCCTTGTCCCTGCAGCCAGAGCAGAGCTTCCCACCCCAGCTGGAAGCCTGGAGTTGGCAACTTCCCAGGATCTGGGCTTCTGAGGAACCTGGCTTAAGACTTCCTCATTGGAGCCTCTGTGCCAGCTTCCTGTGTTTCCCTGCCTTCTCCCTATGGCACTAAGCCAGATCTAACTCCTATATATATATATTCATGTTGCTGGTCCACCTCTTATCTGTCTCTCCTGCTCCTCTCTCCCCCGCTTATTAGTCTTTGAGTGCCCCAAAGGCAATCTGTTTCTCTCCTCCAACTGGGATCTCCCCAGGGGCATTTTTGCATCTCTCCTATAAGCTGAGGTGTTCAGATGCAGGGCCTGGGTCTCCCTTGTGATTTCCTCTTTGTGCCTGTTTTGGGCTTTGCCTATAGATGGCCTTGTGGAAGCCAAAACCCGTATGTCTATATGGTGTCCAGGGCCCAGTGATTCAGATGAGACTTGCTCAGCTTGCTCAGCCATTTCAGAGGCTGTCATCCTTGCCTCATCCCCTCAGTTCATCAGTTGAGATTAGACCATTTGGTGCAAGTAGAGGGTTGGGGGAGAAAACTGAGGACCCCATCGCGACCTGAGTGACAGGTCTCATCTTGGCACTTCCCTGTGCTCCTTCTTCCCAGGCGGGCCTTTGCAGAATGGGCAGCCCTCGGCGGAGATCCAAGAGGAAGTGGCTTTGACCAGCTTGGGCTCTGGCCCCGCAGCCACCAACAAACGCCACAGTACGAGTGATAAGATGCACTTTCCGAGGGCCAGCCTGCAGCCCATCACCACACTGGGTAGGCTGCCTGGCCACAACTCCCCTGCCTAGCTATAGGTCACCGCTTCTGTCTGAGGCTAAGTCATGGCTGTGGCTCTGAAGTCTCTGAAACCCAGAACCTGGAGATGGCAGGGGGGGAGGGGGTACAGGGGAGATCTGGTCCAGTGTGTCCCCATTGCTTGTTCACACCCCACCTCACAACTTGTGTCATTCCTGTGTGTTACTGACTTGATGCTTTCTTTAGATTGATTCCTTTAAAAAAAATTAACTAAAGTTAGCTCTGTTCTAGGGAAACATGTGAGAAATTAGGGATTGGTGCTAGTTAAGTTTTTCTGAGTATACATTAAACATATAACTATTAAGACATGTTTATCATGAGCCACCTGCCATTCTCATACAAACCACCTTTTGGAACATCCTGAATATTAATCCCACCCCTTATTTTACTACTGGGGACCTGAAGCTCAGGTGGGAGAGGAAAGGTTGGCTCAGGGTCACGCAGCTGAACTTGGCCACTGCCCAGTCCGTGTGGGTGGGAATAGCAGAGACTCCCACTGCATGCTGGAGCGGCGTGGCACCTTCCCAGGCTAGGGGCTTCCCCGCTTGGGGGCAGGCAGCTGGCGGACTCAGATCTGTACCCACAGGGAAAAGCGAGTTTGGAGAGGTGTTCCTGGCGAAGGCACAGGGCTTGGAGGAGGGGGTGGCAGAGACCCTGGTGCTTGTGAAGAGCCTGCAGAGCCGGGACGAGCAGCAGCAGCTGGACTTCCGGAGGGAGTTCGAGATGTTTGGGAAGCTGAACCACGCCAACGTCGTGCGGCTCCTGGGGCTGTGTCGGGAGGCCGAGCCCCACTACATGGTGCTGGAGTACGTGGACCTGGTATGCTGCTAGCAGGGGGACCTCGGGTCTCGGGCAGGGCAGTGTCCTCACGGCAGTTGGGGGTACACCATGGGAACTTCCCCTCTTGTGGTCTCAGCTGAGACCTGAGGTTTGCCTGCTGTTACACCATTGAGATGCTCTGCTTCCTGCCCCTGCCCTCTGCCCCCAGCTCTGACACCTGCCTTCCCTTGACCAGCACCTCCTCTGCCAGCCCTGTGTCGGGTACCAAGTTTCTCCCGGCTTCACTGCACCCTGCATGGGTACCTTCCAGGTCTTCTTCTCTGACTCTGGTTTCCTGTGGTTATTTTTCTTTTTTCCTAGGGCTTGTCACCCCTTGAGAATAAACTTAACAGAACCCGGCTTTCCTTCCTTCCCGGCATTCCCGTGTGAGGCACCAGTGTTAGCCCAGCCACCAGCCTTTTCTTTCTACCCTGGTTGTCATGCCCAGATCTGCCCCTTGCTCTTCATTCCCTGACTGACCTAGGCCTAACTCCTCCAGTCCTCAAAGGGGTGTTGATAAGCTCTGGTGTAGGAAGGGGAGGAGTAACCCTTCCTGCTCCCATCAGAAGTATTTGAGTGCTTTGAGTACGTTTCTGCTGCTGGGGTCACCCCCTGTTTATGTCTAAGATGATAAACCCCTGGAGGGCGGGGGTCAGTAGGGGTGCTGTTTTTCTTCTTGGCACTTTGAAGGCAGGGGCTTTGACACCGCCTATCTGAGGCTCCTCTGAGGGTGGATAGGACAGTCCTCTCTGACTGACAGCTTCTGGGAGGCACCTGCCATGTATTTTTTAATTCCCACTGGACTTCCCTCACGGGAGGGGCGTCCATTCGGGTGGGCGTTCAGGTCAGGACTTCTCACCATCTGCCGGGCAGGCACCTGTGAGCGCCTGCTTGCTTTGATGCCTGGGATATAATGGCTGGGCTCCGACATGACAGACTTTTGCTTTTCCCTCAGGGAGACCTCAAACAGTTTCTGAGGATTTCCAAGAGCAAGGATGAAAAATTGAAGTCACAGCCCCTCAGCACTAAGCAGAAGGTGAGGACAGGGAGGGAGAAAAGAGAGGTCCCCGGGGTGGTCCAGGAGCAAGGGCAGTCCTCATAACAGGTTCTGCTCACTGAGTGCTCCCTGTGGGCCAGGGCCTATGTTAAGTACTATGCATGTGTTTTCTCGGTGATTACAATAATCATCTTAATGTTGCCATCCACATTTTGTGGGTGAAGAAACTGTGGTTTAAGAGGTTAAGTGACTTGTCCAAATCACATAGCCTGAAAGTGGCTTTGTATTGCCCTGTTGTTTTCATATAGAAGAGCTGCTCTTTGCCTTTGCCACTGGAGCAAGACATTAGCTCCCTGCAGGGAGCATTTAACTGGAGGAGGAGCTGGGAGCACTGAGCTGGAGCAGCAGGGAACACTGAGGTGGAAGAACAGGGAGTATTGAGGTAGAAGAGCAGCAGGGAGCACTGAGGTGGAGGAGCAGCAGGGAGCACTGAGGTGAAGAGCAGCGGGGAGTGGAGAGGTGGAGGAGCAGCGGGGAGCACTGAGGTGAGGAGCAGCCGGGAGCATTGAGGTGAGGAGCAGCGGGGAGCCATGAGGTGAGGAGCAGCAGGGAGCGGGGAGCAGTGAGGTGAGGAGCAGCGGGGAGCGGAGAGGTGAGGAGCAGCAGGGAGCGGGGAGCAGTGAGGTGTGAGGAGCAGCGGGGAGCGGAGAGGTGAGGAGCAGCAGGGAGCGGGGAGCAGTGAGGTGAGGAGCAGCGGGGAGCGGAGAGGTGAGGAGCAGCGGGGAGCCATGAGGTGAGGAGCAGCAGGGAGCGGGGAGCAGTGAAGTGAGGAGCAGCGGGGAGCGGAGAGGTGGAGGAGCAGCGGGGAGCACTGAGGTGAGGAGCAGCCGGGAGCATTGAGGTGAGGAGCAGCGGGGAGCCATGAGGTGAGGAGCAGCAGGGAGCGGGGAGCAGTGAAGTGAGGAGCAGCGGGGAGCGGAGAGGTGAGGAGCAGCAGGGAGCACTGAGGTGAGGAGCAGCCGGGAGCACTGAGGTGAGGAGCAGCAGGGAGCGGGGAGCAGTGAGGTGAGGAGCAGCGGGGAGCGGAGAGGTGAGGAGCAGCAGGGAGCAGTGAGGTGAGGAGCAACGGGGAGCAGTGAGGTGAGGAGCAGCGGGGAGCGGAGAGGTGAGGAGCAGCAGGGAGCGGGGAGCAGTGAGGTGTGAGGAGCAGCGGGGAGCGGAGAGGTGAGGAGCAGCAGGGAGCATTGAGGTGAGGAGCAGCAGGGAGCGGGGAGCAGTGAAGTGAGGAGCAGCGGGGAGCGGAGAGGTGAGGAGCAGCAGGGAGCACTGAGGTGAGGAGCAGCGGGGAGTGGAGAGGTGGAGGAGCAGCAGGGAGCAGTGAGGTGAGGAGCAGTGAGCTGCCTGAGTTTTAGGGGCTGTTGGCCTGGGTGTGTCCCTGAGTATGTTTCTTCAGGCTCCGCGTGTGGAAACTTTTTTGAGTGGGCTGCCCGTGTTTCACCTACTGTGGTTTTCACACTTTCACTCTCACTTTGGCTGTAGCTGTGCGGCCTTCCTTCCTGTTCTCCTCCTGCCTTCAGGGCAGAGGGCTGTTGTGGGCACAGAGCCCTGGCTGGAGCCTGTGGTGGAGCAGGCCTGGGCTGAAGCAGTGAAGAAGGGATGCTCGCCTGCTCCCCCGCCCACAGCAGATGATCGCTTCTGCAGCCCGGTTCTCCCTGTCCACAGCCTGCTCCCTCTCCTCTGAGATGATCCACCTCCCTCATGTGCCTGGTACTCTGTTCCTAAGCTGACAGCAAAGTCACCTCAGAAACCAATCAAAGCTCAGGGCAGGTGGACAGACACTGACTGCCAGGCCCTTCCAGGTGACCATCCCCTGCCTTGTAGGCTGACTCCGGTCACAGACTTGGCAGGGCAGAAAGGTGTGCTGGTTGGTGAGTCAGGTGTGTAGGACCCTGGCTACCCCTATCTCTCTGGGGAAGTGGTTCTGGGCCCTTCAGGCTGGCCTCCCATTACAGGTGAGTTTACTAGGCCCAGATAGGGTAAGTGACCTGGCCCCAGGTCAGCTAGAGCAGGCCTCTTGACACCTCACCCCTGCCTCCATCTCTGAGAAGCCATAGGACAGGGCAAGCTGCTCCAGCTGGTGGAACGTCAGGAACCCAGAGCTCACAAATCAGGACATGCATGGGGCCATGCCCTGAGGGCGGGCCCTTGGGGATGTAAAATGGAAGCTGCCGGGCATTGCCGGGGCACTTAGGATCAAGCGGGGGAGCTTAGGTAAATGAGGATGCATATGCCACACAGACTTCAGGTACCACACAGACAGCAAGTGAGAGGCATTCATTAAGAAATGTTGGAGACTCCACTTTCTTCAGGTGGAAAGACAGTTGTGGTTAACAAAGAAGACTTCCTGGTAGAGAAAGCCATTTGAGTTCAGTTCTCAAGGACAGGAGGTAGTTGAATGGCAGGAAGGGGATGGATTCAGGAGAGAGGGGACTTAAGGTAGGTTTCTGTGGCTGGGAGATGGGGACAGGGACATAGGCTGGCAGGAAGTTGGTTACCTCTGACACATGGCCTGAGGGACAGTATTTTACTGAAAGTCATTACCGCCTTCGCTGAAGATCTCCCCCACACTTTTTTGAAAGAGGCATCTTAAATTTGATGGCGAAGCTTCAATGAGTTGGGTTCCACACTCTCTAAAGACAGTACTCAGCATCTGGTGGGATGAGATTGCTTAAAAAAAAAAAAAAAAAGCTTTCTGGACCATACCTCACTCAGACTGAGGGAATCAGAAAATCTGAAAGTCGGATCTGAGGAACTGCAATTTTCCAACAACCTTTTCAGCTGATTCGTAAGCCCATCAAAGTTTGAGGAGTCCTTGCCAGTGGTTTTGAGACCTATGTGGGTCTCAATCAGTAGTTTAAAAAACACTGCTTTGGGGGGATTTCATGAAAATGATAATTCTTAGGAAATACGAATTAAACCTGTAGATACTTCCTTGTGCTAGTAATTTAGTGAGCTACTCTGTTAACTTTATATGCCTAGGAGTCCTGGAAAATGGAAGGAGAAAGAGTTAAGTGTTTTTTTTTTTTAAGTTTTTTTATTAATTTCAGAGAGGAAGGGAGAGGAATAGAGATGGAAACATCAATGATGAGAGAGTCTGATCGGCTGCCTCCTGCACGCCTCCCACTTGGGATGGAGACTGCAACCGGGACAAGTGCCCTGACTGGAAATGGAACTGTGACCTGGTCCATAGGTCAATGCTCAACACTGAGCAACACCGGCTGGGCAAGAGTTATGTTATTAAGGAGAGCTGGAGTGGTAGGCAGGGTGCTCCCCGGCCAGCCAGAGCTGGAACCAGGGTGCCATACGTGGTGTGGGTGGGTTGGGGGGATCCCCAGGAGGATTTCAGGATAGCAGTGGGATAGTGAAAGAAGTCAGGGAGGTGGGGGCAAGCTGGAGGGGGCCAATGGGGGAGGAAGGGGGACATATGTAATCCTTTCAACAATAAAGATTAAAAGAGAAAAAGTCAAAGACCCTGGCCCTGGGTGGTGGCATAATTGTAGTTAATGCTTGTTAAGTAGCTGATAAGATGATGGGGATTTTAAAGTCGGAGAACTGTAACCTGTGATTTCTCTATGGATCACCTTCAAGCCAATGACAGGACGAGAAGTAGGGTCGCTAGCAGCTGGTGGACAGAGCTTTATGCAGTCAGATGCCAGGACATGTGGCGGTACACACAAAGCCTGTTGTGAGACAAGCACAGTAGAGTCACAGTGGGTTAGCTGGAACCTGTGGAAAAGTTGGAAAGGAAGGGGTGGGGCTGGTCTTTATAACAGTATTTGAACATTAATCCTGTGGCCCTCTGGTGGCGGCTTGCCCAGCAGTAAGGAAACACTTCATTGTCTTGGGTCTGACAGAATCCCCTTTTGCCGTCCTCACGTAGCCAGCATTTCCCGAAGCACTGCCTCTCGAAAGATAGCAAGTTAGTCACCGTGCCAAGTCCACTCTCTTGTTTCCCTTGACGAGCAGCAGATTGAGAGCAGACTGAGGGGAAGGGCAAGTGTGATGAGGGCACATTACAAAAGCCTTTGTCTGCCCCTTACAGATAATGAAGCAAGGCTGAGCAATGCCCTGGGGTTTTGAAGCCTGAAGTAGAGTCCATTCACTTATGATGCCCACTTCAGTGTTCATCTGGCCCTTTTACCACCAGTGGCACTTGGGGTATTCTGAGGATGGCAGTCTGGGGACTGTTTGGAGAGTGTGGCCTCTGCTTTTTCCTTGGAGATGCAGTGCAGGCTCTGTACCCAGGGAGAGCTTAGTAATCCTGGTAGATCTCTTCTTTAACCCTCCTCACTGATACACACATTTGGTTGGAAGCTATCCAGAGATTTTTGTGTCATTTATTTTTTTTAATCCTCGCCTGGGGATATTTTTTCCATTGCTTTTCAGAGAGAGTGGAAGGGAGGGAGTGGGGATTGGGGGCGGGGGGAGAAGAAAACATCAACATGAGAGAGAGACACATTGACTGGTTGCCTCCCGCACATGCACAGACTTGGGGCAGGGAGCAAACTTGTGACCCTTTGGGGCACAGGCCGGCGCTCTAACGGCTGAGAGACACCGGCCAGGGCTGTGTCTTCACTTTTGATAAAGGAAATGCACCAAGAAGATGAGACTTTCCCCAGCGCTTGATGGTGCTTGTTCAGCAAGCGCCTCTGCGTGTGCGGTGTCTGTCAGTGGTTGGCTGTGTCGATGGGTCTGCTGGGTGGGGGTTTGGATCAGTGCTAACAGAACTCCCTGCAGAGGTGGACATGCTCCGTAGCTGCTGCTGTGAAGTGCGGTAGTCACTCGCCCCAGGTGGCTGCTGAGCACAGAGAATGTGGCTAAGGCAGGGGTGGGCAAACTTTTTGACTCGAGGGCCACAATGGGTTCTTAAACTGGACCGGAGGGCCGGAACAAAAGCATGGATGGAGTGTTTGTGTGAACTAATATAAATTCAAAGTAAAGGAGCAGAGGGGAGAGCAAGAGAACTGGATAGAACAGCCAGATCCGGCCCGCGAGCCGAAGTTTGCCCACGGCTGGCTAAGGCCACAGAGACGCGGAGCTTTTAATGTTTATTACGTTTTGGTTAACATAAATAATCACAAGGGGCTCGGGACTACTGTTTCGGACAGCACAGATTTAGACCATTGTTTCTTAAACTATTGTGACTGAAACTATTGTGAAATTGCAAAAAAAAGTACATTTTGCATCACAACCCAGCAACATTGGCATGATTATATATTGTAAAAGTGAAAAATGTTATGAATGATACCCTTACGAAGTAATGCACTCTGATATTTTCTGTTCGGATTTTTAAAAATATGTTTGTATTGGTTTTTAGAGGGGGAGAGAGAGCGAGAGAAACATTGCCCAGAAGTGAGAGAGAAACATCGATCGGTTGCCTCCTGTACCCCAACGGGGACTGAACCTGCAACCTGTGCCTTTGCCCTAATCAGGAATCAAACCGGCAGCCTTTTGGTGCACAGGACAACACTCAACCAACGGAGCCACATGGCCAGGGCGATGTTCCATTTTTTTAATGCTGGTTAAGATGAACTAAGTTGGTTTCAGGACATACTAATAGCAAACTACAGTTAGCAAACCACCGTTGGAGGCAGCTGGTCCTCAGGGATGTCACTGGCCAGTGCACACCAGCCGAGATTTGTCTTTGGAGTGACCCCTCTGCCAGCGCCTGGCTCAGCTCCTCTGGAAGCCAGGCTGGGGAAGGTGCACAGAGCCAGCATTGATGCTGAAGGGCCAGGCTGAAGCCACCCCCCACCACTGGGCTCACTGCTGAGCAGACGGCCCCTCCCATGCCCCCAATACCAGTGATGGAGCCGGGAGAGGCAGCTATGGTATTGAGGAGAGAGCCAGGCTTTGGTGTCAGGCTGGGTGGACAGCCTCAGATGGGATCCTGGGCAAGGCTGAGGATGAGCCCCACCTCACAGTGCAAATAAGAGGGGCAGCCACCTCGCTTGGGCCAGCACACAGTAGGTACTCAACAAGTGTTCCTGTCTCCTCCTCTCAGATTAGGTGGCCTTCTCGCACTAGGTAAATTGGCAACAGCCCCTCTACCACTCCCATTCACTTCATTTCTCTTTGAATTTCAGGAACATAGAATTACATGAGCATAATCTTTGGATAATTTATGACATACTCATTACTGGTCCACACATGGGCTGCTTTCATTTAGTTAGTTATTTTTTAACGTGCACGAGCCTGTGTGTGTGTGTGTGTGTGTGTTTGGTAAATTTTTATTTTGATATTTCAAACTTAAAGGAGTGTTAAGGCCCTAGCTGCTTTGGCTCAGTGGATAGAGTGTCTGCAGACTAAAGGGTCCCAGGTTTGATTCCAGTCAAGGGCACATGCCTGGGTTGCGGGCTCCATCCCCAGTAGGGAGCGTGCAGGAGGCAGCTGATCAGTGATTCTCTCTCATCATTGATGTTTCTCTTCCTTCCTCTCTCTGAAATCAATTAAAATATTTTTTTTAAAAAAAGAGTGTTAAGAAACGTTCAAGGAACTCCTACAAACCCTTTATCCAGATTCATTTGTTCATATTTGCTTTCTCATTTTCTTAATATGTATGTGTATTATTTCTTATGTATTGTTTTAACCATTGGAGATAAGTTGGAGGCAGACTTTTGACTTTTTGCCATCAGACATGTATAAAATGGTATCTCATTGGGATGTAGCTTATATTTCCTTGATTGCCAATGATACTGGCTTTTGGCCCCATTCTTACCTTCGTCTCTCCATGAGTGCATTTATGTGATGGGTGACTTCCCCCTTGTGGATCCTGAGAATGAGTGTATGGTAGAACCACACAGCTGGCTGTAACTTGTTAAATAATATTCCACAGGCCACAGGGATCTCTGTGCATTTCTATTTGCCTTGTTTTTATATGCAAAGAAACACTACAGGGGCCATGTGTCCCTCAGTGGTTGCTTCCAAGGTTTGGATAAGGTGACCGAGGCCTAGGGGCCATGGGTCTTTACAGACGCTGACCTGGTGCTCCAATTTTACCTCTGTTTGGCCTGGAGCACCTTCTCCCAGTGGTGGCAGCCTTCTGCGGGGATAATTTTTGTCTCCCTTCTAGACTATCCTCTCACTAGGAGCCCTGTCTTGCCATTTCTGTTGTATTTCACCAGCACCTAGCTGGTGTACAGTAGATGTTTAATTAATATTTGTTCAGTCTACTGGTATATACTTTTAAAATGTTAATATAACAAATATAGTTCTATTTAGAACGTTCTATAAGGTATCTATCCTATATAATAAAAGGGCAATTGCAAATAGACAGTCTGGCAGAACAACCGAACAACCAATCAAAGCGTAAAATGCTAATGATCTGCTAAGGCTGCTCAACTGCTCGCTATGACATGCATGACCACCAGGGGGCAGACAGTCAACTGGTTGACCAGTTGTTATGACATGCACTGACCACCAGGGGGCAGATGCTCTGACCGGTAGGTTAGCTTGCTGCTGGGGTCCAGCTGATTGGGACTGAGCAAGATGGGCTGGACATGCCCTGAAGTCCTCCCATGGTCCCTCCCCGGCCCGATCATGCACTGGTGGGGTTTTTCAGCCTGGCCTGCACCCTCTCGCAATCCAGGACCTCTTGGGGGATGTCGGAGAGCCTGTTTCAGCCCGATCCTGCAGGCCACTCCCCTTGGGAGGGCGCCAGACGCAAGGCTCGTGGCTGTGAGCCTCTCCAGATTGGGACTGATTGGGCGCAAGCCCGCGGGTGGCACTTTGGGGCCGGGATGAGCAGGAGTGGCAGGTAGGAGCTGCAGGTGGCGTTGGACTGTGGGTTTCGGCCTGATCTCTGAAGGCCACCAAGGGGACCCCTACCCGTGCATGAATTCGTGCACCGGGCCTCCAGTTCTACCATCACTCTGCTACACCCACAAGCCACGCCCACCAGCCAATCAAGAGCGAGTATGCAAATTAACCCAACCAAGATGGCTGCGGCCACGGAGAGAGCAGGAGGCTTGGGTTTCTGTGGCAATGGAGGAAGCCAAGCTTTCCACACACCCTGGTGGGCCCAGGCCTCCACTCAAGCCTACAAAGTTTCAATTATAAAAGATAAATAAATCCCAACAAAAATGGCTGCAGCCACGGAGCTGGAGAGAGCAGGAGGCATGGTTCCGCTCAAGGCTACAAAGTTTCAGTTATAGAAGATAAATAAATCCCAGATACCAGGGCCTCCACTTGGGTTGCTGGGGGGCATGGCCGGCCTGCAAACCACCAGAGGCCCCTCGCCCAGGCCGCCCCACGCCCCAAGGGAACCCCCACCCTAATCCAGGATGCCCTTCAGAGCAAACCAGCTGGCCCCCACCCCCACCCATGCACCAGGCCTCTATCCTATCTGATAAAATAGTAATATGCAAATTGACCATCACTCCAACACACAAGATGGCTGCCCCCATGTGGACACAAGATGGCAAGCGGGAGAGGGCAGTTGTGGGCGATCAGGCCTGCAGGGGAGGGCAGTTGGGGGGGGACCAGGCCAGCAGAGGAGGGCAGTTAGGGATGACCAGGCCTGCAGTGGAGGCCAGTTAGGGGTGACCAGGCCTGCAGGGGAGGGCAGTTAGGGTCAAACAGGCTGGCAGGGGAGTGGTTAGGGGGTGATCAGGCTGGCAGGCAGAAGCGGTTAGGGGCAATCAGGAAGGTGTAGGCAGGCGAGCAGTTGGGGTCACAGATTGGAGAGGGTGCAGGCTGGGCTGAGGGACACATACCCCTGTGCACTAATTTCATGCACCGGGCCTCTAGTATATATATATATATAAAAGGCTAAGCAACCGTCTGACCAGCTGGTAGGTATGACATGCACTCACCACCAGGGGGCAGACGCTCAACACAGGAGCTGCCGAGCTGTGGTGACTTGGCAGCAGAGGTTCTCGGGTGACGTACCCGGAATCAGAGAGGAGGGAGCTCGATTTGGGGTGTGTCACCTGAGAACCATCCTCTCACAATCCAGGACCCCTTGGAGGATGTCGGAGAACTGGTTTCAGCCCAAACCCCACAGGCCAGGCCAAGGGACCCCACCTGCGGAGGGTCCCCAGGTGTGGTCAGCCAGAGAGGGACCGCGAGAGGTTGGTTCCAGGGTGTGTCTGGCTCATCTCACCCAGTCCTACCCCGCTGGCCACCTTCTAATTAATTGCCTTTCAATGTGCATGAATCCGTGCACCGCGGCACTAGTTCTATATAATACAGTCACATGGCTCAAAAATTTTCAAAGAGAATTAGAGAAATATATTTTTAACTCCTACACTTTGGAAAAGAGTTTGTTCTTATTTTGTAGAGCTAGATACTCATAGTCCTTGACCCACACCTAGATATCTTAAAGAAATTTATGCGTGTGCTCACGCATAAGACGGTCATAGCAGCACTGTTCTTAATAGCACAAAGCTGGGGAAAAAATCCAAATACCCATTGGCATTAAAATTATTAAATATGGTATATTCAGGATGAAAACTCAGTAAAGTAGTCCCTGCACCCCATCCCAAAGGATGAATCTCACAATGCTGAGTGAACAAATCAGGCAAAAAAAATATACACTTTGTATGCTTCTAGCCTTATCTGGTTCCAAAACGGGAAAACTGAATTACATTGTTTAGGAACGTGTGTGTGTAAAACCTAAGCGCTCCTTCCCCATCATGCACTCTCCCTCCCCTCCAGAGGTAACCACTGTCCTGACTTTATGGTAATAACTTCTTGGCTGTTCTTTCTGGTTTTGCCTTTACACACACGTTCCTAAACAATATAATTCCGTTTCCCCGTTTTGGAACCAGATAAGGCTGGAAGCATACAAAGAGTATGTGCTCTGGGGTGCTAGCATTGTTGGTTCTGTGTTTTTAACTTAGTGATTGTTACCTGGGTCTGAGTTTTATAATTTTTTGTGGAAGTGCACATATGTTTGATGAGCTTTGTTATATAACTAGTAGAAAATACGTAATTTTGAAGTAAAAAGGATAAGGAACAACCCATTAGGATGTGAGCTATGATCACTGCCCAGTTATTTTTCACAAGTGGTGACTATGTGCTCTCCCCACCCACGTGCCACTCACCTGTCTAGCACCTGCTGCATGTCCAGGTGGTCCCAGAGCTTAATTTCATTTAATTCTGTTCTTCCAACAACCCAGTGAGGCAGGCACTGTGACCCCCACTTTGCAGAGAAGGAAACTAAAGCTGTTGTGGCTTTGCTTAGGGCTTCCTAAGCATCACACTGATGGCATTGAGACCCACTGAGGGTTGTGCCGGGGGTGGTCACTTTGATCCCTAGACTTGGGTGCTTGGATGAGTGAGTCCCTTTCTTGCTGCAGGTGGCCCTGTGCACCCAGGTGGCCCTGGGCATGGAGCACCTGTCCAACAACCGCTTTGTGCACAAGGACCTGGCTGCTCGGAACTGCCTGGTCAGCGCCCAGAGACAGGTGAAGGTGTCGGCCCTGGGGCTCAGCAAGGACGTATACAACAGGTAGAAGGAAATGGGTGGGTGGGGTGAGGGGTGGAGGGAAGATGTGGGAGGAGTGGGAAGGGCTGCTTAAATGTCTGCTTAGTCTAAAGCGGAGAGCCCAGAAGGGACAGAGACTTCCTATCCTCTCTCCAAGGGTGCAGCAGGCATCCTAGCCATTGGGACACAGGTCCCTGTCGCTCATAGATTTTTCTCTAGTGATAAAATACTATAAACCTTTTAAAAGTAGCTAGTAGGTTTTATAACAGTTTGCATATAATTTAACTATTTGTATGGTTCCCTCTGTAACTTCCTGAATTCTCTAATTATTATTTTGAATCCTAAGACTGGAAGCCAGAGATGCTCTGGGATGCCCCTCCACACTGCAGGGTGCCTGGGGGCGCCCGGAAACTTCCCCTCCAGTCACCCCAGGGCTCAGTCCCCCAGTTCGTCTGTTGCTTTAGTCATGATTGATGTATTACGAAAGCTTTTTAAATGTTCTTGCCATTTAACATGTTTTCTTTTTTCACATTTTTAAAACCAGTGCCAAAAGTATGTATGATTATTAGCTTTTTATTTTTATATTAAAATGTAGGCAAAATTTGTTTTGTTTTTTTTTAATATATTTTTTATTGATTTCAGAAAGTAAGGGGGAGAGAGAGAGAGATAGAAACATCAATGATGAGAGAGAATCATTGATTGGCTGCCTCCTGCACATCCCCCACTAGGGGGGGATCGAGCCCGAAACCCGGGCATGTGCCCCTGGCTGGAATCGAACCTGGGACTGGGACCCTTCAGTCCACAGGCCGACGCTCTATCCACTGATCCAAACCGGCCAGGGCCAAAATTTGGTTCTTAATGGAATTTTTAACCATCAACCCCATGTGGATGCCCCCAAATCTCACTCAGTGTACCCCTGTGTTACCAGTTTCTTGAGTGCCTTGATGTAGAAAAGTTGGGTTCTAGCTCGGGTATGAGACCCAGACCTGGGATGAGGGACCTGTGTCCCTCACCACAACCCACCCCACTCCGTGAGCCACGGAGGCCCCGCCCCCACCCCCACCCCCACGTGTGGTTTTCTTCTGCAGCGAGTACTACCACTTCCGCCAGGCTTGGGTGCCTCTGCGATGGATGTCCCCCGAGGCCATCCTGGAGGGTGACTTCTCCACCAAGTCTGATGTTTGGGCCTTTGGTGTGCTGATGTGGGAAGTGTTCACCCATGGAGAGATGCCCCATGGTGGGCAGGCTGACGACGAGGTGCTGGCAGGTAGGCAGCTGTTTCCAAGGGACCCTTCCACAGGTTTTTCCAGGTGGAGAGTTTTCTCAGGATCCTGGAGGCAGCTCAGCCTGCCTGCCCTCAGGGCTGGCCATAGCAGGTACACAGGTATGGCCACTCCAGTTGTTGAAATACCGGCATATTGGTTGGTAAACACCCTCGCCCACAGTGCCCACTCCAGCCACTGACACCTGCCCATTGACCCCACTTCAGCCCCCATGCATTGGTTGCCTCCGGTGCTGTGTGGACCCTGCCCCCACCAGCCCGGCAGAGCTGGGGCCAGGGGAGTTATCCCCTTTGGTTGCAAGATATTTCCCCTGTATTCCTTGAGTCAGTGCCCACCAGCCACTGGCCAGTGACCCCCACCCCAAGTCGCCCTCCAGTGGCTGCTTGCGGGTACTGCCGGCTCCACAGAGGGTTCCACAGGAGGTTACAAGTTGGACTAACTCCCCTCCCACCATTTTCCTGCAGATTTGCAGGCTGGGAAGACCAGACTCCCACAGCCTGAGGGCTGCCCTTCCAAGCTCTACCGGCTGATGCAGCGCTGCTGGGCCCTCAGCCCCAAGGACAGGCCCTCCTTCAGCGAGATTGCCAACACCCTGGGAGACAGCCCCGCAGACAGCAAGCCATGAGGAGGGAGCCCAGGCAGGCCGTGCCTCAGGCTGGCATGGGCAGGGGAGGACCTCTTGACAGGTGCCTGCAGCATGATGGGCAAGAACCCTGTCCTCCTCGGCCCTACTGGACCCACCCTGGCACCACAGGCACTGCTGAGGTTTGGGCGGGGCCTGCGATTTCCTCCTCTTTCTTACCCTCATCCCTTGGGGAGGTTGACTCGGACCCGGACTGGTGACTAGGGCCTTGGGCTGGGCTGCTTTTTCTGCCACCCTTTCCCCCATCAGGGACAGTGTGGGTGCCTCAGGTGACACCAATTTCTGGCCTGGGTCTCCGCCCCTTGGCCAGGTGCAGTTCTGCCACTCACCTGCTAACTTTGCCCAGGGAGGGCTAGGCTGCAGAGGAGCCGGGTTTGAGGAGCGTTCCTTAATATATTCAAATTCCTGGGTAGCTCTGGCCCACGGGGCCCATCTCGGGGTCTGCGCCAGAACCGCGGAGGACACGGCCAGTGCGTCCTCCCCACATGGACTTGTGCACGCTGACCCTGACCTGTGTCTCCTCCCCACCCTCCTCTCCTTTCCTCATCCTAAGTGCCTGGCAGATGAAGGAGTTTCAGGAGCTTTTGACATTATATAACCCGTCCTTTTTGTATGCACCATGGGCGGCTTTTGTATGTACCGTACTCACAGCGTAGGGTGGGAGGGCGTGGGAGGGAGGGGTGCGTCTTGGAGGAGATGGGGACGGGGAGCCACCCCTGCCTCACACTTTTATTGTTCTTGTGTGTTTGTTTTGTTTTTTTACATTCACTGTTCTCAATAAAGAAGCCTTTTTTACAACCTGTTTCTGATGCTCATTCTCGCCGTTGCCCATGAATCATGTCCCATCTTCCCTTACTTATCAGAAGGGGCCATGTGCTTTATGGAGTCTAAAGAGGCTTGGACGGGAATAACTGGCAGACACTGGTCCTTCTTTCTGATTTTTGTGGAGCAGTTAAGAATGTGGGCTTAGGAGGCAAGACCACCTCTTGTCCATGGGATCCTCCGACTGCCAACCACTTACTCTCTGCTGGCTGGCCTAGCACTCACGCTTAGGTGGGGAGGGTGGAAGAGTGAGGGCGGACAAGTTAGAGTAGGTTTGGAGGAGTAGTTAATGACAGATTCAAGTCTCTGAATACCTTTAAGACTTTAGGAGGGAGATGGAGTGGACAGTATTGAGCAAAGTTGATGCTTGATGCCTCGAAGACCCAGAGCCCTCAGCTGATTTGATCCCTGCCTCTTCTTTACATGGACCCATGTCATCAGTTATTTTCTTCCGTATTCCATCAGTTATTTTCTTCCTTATTCCAGTAACTTCAGCCTGTGCCCCATCCTAACGAAATGAGTCCTTAACTGTGAAGTCGCTCTAGTTCATTCTGTCCCTCACCATCCATCCTTCTCAGTAATGAGAATAATAGCTAATATTTATTGAATACTTGCTCTGTACCAGTCACTTGGCTAAGCACTTAACATGCATTATCTCAATCTCTGTGACTGCTTTGTCAGCCAGATGTTATTGTTCCCATTTCACAGATTAGAAAGTGCTCATGGAGGCCAGATAGTTTCCCCAGGTCACACAGCTAGTAATTGAGCCCCTTGCTTATTGATATACAGTGTGTTACATCCCACAGATGTGTTGAAATGGGAAAAACAACCCAAGAAAAATTTCTCTAGAGCAGTGTTTTTTGTTGTTGTTTTTGGTAAAACATGAACTCTGATCCATGTTCCTTTTTAAAAAACAACAACTATGTTTTTATTGATCTTAGAGAGAGGGAGGGAGAGGGAGAAGGAGAGGGAGATAGAAACATCGATCTGTTGGTTCCTGCACACCCCTGACTGGGAATCGAGCTTTCAAACTAGAAACCAGGCATGTCCCCCGATGAAGAATCAAACCAGTGACTTCTTGGTGCCTGGGACGATTGAGCAACACGGCTGGGCTCTAAAGCAGTGTTTTTCAAGCTGTGGGGGGCTACAATTAGCATCTTAAAAAAATGGAACATGATAGAAACTGTCCTTTACAAAATTTTGTTTGTAATATTTGATAGATGTTTGTGTATACTGGGTTATGTTATTAGTCAGCTATTGGGTGGTGATCCTGCATAATAACAGTCACAACAAATCTGAGTCACAACAATTCACTGATTCACTGATTTCAAGTCAAAGATAGATTCACTTGTTGATAGATATGTATTTTTCTCCCTCATAGATCTGAAGGTTGGTAAGGTTCAGCTAGTCTTGGTTGGATCTAGCTAAGTTCAGCTGGGCTTGGTTTGTAGGCTGTAGGACTGGTTTGGGTCTAACCTGCTGGTCCTAGAACATGCTCTCGTGTAGCAGCAAGAGCAAACAAGATCAAGCTAGATCATGCAAGTACATACATTTGAAACCACAAGTCTGTTAACATGGTATTGGCCAAAGCACATCACATGTCAAAACCCAACAGCAGTAATAGGTTCTGCAAAGTCACATGGCAAGGGATGGGGATATCGAAGTCCAACACAGGGTGTGAAAAATTGGGAGCAAAAACCTAGTTCCCCACTGATTGTGATGTAAAAATGATTTCTTAACATGGGTTGCCCTCAGAAGTACTCTTGAAGGTCATTCATCACTAATCCTTTTCTCCAGGTCTTTCTTGACCATTCAGCAGTGGCTAACATTGTCGGCCACATTTGCCTTTTCAAACTTTCCTCTCTTGACTGTGGTGATGGCATGCAATCACCATCTTTTTCTGACTAGGCCTTCTCCAGCTCTGGCTGAGGCTTCCTTCTTCTGCCTGCCCTGGAGGTTACTGTTTTTCTGAATTCTGTTCCTGGCCTTCCTCTCTGTGTTCTCCCCTGTAGGAATCTCACATCAAGTGGCTTTAATTGGCCCTTCAGTGTGGACAGTTCTCAAAGCATTAGCTGCAATTCCAGCCTTTTCCTCAAGCTCCAGACACACCTCCCCATTTCTTTTCTTATTTCAGAGAGGAAGGGAGAGGGAGATAGAAACTTAAATAAGAGAGAGTCATTGATTGGCTGCCTCCTGCCCGCCCCCTACTGGGGATCGAGCCCAAAACCCGGGCATGTGCCCTTGACCGGAATCAAACCCGGGACCCTTCAGTCAAACAGGCCGACACTCACTGAGCCAAACCAGCTAGGGTTCATTCCCCATTTCTTTTTTTTTAAAAAAATAAATCTTTATTGTTCAGATTATTACAATTGTTCCTCTTTTTTCCCCCCCATAGCTCCCCTCCACCCGGTTCCCACCCCACCCTCTGCCCTTACCCCCTCCCCACTGTCCTCATCCATAGGTGTACGATTTTTGTCCAGTCTCTTCCCGCACCCCCCACACCCCTTTCCCCCCGAGAATTGTCAGTCCACTCCCTTTCTATACCCCTGGTTCTATTATATTCACCAGTTTATTCTGTTCATCAGATTTTTTATTCACTTGATTTTTAGATTCACTTGTTGATAGATATGTACTTGTTCATAATTTTTATCTTTACCTTTTTCTTCTTCCTCCTCTTCTTAAAGAATACCTTTCAGCATTTCATATAATACTGGTTTGGCGGTGATGAACTCTTTTAGCTTTTTCTTATCTGTGAAGCTCTTTATCTGACCTTCCATTCTGAACGATAGAGTAATCTTGGTTGTAGGTTCTTGCTATTCATCACTTTGAATATTTCTTGCCACTCCCTTCTGGCCTGCATAGTTTCTGTTGAGAAATCTGCTGACAGTCGTATGGGTGCTCCCTTGTAGGTAACTAACTATTTTTCTCTTGCTGCTTTTAATATTCTCTCTTTGTCTTTTGCTCTTGGCATTTTAATTATGATGTGTCTTGGTGTGGTCCTCTTTGGATTCTTTTTGTTTGGGGTTCTGTGCGCTTCCTGGACTTGTAAGTCTATTTCTTTCACCAGGTGGGGGAAGGTTTCTGTCATTATTTCTTCAAATAGGTTTTCAGTATCTTGCTCTCTCTCTTCTTCTGGAACCCCCGTAATTCGGATGTTGGTATGCTTGAAGTTGTCCCAGAGGCTCCTTACACTATCTTCATATTTTTGGATTCTTTTTGCTTTTTAGGTTGGGTGTTTTTTGCTTCTTTGTATTTCAAATCTTTGACTTGATTCTTGCGATCCTCTAGTCTGCTGTTGGATCTCTGTATATTATTTTTTACTTTAGTCAGTGTATGCTTAATTTCTAGTTGGTCCTTTTTCATATCCTCAAGGGTCTCGCTAAATTTATCGGCCTTTTCTAGAAAATTCTTGAAAAACCTTATAACCGTGGTTTTGAAGTTTATATCCAGTCGTTTACTTTCCTCCATTTCTTTCATTTGTGACCTGTTTCTTTGTCTCTGCATTTTGGTTGCTTCCCTGAGTTGATAGAGTGGCTTTGTGTGCTAGGTGTCCTATATGGCCCAGTGGCTCAGCCTCCCCAGTTACCTGAGGTGGACGCTCTTGGTGCACCCCTTTGTGGGCTGTGTGCACAGTCTTGTTGTAGTTAAGCCTTGATTGTTGTTGGTATCACTGGGAGAAATGGACCTCCAGGCCAATTGGCTGTGAGGATCAGCTGTGTCTATGCTGGGAGAACTTCTGTTCTGGAGACACCCTTATGAAACAAGACTTGCTTCAGCCTTGACTGGTTTGGCTCGGTGCATAGAGCATTGGCCTGCGGACTCAAGGGTCCTGGGTTTGATTCTGATCAAGGGCATGTACCTTGGTTGCGGGCACATACCCAGTGGGGAGTGTGCAGGAGGCAGCTGATCGATGTTTCTCTCTCATCGATGTTTCTAACTCTCTATCCCTCTCCCTTCTTCTCTATAAAAAATCAATAAAATATATTTTATGAAAAAAAAAATACTTGTTTCAGTGGGGCTTTGTTGCTCACCGAGTCTGCCCCCTGAGTGTGTCCCTTATGGATCTGAGGAGTTGTAATCTGGATGGTCCCACTCTGACCCCTGGGTACACTGGCTCTTGGATCTCCAAGGAGGTGCTAATTTAGCCTCTGCCTGAGGCCACCCAGCAGGAGCTATGGAGAGATCTGAAGATTCCTCTTCTTTGTTTGGGTTTTGGAGGTGCCCAGATGAGGCCTAGCTGTGAAGCAATGCAAGCTGCTGTGGGGCCTTGGGCTTTCTTTTGGATGTTCTGGGTCTCACTGACTCAGCTGCAGTTTGTTAGGTAAGTTTAGAATTAAAAGGACCAGGCCATTCATACACAAAAGACTCTGCGCTCAGCTTGGATGGAGTGGAGTCTCAGGGCGGAGCAAACAGCAATGGCTTCCCATCAGCCCTGCCCTAAGAGGCCCCTGGGTCTCAGTGTCCTGCGGTAATTGCTGCAAGCACCTCTGAGAGAAAGCCGCCCTCGAGTTCCGCCCGCTGTCAGACAGTCCAGTTTCTCCCCGAATGAGTCTGGGTCCCCAGAGTCTCACCCAGAACTGGAGTTCAGAGCAGTCAGGAGCTTTTGTCTCCCTCCTGATTGAGAAAGCCAGCCGCATACTCAGTTGCCAGCCCTCTCTGCGCACGCGCCTCCATACCTCTGCTTTCCACAGCTCCTCTGAGTCTCAGTGTGCTTTTCTCTTTCCTTCTAGTTGTAGAATTTCCACTCAGCCAGCCTTCCTGTGGTTCTGGATGATGTCCGTTTTGTCTTTTAGTTGTAGTTTTGAAATTGTTGTGCGAGGCAGCAGTTTAGGTGTTTACCTATGCCACCATCTTGGTTTCTCCCCTCATTCCCATTTCTTACAGGACATTTTCCTCTGCTTGTTTCCCTGGGCCCAAACTGAATTTCTCCCAAACCTGGTCCTCTAGCCAAGTTCTCTCTTTCCATTAATGGTACCACTGAAGATTTTATTTAAAATCTCAATCGATCATGAGTCTCTTCTGTGTACCCCCCTCCCCGTGCATCCTGTCACCAAGATCCACTTATTCTACCTTTTCCCTGTTTCTATCGTTGCTTCATTTTAAGAAGAAAAAAGAATTGTATAAGAGTAATATTGATCATGGAAGAAGTCAAACGGTGCAGACTTGTATAAAGCAAGGGGCCCACTCTGCTAGTCCCTCTCTCCTCTCCAGTGGTAAACATTAGTGTTTGGAGCATGGCTTTCCAGACTCTTCCTAGGCCCACTGACTCACAGCCTCTTTTCCTTTCCAGTCCCTCTAATGCTGCCATTACAGTTGAGACCTCTTTTCTTCTATGTGAGGAATGCACACATAAAGGTTAACTCCCAATGAAAAGTTTTAGAGTGTTAATAATTTTTTGTGTGACGGTAATTTTTAAAAGTACTCTTTAATTTTTGTTCTGAATGATAAAAATCAGGAGAAGGAAAGAGAGCAGGGTGGGAATGGTGTGGTATGAGGGGATCTGGCTGGAATTCTGATGCCCTTCTGGAGGTGCTTCAAGGTCTGGGGTGGATATAAGCTCCCACCTTCCAGGGGACTGCTGTGATTTCGACCTTATCAGAGAAGCACCAAACTCACATTCCAGAGAGGCCAGACAGGGCTTATCTGAGCTCAGTGGGCTGTATGGGCTATAGTGAGCCTGAGAGCAGATGCCTCTTCCATGGCCACCATTCAACTCAGCTCTAGGCTGTAGTGCTCCTGTGGGCACATCAGCCTGGAGTTGCTATAAATTCCAGTTTTTGTGTGAGGTTGGATATTCAGATTTTTATATAAAATCTGATTTAAAAATATATAACCCAAACAAAACACATCTATTTGGGAGGACCACTATGTAAAGTATATGAGTGTCTAACTACTATGTTGTACACCTGAAACTAACAGAAAGTAATACTGACTGTAAACTGTAATCTCTATATATAAAAAGCTAATACGCAAACTGTCCCCTCGGGAGTTCGACCAGGAGTTTGATCGCACGCTATGATGTGCGCTGACCACCATGGGGCGGTGTGGAACATGGCGGGTGACCATTGGCGGCAGCCGCGGCAGGACACTGAGGGAGCGAGGGAAGGGGGAGGCGGGGAGGTGGGGGCAGGGACCAAGTAGTGGCAGTGCACCGGTGGTGAAGGAGGGAGGAGGTGGGGAGGCAGGGAGGTGGGGGGAACCTTGCTGTGGCATTGCGCACAGGTGGCAAGGGAAGGCAGGGAACCCAATGGGCCCTGATGCTGGCCAGGTCTAGGAACCCTACCCGTGCATGAATTTCATGCACCGGGCCTCTAGTTTAAAAATAAAGTAAAATACATCTATGAACCAGTTTTTTTGTGTTTTTTTTTAATCCTCACCCAAGGATATTTTTCCATTGATTTTTAGGGGGAGTGGAAGAGAGAGGGAAAGACAGAGAGAAACATCGATATGAGAGAAACACATAGATTGGTTGCCTCCTGCATGAGCACTGACCAGGGCCCAGGCTGAGGAGGAGCCTGCAACCTGGGCATGTGCCCTTGACCGGTATTGAACCTGGGACCCTTTGGCCTGGTCCGCAGGCCGACGCTCTATCTGCTGAGCCAAACCGGCTAGGGCTGAACCAGTTTATTGACTTTATCTACATTAACAGTTTTAGCTTCTGAACCTACAGTAAGCCAACATAGTTTTTTTTTGGCGGGGGGAGGCCTGCCCAGTGGTGACATGGGGCTGTGAAGATGAAGCCATCCCAAGGAGTTGTACTAACATTGGTGTGCAATAGCCCAGGGTTGGGTGAAATTGGAGAGAAGGCAGCCTATTGGAAGAAAAGCTGAGAATTGTTCGCTACCCAGTGGATGTGGCAGGCAGCAGTTGTCTTCTGGGGTGCCACTAAATCAATTTAGTGTACTGCAACCAGCACTTAAAATAAATGAGGATCACAAGAAAGCAAGGGTAAAATATTGTTGCATAAAACTCTTGTTCCCATTATTTTGGGGTTAAACCATATAAAATTTCTCTTTTTATAGGTCAAGAAGGGGTCTCACAAAGAAAAGTCTTTAGAAGTCAGGCAGGAATGGACCACAGGGCTGTGATTGTAGAACTGTTGCTCAAATCGCAGTCCCAAGCACCATCTGTGGCCCTGAAGCCCTTCTGTAACCTATTTATCTATTTGACCTGTTCTTCCTCTTGAACTAACACATTCCATATGCTTAACTGCCTGTTGTGTAGACTAAATTAGGAAAAGAAAAAGAGCTCTTTAAAACTACTGGGAAAAGGGAAACAGGCGGGCTCTTAATTCCTTTATTTAGAGGTTTGATGTATGAGTCCATGTTTTTAATATAGTTGTGTATATATGTGTATATACACACATAGCTCACAAAAACACTTGAACATACTTTATTTCAGTATTTCTCACTTTTGGGACTGGGACACAGTAAGATATGCAGTTGACGTCATCCAGTACACACATGTTGAACAATATGAATGACGCTATCCCACCTTCTTGACCTATAAAAGAGAAATTTTATATAGTTTAACCCCAAAATAATGGGAACAAGAGTTTTATGCAACAATATTTTACCCTTGCTTTCTTGTGATCCTCATTTATTTTAAATGCTGGTTGCAGTACACTAAATTGATTTCATTCACTACCTCTTACTCTTCACGACTTTATAAGGTAGGAATCATCACCCTCTCCCACCCTATTACACACAGAGGATGTTCATCTCAGGGATGCCCTGATTGTCCCAGGTAGCTCCTATTAACTACCACTTCCTTTGTGCTTTAGTCTTTATCTGCATTAAGAACCTCATGGGATGGGTACCAACAATGAGGAATATGAAGTTTGGAGAGGCCAGACACTTGTTTCTGGAACACAGCTAGGAAGAAAAAGATTCCAGATTTGAATAATTTATGTAACAGCAAAGCCGAAGCTATTTTCACGGCTTTGGAGTTAAGGCCCAGAACGAGACCCTGAACCTGGCCTTTGCAGCACCCTAGTTCTAACTTTTCTTCTCCTATGGGCTTTGCAGAGAAGGGCGTGTGTGTGAGCTTGCCGGCTTGCTTAAGCTTTCTGCTCGGCTACACTTTTTCCCAGGCCTCTGCACTGGCTGAGGGGTGGGCTTTATCCCTGGGACCACCCACTCCCCATCCCATCCCGCAGCTGGAAGTCTTCACTGATCTCTGTCTCTCCTCCCTGCCCCCATCGGGGAGGCAGACTATCTCCCCGGTCTTTTCCAGATGTACGTCTGCCAAAGACCTCCCCCAGTATAGAAGATGATGAATGAGGACTGGAGAGCCGGCCTGGTGGGAAAGTGTCGTCGCCTTGAAAAGAGAAAGAGAAAGGAAGTCGGGTGTGGGGGGGTTGGGTAAGAGTTGGAACGGAGTGGCCAGGGGGCGACCAGTCTGGACACTAGGGATCCAAGTACCCGCTACTCGGCCAGTTCCTTTGCCTCCCTCAGGAAGGCGTGGGTAAATGCTCCAATCCCTGCACTCCGGTGGAATTTGGGCTGTGTTATATCATTTACTTCAGCCCGCACAATGCACTCAGGAACTACACCAGTGCTTGTTTCCAGCCCTTCCAGTGCCGGGTTCCCAGTGCGCTCCCTCTTCTCCGCAAGATTGCGCTCCAGTCCGCTCCTAGGTTTCCTCTCAGCAGGTCCCTCCCAATTCTTTCTACCACTCTCTGGTCATGGGGGTGGAGTCGCACCTCCTCTCCCTTTCCTTTAAGAGACGTCGGCTCCTCCCCTTTCGAAGTCGCGGTCTGACGCCCAAGGACTGCAGCGAGTTCGGGATGTTTATGCAAATAGGCGCCCCCTGTGGGCCAATGGGGAGCGGAGGTGCCGGAACGGTGGACCAATGGGGCGGGGGCTTAGGGGCTCACCATATAAGGAGCGGCCTCGCCATAAAAGGAAACATTGTATCTCTTTATATGGGGGGGAAGGGTCGGGGGATCCCTCGCCGCCTGCGCGTGGTCCCGGCCCCCTCCACCCGCCGTCCCTGCGGTGGCCAGCAGCCTCTGCCCCCGGGGGGACGCTGACGGCCGCCGGGCGCGCCGCTGTAGCATACGGATAGGGGGCGCTCCGCGCGGCCTGGGGCAACCCGGGCCACAGGGGCAAGAAAGTGAGGGCCCAGGTCGGCCGGGGCGTGCAGGGGCCCCGGGTTCGCAGCGGCGGCGGCGGCGGCGGCGGCAGTGATAGCGGCACTAGCAACAGCGGGAGCGCCGGGTTGCGCCGGGAAGCCGATGGCGGCGGCGACGGCTCCAATTCCTCGCTGACTGCCTGTCCGTCCTCCTGCACTGAGCGCCATGTTACCGACCCAAGCTGGGGCCGCGGCGGCGCTGGGCCGGGGCTCGGCCCTGGGGGGCAGCCTGAACCGGACTCCGACGGGGCGGCCGGGCGGTGGAGGTGGCGGCGGTGGCGGGACTCGCGGGGCTAACGGGGGCCGGGTCCCCGGGAACGGCGCGGGGCTCGGGCCGGGTCGCCTCGAGCGGGAGGCTGCAGCAGCAGCGACAACCACCCCGGCACCCACCGCGGGGGCCCTCTACAGCGGCAGCGAGGGCGACTCCGAGTCGGGCGAGGAGGAGGAGTTGGGCGCGGAGCGGCGCGGCCTGAAGCGAAGCCTCAGTGAGATGGAGCTCGGCATGGTGGTCGGTGGGCCCGAGGCGGCGGCGGCGGCCGCGGGGGGCTACGGGCCGGTGAGCGGGGCCAAGCCGGGTAAGAAGACGCGGGGCCGCGTGAAGATCAAGATGGAGTTCATCGACAACAAGCTGCGGCGCTACACGACCTTCAGCAAGAGGAAGACGGGCATCATGAAGAAGGTACGGACCGGCCGCGGGGAACCCGGAGGGTGGGGACGCGCAGGGGGAGCCTGGGAGGAAGGCAGAGCCGGGGCGGAGGTGAGAGGCGGCGAGTCCGCAGGAGGTGTGTGGGAGGAGATGGATATTACCCCCGGACAGTATAAGGGGAGGGGCCGCCAGGGAAATGTGGGTAGAGGGGAGTAGCTGCGAATGTCCGGAAAAGAGGGGAAAGGCGCCAGGGTGGGAGTGACGGGCGCGAGAGAGGAACTGGGCCCTTGCCGAGTGAAGGGGCGAGGAGTGGTATTGGGAGGCTGCTGAGAGGTGTTTAAGGAAATCCATGGATCAATAGTAGGTCCATTGCGCCGGTGTTTGGGAAGGGTTCCCAAAAACCAGGGAGCAGAAGAGAAGGTATGTAGGTGAGAAAGCTGGAAGCAGTGTAACAATGAGGGAGCATACGTGGGAGGAAGGTGGACACCACCGATGTAGTACTAGCTGGAAGGACAGGCAAGGCTGATGATGGAATGGGGCTCAAGAGCTCCAGGTGAGGGTGCAAGGCAGGAGAACTGATGCCGCCCTGAACCGCAGGGACCAAACCAAGTCCTGCGATGGCCATGTGTCTTAAATGCATCCACTGGAAGCCTGCACACTCCCTGTAAGACAGGCTTCAGATCATCTGTCTTTCAGACCATTGGGATTTCCAGCCCTAGGGACAATCTGTGCATGGAGTTTGGTGGGGAGGCAGGGAGGTTTGCAGATGTACCTAGAAAGTCCTTTTCTGTCAGATTATCCAGTGAAAAGAGGTGAGGAAAGGAGTTGTCTTGGGGTGTAGAAGATATGGGACAGGATGGAAGCAGAACTGGGAAACAAGAAGCTAGAATTCTGGAAAAATTGGCTGGGGTTTCTGTTTGTCCCATATAAAAGTCAGAGCTGCTTCCAAGGTGGGTTTGTGGAACCTTGTTGGCTGTGAGGATACCATCCATGGGGCCATCCTTGATGGCCCCCTTTCTGGGCTGATGGCAGGGTTGTAGCTGCTAATCTAGCCCCCATCTCCCATCAGTCCAGACACTGTTGTATCAAGACAAAGGAAGAAAAAAAGAGTTGCACAGTATTATAGGGCAGAAGACAAATGGCAACAGGTTAGTGCCTGTGTAGTTTCTGGGAAGAAACATGGGACATTTTACAGTTTAGGTGGCTCCTAAACTCTAAACATCCACCCTAATGTCTTAAGTGGGTCTGGACAGTAGTGACTTCTAGTACAGCAGCGAGTTCGTCCTTGTCCTTGTGAGAGTGAAAAGGGGATGGGAGCCATCTCACTGTGAGGCTGGGCACCAAGCTGTAGTGAGGAGCAGCTACTTGGGCCCCTTTGTGTCCACTGAGGTTATATGTTCTGTCACAGGTGGTTGTACTGTTTGCAGGTCAGCAGGGCTGCTCCTCGGAAGGGGCATGGCATTTTTATGCTCTCTGGTTCACCTTCAGATATTCTGGTAGGACCACCTCTAGAGAGGAAGGTCATTATGGGAGTGGGGGCTTGATAGCACTGTGTACCACCCATCTCTCCTACTTCCCAAGGCAGGTAGAGATAAGTTTTGCTGACCTACCCATCTCCTCCCCATTATCCCCAGGCCTATGAGCTGTCCACGCTGACAGGGACACAGGTGCTGTTGCTGGTGGCCAGTGAGACAGGCCATGTATATACCTTTGCCACTCGAAAACTGCAGCCCATGATCACCAGTGAGACTGGCAAGGCACTGATTCAGACCTGCCTCAACTCGCCAGACTCTCCGCCCCGCTCAGACCCCACCACAGACCAGAGAATGAGTGCCACGGGCTTTCAAGAGACAGACCTCACCTACCAGGTGTCTGAGTCCGACAGCAGTGGGGAGACCAAGGTGTGTTTGGGTCCCCAATCGGAGGGAAAGGAAGGGGAGGGACTTGACCGGCAGAGAGGGGAGGGGGTCCCTCTCACTTCCTCACCAAGGACAGGTGGTAGGTGCCCACTGGTGTGGAGTGGAGCCGGGTTAGTACCCCTCGTCCTAAGGGACAGGTGTCCATCCTCGCTATCCTGACAGGAGGCCGGCCCACTAGATAAGCGGGCGGCCTCCGTGCCCATATAAGGCGGGCTCCGGCTCCACGCCGGCCTCCCGCCTGAAGCCCGCCTGCCTGGCAGGGCCCTCGCATTCCTCCCGCCAGCTGTCTCCCGCTAGGGGTGGGGGCGTAGCTTAGCCCAGCCCTCCAGGCAGGCCGGGTCACTGGAGAGTAGGAAGTGAGCACTCATGGGTTCCAGGGTCCTGGGAACCCAGCACTGTCTGCAGGTGGGCTGGCTGACTGGGCTGAAGACTACCTTACTAGCCAGTCACCTACCTCCTCAGGATGTCCGGACCTGGGCACCATAGGGAGTGTATTCCCGGCTGCTAGGGATGCCGGCCCTAGTTACGCCTCCCCCTTCCTTTTCCCGGTAAGGAGAGGGGGCGGAGCTTCCTTCCTAGTTCCTCTGGGGTACTCCACCTTCCGGGTCCTTCACTAACTGGCCAATTGGAGGAAGCGGCACTGTTTGCCTTAGCAACGCCTTCACCAATCAGGGGCTTTGAGCGCGTCTGATTAGCAAACATCCCGCTCTGACCAATCCCCAGTATTTGAGCCCCTCAGACCTCTGGGCTTGGCTCTCAGCCCCTGGTTTCCTCCTTCCCCTTCTAAAAACAAAGGCTCCCTGAGGGGAAAGTCAGTGCTTTAGACTTTCCCCTCATGTGGTGGCATCTGTAATAATTTTTAGACTCTTAGCAGTAGGGCTTATTCCCAGAAAATTTTTCTGGATGAATAAATTCTTTTGGTAATTAAAATCTTAAGTATTTGTCATAAAGTGCCAACCCCCTAAAATCTCTCTCAAACCATAAGTTCCCTGAAAAACTTTCGGTCCCTATCTCAGAAGCCTGGCAAATATGAGCTGGAAGGACCCTTTTAAAGAGGGCACAGTCGCCCAGTCCTCTCATATTTACAGAAGAAGAAAACTGAAGCTCAGAAAGAGTAAGTAATTTCCCAGAGTCACACAAATGGTCATTGCCAAAGCTGGGAACAGACCCCTGGTGTCCTGATTCTCCAGCCAACGTGATGGCCATAGTCCACTGGGGCAGAACTCAGGGAATTATGATAATCATATTTATCATTATCTTAGGATAAATAAGAGCAGCATATACTTACTGCTCTTTTTATGTGGGAGGCATTATTCTAACTTCTGTAGATATGTTAACCTATTTATTCTTCACAACACCTATGGGGTAGGTATTATCCTCCTTTCATAGACAGGAAACTGGAGCATAGCAGTTCAATAACTTGCCCATGGACCAGGCAGCAGATAAATGACAGAATTGTGATTTGAACCCAAGCACCCTGGTTCCAGTCTGGGCTGTCAATCTACATTAAGCTTTTGCAGGGTCAGGGTCTGGTAGAGGCTCACTGCTCCATCTCTACTCTGGGTGTAGGACTCACTGAAACCAGTGTTCACAGTCACCAACCTGCCGGGTACCACCTCCACCATCCAAACAGCACCTAGCACCTCTACCACCATGCAAGTCAGCAGCGGCCCTTCCTTCCCCATCACCAACTACCTGGCACCAGTGTCTGCTAGTGTCAGTCCCAGTGCTGTCAGCAGTGCCAACGGGACTGTGCTGAAGAGTACAGGCAGTGGCCCTGTCTCCTCTGGGGGCCTCATGCAGCTGCCTACCAGCTTCACCCTCATGCCTGGTGAGTCACAAGGGGCAAATTGAGCATGGGAAGAGTGGGTTTAGGGTTGGCACAAGGAGAACCTCTTTCCCTGCTCAGAAGGAGGGTGAACAGGGGGCCAGGGCCTGAGAGAAGCCTATTATGTCCCGTTGGCAAGCATGTCCCTCCCCATTGGAACCTCTATTATCCTTGTTAGTAAGTTTCAGCCATATGCTCTGGCCTTGTCTAGTCAGCCCAGCCCTGTGTCCCCCATTGCCACAAGGACAGTAGACATTCTGTCACTTCCCTACCTTGACTAGAGGGCAGATCATGTCCCTGATGGGTCAATACCAACTCCCTGAAAAGGAAAGAGGCAAGGCATAGGACGGGAGGAGGAGGGAAGAGCAAAAGCAGAGTATAGAAGCCCCTGGAGACCAAGATTCAGGACAGGAAGGGCCTTTTTGGCTCCCACAAAAGATAGTTATGGGAATTGGGGAGCAGTGTGTCAGACCCTGGGCATGTGGGTGTTTGAGGGTGCTTGGTGCAGGTGGTGGCTGGGTAGGACAGAGCACAAGTAAGTCTCTGTGTCTCATAGGTGGGGCAGTGGCCCAGCAAGTTCCAGTGCAGGCCATTCAGGTGCACCAGGCCCCACAACAAGCGTCTCCCTCTCGCGACAGCAGCACAGACCTCACGCAGACCTCCTCCAGCGGGACAGGTATAGCTTGAAGCTCTGTCACTTCTTAATGTGGAGACTGAGACTTTTGGCTTAACCCTTATCCTAATCCTTAAGGGAAAGTCAGGTGTGGGTGGCTGGGTTTTGTAACCTGCCCTGCAGTAGGGCTGTGGATTCAAAGAAGAAATTAGGGACCATTGAAGCCACTCTCCTCCTTATTCAGATAAGAAGCCTGAGGCCCAGAAAGGAGAAGTCACTTGCCCAAAGATTCACATTTGCTTAATTACCAGGCAGGATTTATAGAGCAGTTATCTCCTTGTGGGAGGGTGTCCTAGGTTTAGAGTAGCCATAATTTCCCTCAGGGTCTCTAGTCATTCCAGATATGATGAAATACCTTCAGAATAAAGTTACTTTTAAGTTCTTGTTATTTACAACCTTGTTATACAAAGTGTGATCTATGGAGGACCAGCATCACCCTGGAGCTTGAGAGGAATGCAGACTTTTAAGCCTCACCCCAAACCCACTAAATCAGAATGTACATTTTTAACCAGAACCCCAGGTGACTGTATGCACATTACCATTTGAGAAGTGCTAGTTTAAAAGATGCATTTGTTAGCCACACATTTAGGAAGAGGGAGGAGGAATGAAAACAAATAAAAATAATGAAGCTCCCTAAAGGGGGAGTAGTATCTGAGTTTCCTTAGGTTGGGTCAGTTACTGTAATCTTTGTTTTTCCCAGGGCCTTAGGGTCTTGGAACAGAGAATTCAGCAAATAGACAGTTGAACAGCACGATGTGGTAGGATACAATTAAAGGCTGGTACTGTTGTGTTCAAGAAAAAATAAGGCTTTTCTTAGTTGATGACAGGTAGCAGAGGAACGAGTCTTGTCTGGCTGCTGACCTGGGAAATGGCTAGAGAGCTCTGGCGGCTTGGAATTCCTAGGGGTGGGATGGGAGATATCAGTGGGGACCAGTGTCAGCCTCACTGACATGTGTCTGTATTTGCCAGTGACCTTGCCCGCCACCATCATGACGTCATCTGTACCCACAACTGTGGGCGGCCACATGATGTACCCTAGCCCCCATGCGGTGATGTATGCACCCACCTCGGGCCTGGCTGATGGCAGCCTCACCGTGCTCAATGCCTTTTCCCAGGCGCCATCCACCATGCAGGTGTCCCACAGCCAAGTCCAGGAGCAAGGTAAGTTGGGGGGTAAGGCTGAGAAAAGGAGGACCATTGTCTCCCTTATACAGACACACACAGACACATACACACACACACACGCTTTCTCCCCCACCCCCGATATATATGTCCACACAAACTAGGATGCTCATACATGCTTCTACACATATATACACAGATACTTGCATACACACTCTGGCACCCATGCCTGTCTACTTAGACACTCATGCACAATTGAACACTCACACTCACACACACACTTGGACACAATTGGACACTCACCCTAGGGCATTTACATCTGAGACTCACCCAGTCATTTGTGCATTTATCAGCTCCAATAACTGGAAGTTTCTCTTGAGCAAGCAATTTGAGTATCTCCCACTTTCCAATGCAGGTGGCGTCCCCCAGGTGTTCCTGACAGCACCATCTGGGACAGTGCAGATTCCTGTTTCTGCAGTTCAACTTCACCAGGTAGGTGGGAACCCCTTTCACCCCATCCCAGCCAGCCAGCTACTTTGTTTGTTTGTTTGTGTTTGTTATTATTAATCTTCACCCAAGGATATTTTTTTCCATTGATTTTATTTTATTTTTTAGTTTTTTCCAGGTCCTCTTTTTATTTTTTAAAAATATATTGTTATTGATTTCAGAGAGGAAGGGAGAGGGAGAGAGAGAAACATCAATGATGGGAATCATGGATCGGCTGCCTCCTGCATGCCCCCTACTGGGGATTAAGCCCACAACCCAGGCATGTGCCCTTGATCAGAATCGAACCCAAGACCCTTCAGTCCACTGAGCCAAACTGGCTAAGGCTTTTTCATTGATTTTTAGAGAGAGTGGAAGGTAGGGGGAGAGACAGAGAGAGAAACATCGACGTGAGAGAGACACATCAATTGGTTGCCTCCCGCATGTGCCCTGACCAGGGCTAGTGATCAAGCCTGCAACTGGGGTACATGCCCTTGGTCAGAATCAAACCCATGACTCTTCAGCCCTTGGGCCAATGCTCTAACCACTGAGCAACTGGCTACGGCCAGCCAGCTACTTCTTTATCTTGGGGATTCCATTACTAGTTAGTCAAAGCTAAGATTCCTAGCCAGAAGGCCTATCTGTTTTCCTGGTCAGACCTGTGGTGGGCAGGCAGGCAAGCAGGAGGTCTGAGCTGGCTGATCTGTTCCTGCCCCCATTTCCTTACACATCCACTTCCCTCCAGATGGCTGTCATAGGGCAGCAGGCCGGGAGCAGCAGCAACCTCACCGAGTTACAGGTGGTGAACCTGGACGCCGCCCACAGCACCAAGAGTGACTGATCTGCCCTGCCACCCTGGACAGATGGCCCAGGGGATGGCACCACTTATTTATTGTTGCCTTTTCACGTTTTCTTCACACACATGTTGACGGGCCGCAGGAGGGAGGCGGGGAGGAGCAGTGGGCAGCCACAGGACTGAGCCCTCTCACTCCAGCCAAAGAAATGGGCCAGCCTACCCTCCACCCCGTCCTCCCTCACTCTCCCCTCCTTCTGGCTCCACCTCCCATTTCTGTTGTTGGTGGGGCTGCCCTCCCTCCTCAGACTTCCCTTGCCAGCTTGGCTCCATGTTTGCCATGAGTATTAGCTTTCCCAGTGGGACCGTGCCCCACCTACGGAGGGACTAGGTACCATTTCCTCTCTCCCTCCCCCCACCTCGAGGAAGCAGTGGGGTCCTCTGTCCAGCCTCAATACTGACCCCATGTCAGTACTGTGTCTGCCACAGACTGGGTCAGTAGAGCCCTCTCCAAGGAGCCAGCTGGGGAGATGGGGCTTCTTCCCTCATGCTACCCGCCTGTAGCCCCTACAGCTCCAAGTAGCTGGGCCTGTGCAGGGAGCAGGTCCCTGGGGCCGTCTGCCCTGCCTTGCCGCTCCCTTGGGAACTCCAGGGGCTCCTGGGTTGGAGGGAACCATCATTGTTCCTTCTCCCCATCTTCCCCCCTCTCCTCCCAGCTGCTTTACTTAAAGTTGATTTTGAACTTTTTATTTGAGGAGACGAAGTGAAAACAAATCTATAAATATATATTTTTAAAATATTTAACTTTTTTTTATGGAGTTTTTCTCGTCCCCCTCCCTGCCCAAGCTCCCCTTCCCTGGGGAGCCCTGGGGCTCCCCAGAACTGGCTGGGCCTCTGGGGACAGATCCACCCCTGAGCTTGGGGCCCCCCAGCGTGTGGGGGAGATTCTGGGATTGCCCGGTCCTGGGTTATTTCCAGGAGAAAACCGGGGGAGGGGCCCTCAGGCCATGCCACAATGGGATGGGGAGGGTGACCCACAGCTCTGGGCCTCTTTTTTGCCCTCTAGGGCTGTTGCTAGGGAGAGGGAAGAGGGAGACCAAATGGTGGGGTGTCAGAGGAAACTGACTTCATTTGTGCCACATGCATGGGCATTGCAGCCTTGTGCTCCCCAGGCCTGCAGCTGCTTGGGGTCCAAGTTGCAGTGAGCAGGGTGGGATCTGGGAGGGGGTGAGAGGCAGGAAAGGGGGTCAGAAAAATGGGAGCAGCTCTTGGGCCGAGTGCAGTGATAGGGGAACCAGAAGTGGGCAGCTCTCCCAGGGAGTGAGCAGCTACTGTAACTTTTTAAAATTAAGACAAAAAGCCTTGAAGAAAATGACTTTATTTTTCTAAGTGTAACCTCAGTATTTATGTAATTTGTACAGGGGCCGTGCCCCACCCCCCTTCCCCCTTTGGGGTAGACCTTCAGGGTGGGCCAACATGGGGAGGGTCTTTTACCCTGTGTCAGAGCCCATCTTCACCCCCAATATCCAGAAAGGAAGCTTTTTCAGAACAGGGCAGCAGTTGGGGTGGAGTTTTATTAACCCTATGACTGCCTTCAGTAGGAACAAGCCTGCTTCTGTGATTAGGTGAAGGGGTGGGGGGAGATTTTACGCACAGCCTAGTTATCAAGGGGATGATTTGCCAACATTTTTTGAGTATACCCCCTAACCTCTAACCCCCATTGCTGTCTTGCCCCAATTTCGGGTGCCAAGATAGAAGTCACCTTTCTGGGCTTTCTCCTGGAGAGAGCTGGGGCTTATGGGTGGCTTACAAGGCTGGGGCATGGCAAATCAGGGGCCAGAGAGTGGGGGGGCTTGGGACTCAGGTCTGTAACTGCCCAGCCCTTTTCTCTGCTCTTGTTTCACTCCACCCTCACTCACTCACTTCCCAACTCCCACACCAGGGGAGGAGACCTTGATGAATTCCTCCTCTCCTTCCCACAAAAGACAGACCCAGTGAGTGAATCAGGCAAAGTGCTTATAGTGTGTGTTGTGTGAGCATGGCCTTGGGAGAACATGCGTGCATCAGGGATAAGGTGGCATTTATATGTGCAGCAACCCTTGGTGTTTCCCTTCCTTGGTGGCTCTGGGGTGTGTGTGTGTGTGTGTGTGCGCGCGCTTGCACTTGAGTGAATGTGTGTGTGAATGTGGGGTGTGTATGTCAGTGATTTCTACTTCCCTGGGATGCTGACCCAGGAATAGTGGACATGGTCACAGTCCTATGTACAGAGCTTTCTTTTGTATTAAAAAAAAATACTCTTTCAATAAATGTATCATTTTTGTGCACAGACTGTGGGATCTTTGCCTCTGTTTTTCCATCTAGGGCGGAATGGAGGTCTGAACAGGAATTAAACCCAAAAAGCTGCTGCTCTGAGAAGGAAGCCTAGTTGCTTGATGAAAACAACAGCAATACTAAGGAGTGCTTTGCACTGTTAAACTCTGAATGATTTAATTTAAGAAACATTTCTCTGGGCTGGGGATCTTATCTACGTGCATGGCTTTGCTGGGTGCTTAGGTCAACACAGAGATAAGCAATTTTAATTAATAGAAACTGACTCTACCAATCTAAAGCATTGCTGAGGGGTTTGGGAGACTCATGGCCACGTGACCTAATAAAACCTCAAAGGACAGCCCTAGGTGGGAGTGTGGGTTACTAGGTTTCAGGGGGATGAGGAAGGCAGACCCAGAGAAAAGGAAGGGGGTTTCTTCAAAGTTGATTGTGGATGGAAAGGGCTGCCTACTGCTGCAAAGGCATGGAACAACGTGACTGCGACCGCGGGCTCCGCCTGCCGCGGCCCCGGTGCAGCAGCTCATAGATACTACGCATGCTCCCCTGGCGCGCTGCGCTCCGATGTGGGCCGTGGTGGGACCCGTAGACACCCGGCTGGGCGTGCACTCGCCGTGTGACCCGGAAGGGAGCTGCTGAGAAGGCGGGGCCAGGACGGCGGGACCGGCCTCGGCGTTCCAGCGAGGGCCGAGCTGGGCGGTGGGAGGTGAGAGGAGAGTTCCGCGTGGACCCAATCCTTACCCTCTCCCTTCCCGGTCCCTTACCCAGTTTTATTGGGGCGATGACGGGAGCCAGGTCTTGCTCCCTGAGATTCGCCCGGTCTTGTTAGCCTCCTCGGACCGCGTTTCCCCCCTTCTACCTCCCCCCGCCCGCCCAAACCTGTTCCCACCGCCGTTCTGGCCTGCACCGCCCCTGCCTTTCTGCAAGCTTGGGCCTGACCTTGCTACCTGCACCTACCGGCTGTCTCTTCCTCGCGTTAGCTAGACCTCACCTTCATACCTCAGTGTATTGCTCCGTATAGTTACCCCATCCCCCAAATTTAGGCCTATCCATTCGTTCTACTTCTCCACCCTGCTCATCAGTTGTTGATCACCACGTCACTGGTTTCCTTCCAGTCTTGTCCTGCCCCATGGTAACTAGACCCCTGCTTCCATGGGGGTCCACATCCTGTATTTCCCCTCTCTTCACACCTTTTTTTTTTTTTTTTTTTTTTTTTACTCTCATCTTCTATTCTTGTACCCCAATATGACCACTATCCTGATTACCATTTCTTCATCTGGGTTTACCTTCCATTCTTATTCTCGCCATTTCCTGCTGCCCCACATTTTTTTTTATTTCATACCTGTCTTTTTTGGGTTACTAGCATGGCCATCACCCTGCTCCCCTTTATAATCTGACTTAATAGTGTCCCATCCGAGGACTGGCCTACCTTCTCCATCTAAGAGTAATGATATTAGATCATGTTTACAGAGCATTCACTATGTGCAGAGAGGCTGTTGGTTCTCAGTGCTTTACATGGCTGATCTTCAGTGTTTATGAGTTCAGTATGAATATCATTCCCATCTTGCGGAGGAGGAAACTGAGGTTCAGAGGTTAAGTAACTTGCCAAAAACTACACACATAGTAAGTCAGTGAGCCAGAATTCAGAGTCACATTTATCTGACTCTGAAATCTGCACTATATTTCCTCTCTAATACCTCCATCATCTCCTGACCTCATTCCCAGCCCTTCAACTCCATGATTACCACCTCCCTCCATAGCTGCCTGATTTAGACCCTCACCACACATGTAAAATAAATGGAGGATGGGGTCTGGTCTTTACCTCCCATTACGTTATCTGGTTCCCTGGACCCCTCCTCCTTTCACAATACTTTCATACACTTTTCCCATCCAGCCATCTGGATGTGGGTGTCTACAGCCCACCCTCCTTTCATCGATATTCTCTATATCTGCCATGGCCCACTCCTTTATATCCACGTTCCAGCTTTACACTGTCATTTATACCCCCTGGCTCGCCCCTCCCCCACCCTGACTTTCCTCACTTGTTCTGACCCCACTGTCTCCCATGCTGCTGTCCTTCTTGCTCATACTTGTCATTCTTCTGAGTCCTGATCTGTATCCCTCAGACACCCTGCTATTCTGCCCAGATTGTCCTGCTTAACTGTCAACTCTTTCTGTTACCTTGCCTTTTCTCATAACCGCTTCCATTTCTTAAACCGCTGTTTTTACTCCATTCTTGTATATATCCCAGGATATGTTCAAGTTATTTATTTCATGCTATTCTTGGCCTTTCTACTTGGCCCCTAAATTCCATCATGCAATCTTACCAATCACGACCCACCCTATCTGTGTCTCAAGATTCTACCCCCTCCATGTAGTCTTTCCCCTTATTCCATATTACCTTTATCTTTCTGCTTGTGTGTCCCAGAAGGTCAGGATGGTGGGGGAACGGCGCACTGGGGACCTCATGGTGCCTTTGGGACCTCGGCTGCAGGCATATCCTGAAGAACTTATTCGACAGCGTCCTGGGCACGATGGACGTCCTGAATACCTGATCCGATGGAGGGTCCTGAAGTGTGGGGAAGTGGGTAGAGTGGGTGTGGAAGAGGGCAAGGCAGAGCACATCCTCATGTGGCTTTCAGCCCCTGAGGTCTATGCCAATTGCCCCATGCTGCTAGGTGAGTGGGCACTATCTAAAGGACCTCAGCGTGAACCAGCTGGGGGTTCAGGAAGCTTTCCCCGAGATCCAGGAGGCCTGGATGATGTGGCAATGGGAGAGATGGAAGCTGATGTACGGGCGCTGGTGCAGAGGGCTGCCAGGCAGCTGGCAGAAGGTGGGACCTCGAGCCTCACGGCCGCTGTGCTCCACACCATCCATGTGCTTAGTGCCTACGCCAGCATCGGGCCCCTCACTGGGGTCTTCAGGGAGACAGGAGCCCTGGACCTGCTCATGCACATGTTGTGCAACCCTGAGCCTCAGATCCGTCGGAGTGCGGGCAAGTTGCTGCAGGCTCTGGCAGCCCACGATGCTGGTAAGAGATAGCCAGGGGAGGAAGGCAAGAGAATGGGGCCATAAGGAGTAAGAACAGGAAGAGGAAGGATTTCCCAACTCTAATACCAATTCAGTGCAAAGGAAAACTATAGGTTAATAGGCTATTACTTATTAATCTACATAGGATAAAATGATAGGAACTGGTTTGTTCATTCTCAGTGCAGTGACAAAGAGAATAGGGTAGGTTTATATTAAACTGTGGGTAGAGATTCATTAGTTGGTGAATCCTCTCTATTCTTCTTCCCTCTGTCTTGGGTGGCGCGTAGTTGTAAAACCAGTTTGGTGAGTTATAACCAACATTTTTAAAAAATGTAAAATATTAGTATTAGCATTTAAGGTAAGTTTTGTAGCATGAAATACATGTTTCGGTTATAGACGTATACACTTACATCAAGCTGCCATTAAAATGTATATCTTACTGTGAGTCTCAGCCACAAAGAAGTGAAGACCTCGGGTAGGGGATGGAGAGTCTAGGAAAGACAGAGGGAAAGTATCGGGGATTGAGGAGAAGATACGGATTGGGTGTGGATTACAGGGAGTCGGGCTCACGTCCTTCTGTCACTGAGCCAGCAAGATGGCATCGAGCAGCACATGGACTTTGACAGCCGCTATACTTTGCTGGAGCTGTTTGCAGAGACCACATCCTCTGAGGAGCACTGCATGGCCTTTGAGGGCATTCATCTGCCTCAGGTACTCAGCCTGCCTCAGGCTGTGGGGCAAATGCGTTGTAGGCCTTGGGCATCGTTTCTGACAGTGTGGTTCAGGACTGCCTCAGCGTCAGATCCACCTGGGAAATTGTTAAAATGAAGGTTCCTGCCCCCCTCCCCACTCAGAACTCCTGAGATTAGAACTCAGGAGTCTGTGTTTTAAGACACTTTTGGTGTGTTTCTTATATAAATCACAGTTTGAGAACTATAGGTATGTGGATGAGGCCTTTATATTTTTCTGTAGAGGATGCTATTGAGGGGAAAGGAGAGGGGTTAAAGTTGGGAGATGAACCTACACCACAGACTGTGTCCTACAGATCCCAGGAAAGCTGCTCTTCTCCCTGGTGAAACGCTACCTATGTGTCACCTCCTTGCTGGATCAGCTGAATAACAGTCCAGAGCCAGGGGCTGGAGACCGAGGCTCCCTGTCCCCAGGGGAGGAGTTCGCCCGGGAGAAAAGCCGGGGGCAGCGGGAGCTGGAGTTCAGTATGGCTGTGGGCAACCTCATATCAGAGCTGGTGCGGAGCATGGGCTGGGCCCAGAACCTCGGCGAAGGGGGCATGTCGCCTCCCCGGCCATCCCGGTCCATCTTTCAGCCCTGCATTTCAGGCCCCAGCGGTGTACTCCCCACCATTGTTACCACCCCCAGAAAGCAAGAACGGGCCTTCCGCCAGCGTTATGAATTCTCTAGCCGTAGTGGCTATGGTGAATACGTGCAACAGACACTGGTGCCAGGGATGCGAGTGCGGATGCTGGATGATTACGAGGAGGTCAGTGCTGGGGAAGAGGGCGAGTTCCGGCAGAGCAACAATGGTGTGCCCCCTGTGCAGGTGAGCGAGCGTATGGCGGTGGGACACTGATGGGCATCTTTTTGGGTGGCGCATAGCTGGGACTTCCATGCAGGAGACTGGCAGGCCACCTAAGGAGAAAACTCCCAAGGGAATTAGACTGGTTAAAGGGGATCAGCAATTGAAGTGAGGCTTTGGGGGCCTGAGAAAATCCAGCGGGAGTAGGTGGGCTATGAGGTCAAGGAGAGACTCACACCCAGGAAGCAGAACCCCATATATTGAGACACCCCTGCCCCCTACTGGTATAGTTGGCTGGGAGGAAGTGTAGAAGCAGAGGCCATCAAGGTTAGGAAGAGATGAGAGGCAGGGCCTCCTCTGACAGGGAAAAGGAGCCTTTTGCTATACGGAGGATTTCCCAAGCCTAGCCAGGTGTGCATCTGAGGGCTATGTGGCCCAGTCTTGGCCCAGCACGTCCTCTCAAGCCTGCACAACCCAGGACTCAAATGGTGAGCCCTCTCTATTCTTCTTCCCTCTGTCTTGCTCCAAACCAGGTCTTCTGGCAGTCTATGGGTCGCACCTACTGGGTGCACTGGCACATGCTAGAGATACTGGGCCCTGAGGAAGCTGCTGTGGATACAGCTTCCACAGCTGTGGAGAAGGGGGCAGGGCCCACTATGTTGGGCACAGGTGAGTCTTAGCGGGGACATTGACAGTGTGGTGTCTGAACAGAGGAGGGGTGGCGGGGATGAAGCCACTCCTGATTAGCAACTGTCCCAGAGATTCAGAAATCCACTTTATTCCTGGTGGGTGCTGAGACCCTGTGCCTATGTTCTCAGCACTTCCCTCCTGGGACTGGAAGCCTGTGGATGGGCTCTACTCTTTGCCATATCTCCAGCCTGAGCCTCAGAAGAATGAGAAGTTGGGATACCTGACCCAGGCTGAGTGGTGGGAACTGCTCTTCTTCATCAAGAAGTTGGACATATGTGAGCAGCAGCCAATTTTTCAGAATCTTCGGGAGAACCTGGATGAGGTATTACAGGCCTGAGACACCTAGGGGGTTTGTAGTGGGGTTAGAAGTGGGGTTGTCCAAGGGAATTCTAGATACAGGAGTGCTTAGGGGGAGGCTGATGCTATAGGTTAGAGATTATGAGGGGTGCTGCTGTGGGAGGAGACAAATGCTGTGAGGGTGCGGTATGTATGTGTGCAGGGCATGGCGAGAGGTGGCCACTCTTCTCCGGGACCTTTGTGTCTGCTTGTTCCTGATATGCATACCCCCCTCTGTTGACAGACCCTGGATGAAAAGGCCCTCGGTGAAATCTCCGTGCCCAAAGAGGTGGCTGAAGGTCTGCTGCAGGTTCTCTGCAATCGGTTTGAGGGGAGCACCCTCAGTGACCTGCTCAATTCCAAAATCTACACCAAGTACGGGCTGCGACCTGAAGAACTAAGCAGCTCCTCATCTTCACGAAGTCGCTCCTGTACCCCAGATCCAGAAGAGTTCAAGTCAGAGGCCAGGTTCTCAGAGGAAGTGACCGAGTCCCCCGAAGCAAAGGCTGAGCCCCACAAAGCAGAGGCAGAGCCTGCCAAGGGAAAAACTGAGCCCCCCATGGCACAGAGTGATTCACAACTGTTTAACCAGCTTCTGCTGACTGAGGGAATGTCTCTGTCCCCCGAAATAAAGGAGGCAGCTAGTGGTGAGTTATGTGCTGGGAGGGGAGGGCAGTAAAGTTGGAAAAAGTCCTGGGTGGTCTCCAGAGAAATGGGCAGTCAGGGTAGAGGGAAAGACATGAAAAAAAGGTCATGTTAGCTGGTTTGGCTCAGTGGATACAGTGTTAGCCTATGGACTGAAGGGTCCCGGGTTTGATTCTGGTCAAGGGTATGTACTTCGGTTGCAGGCTCCTCCCTGGTCAGGACCCTGGTCAGGCACATGCAGGAGACAACCAATCGATGTGTTTCTCTCACATCAGTGTTTCTGTCTTTCCCTCTCTCTTCCACTCTCTCTAAAAATCAATGGAAAAATACCCTTGGGTGAGGATTTAAAAAAAGAAAAGTCACATTTGCACAGGAAAATGATTTGGAAGCATACATCAATTTTTCTTCCTTTGGCCTTGATTGTATCTAATCAATCACAGCTCCCTTTAGTATCCCTGGAAAAGGAGGGCCCATTTTCCTGGGAATCTTTGTCTTCAATGTTTGACTATTTTTCTTTTTTAAAAAATATATATATTTTATTGATTTCAGAGAAGAAGGGAGAGGGATAGAGAGAGAGAAACATCAATGATGAGAGAATCATTGACCAGCTGCCTCCTGCACGCCCCCTACTGGGGATCGAGCCCACAAACCAGGCATGTGCCCTTGACCAGAATCGAACCTGGGACCCTTCAGTCCACAGGCTGACACTCTAACCACTGAGCAAACTAGCTAGGGCAATGTTTGACTATTAAATGCTTTTCACAGAATTGGATATGTTCTGAATGCAAGCTACAATAACGAATAATACATTAAAACTAGAAGCCCGATGCACAAAATTTGTGCAAGGGGCTCGGCCCTCATAGCCCCAGCTTTGTCCGGAAGGTTGTCCAGATGGTTGTTCTGCTGTTCGGTCTAATTAGCATATTAGCTCCTTATTATATAGGATGTCAGTAGGAAAACTGGGCTTGACCTTTAAGGACTTCTAACTTGGAAGTGCCCTATTTTCTTAAGCCACTGCCTCTTCTTCATCAATTTCAGAAATGGCTAGAGCCTTGCGGGGTCCAGGTCCACGCAACTCCCTGGATCAGCAAGTGGCGGCTGTTGTGGCTACTGTGCAGATATCCAGCTTGGACACAAACCTGCAGCTTTCAAGCCTCAATGCCCTGTCTCAGGCTGTGGAGGAGGTCACTGAGCGGGACCACCCTCTGGTCCGTCCTGACAGATCCCTGAGGTTGGAATAGTGGAGATGGTGAGGGGAGGGGAGTAGTCGGGTGGGAAGGATCTATGAGATTAAGAATTAGAAAGGCTAGGGGTGAAAGGAGGGTCAGTCTGAGGAGCAACAGAGCAGGAGGATGGAATATTACCATGGCTAATATTGTCAGAGCGTTTATTTTCTGCTAGGCTCTGGGCTTAAAGTTTTGCTTGCATTCTCATTAAGTCCTCCTATCATCTGGGAAAGATTCACACCTATTCTCATCCCATTGTATGGGTGAGGAAACTGAGGCTTAGGGTGTTTAACCAATTTGCCCAGAGTTTGACAGAAAGCAGAGCTAGGATTCAAACCTAGGTCCTTTTGGCTCTAGAACTTGAGTTTTTTTCTTTTCCCTTCTTTTTTCCTACTTTCCTACTTGCTATTTTGAAATGGGTTTTTAATACCCCTTAATTATGTAAATAATATACAAGTACATTCTCATTTTAAAAGACCTGAAGACTATAAAGAACATAGAATGAAAAGCTAATTTCTTTTCACCACTGTCATTCAGGCGTGTATCCTTCTGACCTTCTCTAGTTTTACATTTGTTGCTGTGTTTGGATATAGAACATTTCCTGAGTTTGTATCTTAATATATGTAATCACGCTACGTGTTTCTGCAACTTTTCTCCCACACTCAGTATGTCTAATAGGGCTCTCCCTGTCAGTACACATAGAGCTGCCTCAATATTTTCACTCTGCATAGGACTCCGCAATATTATTATGTCCAAGTTCAAATACAGTGTTCTAATGGATCAGTTTCCCTCACGTCTGCCAACACTGAATATTAGCATATTTTAAGAATTTGTCTGATGGGCAAAATTTAAAATGATTGGTAGCTCCTTGTTTTAATTTCTTAGTTGTAGTGAAGTTAGGTATATTTGCACTCATTTGTTGTGTTTCTTCTATAAATCTTCTGTTTTTTGTTTGTTTCTTTGTTTTTAATATATATATTTTTTATTTCAGAGAGGAAGGGAGAGAGAGAGAAACATCAATAAGAGAGAATCATTGATTGGCTGCCTCCTGCACATGCCACACTGGGGATAGAGCCCGCAACCCAGTGCCCTGACTGGGAAGCAAACCATTACGTCCTGATTCACAGTTTGATGCTCACCCACTGAGCCATGCCAGCCGGGCTAAATATTCTGTTCTTACCCCTTGCCCCCTTTCTTACTGGGGCTTTTTCTTACTGATTTATAGACATTCTGGATATTAATTTGTTACTTATGTTTCAAATATCTTGCTTGCCTTTTTTTCAAAATCATAACGATTTCCTCAGTGTAAAAGGATTCATGCTCACTGTAAGAAAATGGGAAAATTATGAAGGTAAAAATCATCTGAAACCCTTTATGCAGAGATAGTCACTGTTAACATTTCCATAAACATCCTTATTTATATTTCTATACCTATTCAGACACAGTACCTATGTATGTTAGCTCATTTGTCAGAACCATGACTACAGAAGGGGATATATATTTAAAGCGTATTTGACTTACATTGAAATCATAAAGCATGAGAAAAGACAGATAAAAACCGGACTTTCCCATTACCTTTATTTGCCTTCTTTTTCCAGAATTTCTCCTTTTGTGTTTCTTAACTCCATAATTCATAGACTACCTCCTCAATATGCATCTCTGTCTGTGTGGAGAAAGATGTCATTCCTGGTTTTTCCCCCTCTTGTGATGGTCACTGTGATCTAGGGACTCTGGGGGTACTTCTTCCTTCCCTTCCGATAGCATTTCCACTGGACCCTCTCTCTGACTCTTGTTGCTTATCTCTTAACTTTGTGGATAGTGCCTTTCATTGTGCTCAAGTTTTAGATTGTAGTGTTGCTATGTTTTTCAACTTTTTTTTTGGCTTCTAGATTTTATGTCCTACTTAAGAGGGTCTATCCTATTTCAGGATTACAAAACTATTTCCCTCCCTGGCCAGTGTGCTCAGTGGTTAGAGTGTGGGCCCATGCACTGAAGGGTCTCAGGCCGGAGGCATCCAATCTGTGTGTCTCTCTCACATTGATATTTTCCTCTCTCTCTCTCTCTCTTTCTCTCTCCCTCCCTCCCTTCTCCTTTCCTCCCTCCACTCTCTTTAAAAATCAGTGGAGCCCAGCTGACTTGGCTCAGTGGTTGAGCTGGTTGAGCGTCGACCTATGAACCAGGAGGTCAGGGTTCGATACCAATCAGGGAACATGCCTGTGGGGGGGGGGGGGGGCGTGCAGGAGGCAGTCAATCAATGATTCTCTCATTATTGATGTTTCTATCTCTCTCTCCTCTCTTCCTCTCTGAAATCAAATTTTTTTTAAAAGCTAAAAAAATGAATGGAAAAAATGTCCTCGGGTAAGGATGAGCCAAAATTAAAAAACTTATATTCCCATATATATTCTAAAAATATCCACGATTTTGATTTTTATATTTATTTTAAAATGTTTGCTATTTATTTTTGCAAATGAAGTGAAGGAGAGTTCCAGCTTTATTTTTTTCAGATGGATAGCTAGGTGTCTCCACGTCACGTTTTGCATGGTCCTTCCTGTCCTTTCTGACTGAGATGCGACCCTTGTCTCTCTTCTCATCTGTTGATCTGTTTGACTACCCTGTATTATTTCCAGAGTTTTAATTATTAGAACTTTATATCTATATTTTGATAACTAGTAGGCAAGTCTCCTATTATTTCTTTCCAAATATTTTTTGATTGTTCCTGCATATTTTATCTTCCTGGGCCTAAATCTGCCTATCATGTTTAAAAAAATAAACTTTTTAGGCATTTTGATTAGAATTTTATTGAATTTATAGACTTATTTGAAAAGATGAGCCAGAGTTTGTAACTAGTTTGTTCTGCTGACTCCTTCATGCAGTGAAGAGCCAGAGGCAGTTAGACTGCCGTGGAGGGGGCATCAGGAGTAAGACTGAGGCAAGAAGAGCAGGTTGGAAAGGGGTAAGGGGTGAGGGACTGGAACTTGGTGTATAGGGTTAGGCGGGGAGTCAGGCATGACTCTTGGGGTGGGAAACTCCAATTTCTCTCCTCCCAGAGAGAAGCTAGTGAAGACACTGGTGGAGCTGCTGACCAACCAGGTGGGAGAGAAGATGGTGGTGGTGCTGGCCCTGCGCCTCCTGTACTTGCTCATGACCAAGCATGAATGGCGCCCCCTCTTTGCCAGGGAGGGTGGCATCTACGCTGTGCTGGTTTGCATGCAAGAATACAAGACTTCTGTCTTGGTGCAGCAGGCAGGGCTGGCGGTGAGTGGACTGGAAGTGAGTGATGGGTGAGATGGGCAGAATGGGGGACTGCTGACCTCGGGAGGTACTGTGGTGATTTAGATCAGGGAGGAGACCTTGGGACCAAAAGATGCAGATGGGTTTAAGAGTTCCAGCTGGACAGTCTTGGAGATTGAGTGCATGCTTGAAGAAAGGGAGAAAGATGTCTTTGAGAGTGACTGCAGGTTTGAAATTGAGCAGCAGATGGATGGAGGTAGCCATTTACTAGGTGGAAGAATGTTGGAGGAGGAAGAGGAATGGGAGAAGGTCAGGAGTTGAGTTTTTAGGTATGTTGAATTTTCCATGCCTTTTTAGTTACAATTAGGTGTCTGGTTAAAGACTAATTTTCTAGATGTGACAGAGTAGGTTTTTACCCTTTGATCTGAGTTTTTACCCTTACACAGAAAATACCCCCTCCCATATGTGTGTAAAACAAAGCCAACATTGCCATTGTCTTGCCACCCTGGGACCAGAAAATGGAGAAGGAAGGCTCTCGTCCAGGGGAGCTTAAGAGAATTGGCTTCCAGAATGATCCAGACATACGTGCTGGGTGGCAGGGTGCGGGCAGGGTGTGCTCTGTATAGCCTGAGGGTCCTGGAGGAGGACTGGTAGGCCTCAGGTATGAGAGTGCTTTCCAACAATATAAAGGCAGTGTGTGGACAGGAACACAGATCCTCCTGGAGCACGCTGTCCCAGGGAGAGGCTGGGAGGCTCTTTTCTATATGGGCCTACTAGGTGCTGCTTCTCCCAACAGCAGCCAAGCATTCATTGTCTAGGCCATGTCTGTTTAAAGAATTCCCTGACCTTTTCAAGTTGCATGACCAAAATATAGCATTTGCCTCTTGCCCTGTAACAAAATTGCATTATTTTGTATCTAACATAAGGTCTACAGAATTCAGCTAATTGGGAGAGAGTGGGGTAACCAAAGGGAGAAAACCTTATTATGAGGCAGCACTTGCTTTGAGGGTCCAGGTCTCAGGAGGGTGATTATCCTGGGAATTATTTATAATTCCTAGAGGGTTTCTTCTCAAGAGCCAGCTCTTTCCCCAGGAGAGACATTCTCCACTCCAGTGGTAGAGTGTTCATCTTTATTTTTTTTGTGTAGTACCAGCAAACAAGTTTGCACATTGCAAGTATTTTTTCCTATAATTACAACTATTCTGCCAGTGAGAAAGCCCAAGTAGCCTTGTTGAGGAGGGTGGGACACTGGTTTTGGAGGCCAGGGGCCATAGGTTTGGGAGTATTGGCATGTAAGTGGTAACTGAAGCTATGGGAGTGGCCACGGTTGCCTAGGGAGGGCATGCAGGGTGAGAAGAGAAGGGGGACAGGAACTTCCATGTTTAAGGACTAGACAGAGGAACACCAGGGAGGGAGAACAACCCGGCAGACATGACGTTATAGAAGTCAGAGGAAGAGAGATTTTGCAGAGGGAAGAGTGGTCAAGCAAGAAGGAAACAACTTCAAGGAAAGCTTTTGCAGACAACAAAATGCTGTGAAAGGGCCCCATTCTGAGGCAACGCTACGGGAGGGGGCAGCCATCCCATCAGCTAGCCTTGGTGCTGGTAGAGGAACTGTGGACTGATGTTACCACCATTGAGCCTTAGAGTTCTTTGCTTTATTTTGTCTTTTTCCTTTGTTTTTATTTTTTAGCATTTAATGTCCCATCAGTGCCTTTTCCATTTCCATCTCTTACCTGACCTGTTTGCAAAACAGCTCAGCTCCCCCAAAGTTTGAGATCTAGAATGATGGCCTGGCTCTCTCCTTCCTCTGCCTGGTGGCTCTGCTCACTCCTAACTCTGCTTCCACGTCCCTCTTGCAGGCACTGAAGATGCTGGCCATTGCCAGTTCCTCGGAGAACCTCGATTTTTTTACTAGCCAAGATTCTGTTCACCCGTTGTTTGATGTGCAGATGACCAGAGAGATCTTCGCCAGCATTGACTCAGCCACCCGCCCAGGCTCTGAGAGCCTGCTCCTTACCATCCCTGCAGCGGTGATCTTGATGCTGAACACTGAGGGGTCAGGGCATCACCCTCCAAACTTCAAACTCCCACTACGTCCCTGTCACCACTGCTCTACCCAAGTCTCATCTGCCCCTCAGAAATTCCCTTGTTTGTACCTCTGGGTGAAACTTTAGTGGCCCTCTCTAACTGTCGTTGGAGGAAAGGCCAAGTGGTTGAGGGTAGGGTGACTCCCAGCGAGCAGAGACACCCTGACTTTTCCTTCCTTCTCGGGATTGGGAGGAGTGACCTGAGGTCGGGGACCCCTGGAGCCCATTCCTTCCCAGGTGCTGGGCTTCTCCCCTGTGCATTTACTTGCTGTTTCCATTGTGTTCACTCTGGCAATTTCTTCCCCGGGCCACCTCTCTCCTCCCAGGTGCTCCTCTGCAGTGAGAAATGGCCTGATCCTTCTCAGCCTGCTTTTGTGCAACCACCACACCCTGGGAGACCAGATTATCACCCGAGAGCTTAGAGACACCTTGTTTAGGCACTCAGGGATAGCCCTGGGGACGGACCCCATGCCCACCACACGCACCATCCTCATGATGCTCCTCAACCGCTACTCGGAGCCACCGGGCAGTCCTGAGCGCACAGGTACCATTGTGGAGGGGTGGTTCTGCTGAGGATTCAGTCAGTGCCCGCTGGTGTCCAGGAAGGCTGCCATGTACGTCCTCAGACCTTATTAGAGGGACACAGGGAGCCTTCAGGAAATGAGTGAGGCTTTGGTGCTCAAGTTCGGTCTTAAGTAGAACTTCCTGCCCAAGAGGAGAGGGAGACCTAGAATAGGTACAAGGAATTTGCTTTCTCTGAATGGCTTCAGACATGTGAGGTTGCCATCTGTGTGGTCTGGGTTTGGTACAGTCTTACTGGACACCAAAAGGTTGGTTGAAGTAATTTATAGAAAGGCCTTTTTTGGTGAAATTGTAAGTTCCAGTACAGAAAGGTGATGACTAGAAACATGAAATACTGATACCATAGGGAGGAAACCCTTTGTGTTTAACAAACAAGTGAAAACCCAGAAGTATGGGGGGAGATTGAAATAAGCAGTGTCTTTTAGTGTGTCTATCTAAAGCCCCCAGGCTAGGTTAGTGCAGGGTTGTATTATACCAGCTAATGTTTACTGGCATATGTAACAGCATAGTTCACATTTAATAATAAAATATAATTGTATGACATAGATTAAAAATGATAAATGTGACGGTATTTGCCTTACTAAACATTTTTTTCAGATGTAGCTAGGTATATATTTGGGGCCAGAAAAGAAAATCCCCTAGAGTTTTGTAAAATCTGCAGGCGCCCTCCGAATGGGAGGAAAATCTGGGGGTGATTTTCAGGACCTGCCCATTTCTTGGTTTGGCCAACTTGTATGAATCCTCTTTGTATGTATTTTCTTCCTCCCGTGTATCTGGGCAGCAACACTGGAGCCCCCCGATGCCCAGGGCCAGGATGGGTCCCCCGAGTTGCTGATCCGGTCCCTGGTTGGAGGCCCATCTGCAGAACTCCTCCTGGACTTGGAGCGTGTGCTGTGCCGTGAGGGGGGCCCTGGGGGTGCCCTGAGGCCCCTCCTCAAGCGCCTCCAGGAGGAGTCCCAGCCCTTCCTCCTGTTGCTGCGGACTCTGGATGCCCCCGGGCCCAACAAAACCCTGCTGCTGACTGCGCTGGGGTGAGGGACCTGTCCAGGCACCGTGTGTTGGTGGTGAGGGTAGCTGGCAGACTGTAGGGACTTCACTTGTTTCCATCCCCTCACCAGGGTCATGACCCAGCTGCTGGATTACTCTGAGGCAATGGCCCTTCCCTGGCATGAGGTCTTGGAGCCCTGCCTCAACTGCCTGAGTGGCCCCAATAGTGACTCTGAGGTACCAGAGACCTGGCAAGGGTCGGGGAGGGAAAGGGAGCCTCGGGCCCCAGCTACTTCTGGAGGGACAGCACAGCCTTTCTGGAGGGGTCTGGACACGGGAAGGGTGTGTAAGAAGAAGAAGCTAATGTCACCTAAGAGTCTCCAGAACTGGGCCTTTGACATATAGGTGTCCGTCCCAGATACTGTGGGTTTGGTGCTCGACCACAATGAAGCGAGAATTGCAATAAAGCAAATTGTAATCTTTTTGCTGGTAGAGGGTCTTGCTTTTAATTTGTTAAAAATGCAACATCTGTCAAGCCCCATAAAGCTAAACACAATAAAATGAGATGGCCTGTATAAGCTTCTTGGCTGCACCTGGATTTAGATTCTGGGTTAAGGAGAAGCCCACATTTAGCAACCCAAACATTCCTGCTCTCCACCCTTCAGATTTTACAAAACTATAGGGAGTGAGAGGTTTGGGCTCCGAGGCTGGCTGCTGAGATGGGTTGGCCCTGGCAGGAAGAGGCCTGGGGAGACGTGCCCAGCTCCTGCCAGCTCACTCTGGACTCCCAGCACCCCAGTGTTCCGTTCCTGTCTTTGGTACTCTCCTTTCCCGGGGCTTCCGAGTTGCTCCAGAATCTCAGCCACGACCTTCCCTTTACTAAACCCACCCTAACGTGACCTGCCCTTGTTTCCCACACGTTACTCTCTGTGGCTGGGCTCAGATTGTTCAGGAGCTGCTCCGCTTCCTGCACTGCCTGGCCTCAGCGCACAAGGACTATGCGGTGGTGCTGTGCTGCCTGGGAGCCAAGGAGGCCCTCTCCAAAGTCCTGGACAAGCACTCGGTGCCGGTGCTGCTGGCCTGCGAGCTTCGCGACCTGCTGACAGACTGCGAGAAGCATGCCCAGCTGTACAGCAGCCTCACCTCCAGCATCCTGGCTGGCTGCATTCAGGTAGGCAGGCTGGTGGGTACAGAGCGAAGGGAGATGGAAGGCAGAACCAGGGGAAGGGGATTCAGTGTGTCCCCATTTGGCATCCCTGTTTGACATGAGTCGTAGCAAACCTGGGGCATTTGTTTCCCAACCTTTACCTCACTTGCTCCTGTTGTTCCAAAATCTGGGGGAAAGTGGGTTGAGTATCTGTTGCCCTTTGATTCTTTCTCACATATGTCTTTTATTTTGTTTGTTTTTCTGTGTTTCCCCCTCCCTCCCTTCCCTTTCTCTCTGATGTTCCGGCTGCAGATGGTGCTGGGCCAGATCGAAGACCACAGACGAACCTACCAGCCCATCAACATCCCCTTCTTTGACGTGTTCCTCAGGCATCTCTGCCAGGGTTCGTGCCCCCTCTGCCTTCTCCTGGCTCCCAACCCAGCATCTGTTCTTCCCTTCTCTTCTGCTCTCCAGTCCCTTTCCTTTTTTCTCTCAACTAACCAGGCTGTGACCGCCACCCCTTCCCACCACCCCCAGGCTCCAGTGTGGAAGTGAAGGAGGACAAGTGCTGGGAGAAGGTGGAGGTGTCCTCCAACCCGCACCGGGCCAGCAAGCTGACGGACCGCAACCCCAAGACCTACTGGGAGTCTAACGGCAGCACCGGCTCCCACTACATCACCGTGCACATGCGCCGTGGTATTCTTGTTAGGTGCGCATACACCCACATGCACAGCCCCATCTGAAATCTCTGAGGGACACACTCAAACCCATTATGTGCAGTGAATAGTAGACACAGACTGTGCTAGGTACAGAGACCCCCTTTCCCCCTGAGCCTGGCGATGTGCTCCCCAGCAGGTACAGATGTCACTCCCTGTGCTTGGTGTTGAAGGAGATCAGCAACTCACTTAGCCTCTCTTTCTGTGGGCATTTGTTTAACGTATACTCTGTGCCAGGCACTGCAATGGTCTGGAGCTACAAGGACAAGATATGGGACCTCTCATCAGGGCACTTGCAGTCTAGTTGGGGAACCAGGTCAACTAAGAGCATAGAGTGAGAACATGGTCGACATGTGCACTGGATCACCAGCCCAGCCGAGAGGTTGGAGAAGGCTTCCAGAAGGAGGGGTGGGCTGAGCTGAGTTTTGAAGTAGAAAATAGCGAGATAAACAGAGGGCAATGGATATTCTAGGCAAGGGACAGCATGTGAGGAAAATGGGAGGAAGAAACAGTGGTGTGTGTGGGGACCTTTAAGTAAATGCATTTGGTTGGAATGAAGGTTGTGTGTAGTGAAGTAGCAGGAGATGAAGCCAGAAAAGTAGGCTGAGCCAGATCACAAAAAGTTGTGTGAGCTAAGAGGTGTGAGCTTTATTCTGCAACGTGGGGTAGCCATTGAAGGGTTTGAAGAAGGGAAGAGACAGAACTGGATTTTTAAATTTAGAACACTCACTCTGGCATTATGGGAGTTGAAAGGTTTATGCAGTGGTCTAGTTAAAAAATAATGGCTGTCTTCAGTTAGGCAGAGGGAATGGGAATAGCCAGGAGGTGATGGACTGGGACATCTTAGGTGGAGTCACGGGACTGGCCATGGGCCTGAGGAGGGAAGCAGAAGAGGGAGATGTCATGGTGACAGTGTCTGGTTGTGGCACAGGGGGGATGGCAGTTTTCTTTCCCAGGAGAAAGAAGGTTTCTGAAGACAGATGATAGTTCCACTTGGGCCTGTTGACTTTGAGGTGCCTTCCACTTTGAGGCATGATATGGAAATGCCTGTGGGACACACAGCAGGAAAGCTCAGGAGAGTAGGGTAGAGATGAGGATTTGGAGTCATTAGGGAATTTTCAGTGGAAAGTATGAGCTTGAATGAAGTCACTTGGGGGAAGATAAAGGCAAAAGCAGAGGGTCTAGGGAAGACTGACGCTTAAGCAGAGGGACAGGAGTCAGGACGAAGTGGTGGGTTGAAGTTGTGAGCTAAGCTCAGAGTCCGGATTCTGACTGAGCCCTCTCTCCTCTCCCAGGCAGCTGACTCTGTTGGTGGCCAGTGAGGACTCCAGTTACATGCCGGCCAGGGTGGTGGTGTATGGGGGTGACAGCACCAGCTGCATCAGCACGGAGCTCAACATGGTGGGGACCCTCGTGATCCCCCTGCACCTTACTCCCTATCCTTCTGTTTGTCCCAGGGCCTTATCAGAAGAGCCCACCCCCTGGGGAATTCCATATCCCTTCCTCCTTGTGAGCAGTGAGTGGAATTAAGGATGTGGATCCGCATGGGTCCGTGGGTTCTGTGCAGGAGCAGTGACGGGCACACACCATCACACACTTGGTTGCTGTCAATAGTCCTTCCAGCCCCACCTTGGAGGTGACAGCTCTCTCTCTTCTCCCCTGCCCCGCCAGGTGAATGTGGTGCCTTCTGCCAGCCGGGTGGTCCTCTTGGAGAACTTGAACCGCTTCTGGCCCATCATCCAGATCCGCATAAAGCGCTGCCAGCAGGTAGGGCAGGGGCAGAGGTGGGGGTCTGGGGAGCGAGAGGTAGCACAGAGTTTCCATAGTGACTGGGTTCCTGCATTTGGGGGCCAGGCTTGGACCAAGGCTTCTCCTCCGTCTGCTTGGGGATGGCCTAGGACCCTGCTGAGTCCCAGAGATGCAGGACTGTCTCGAGTAGCTCTAGGGAACTCAGGGGTGAGGCCAGGCTTTGGTAGTGCTTGGTGACTGGGTGACTTAGGTGACAGATAAGTGTGTGCATGTTATAGGGCGGCATCGACACCCGAGTTCGGGGTGTGGAGGTCCTGGGCCCCAAGCCCACTTTCTGGCCACTGTTCCGAGAGCAGCTGTGTCGCCGTACATGTCTCTTCTACACAATCCGGGCACAAGCCTGGAGCCAGGACATAGCAGAGGACCGCAAGCGCCTCCTCCAGCTCTGTCCCAGGTGGGTGAGGCTGGAAGTGCCCAGGGTAAAGGCCGGAGGAGGTGGTTAAGGGAGCAGGACACTGAAGGGGATATGCTGTGGAGTCTGAAAGGTATAGCAGCGGCCAGGACACAAGGGAAATGAACACAGGTGAGAAGTACGTGCCAGGGAAAAGCTGGGGCGGACTGAGCATGGGGTGATTAGGAGTTGACTGCACTCGAGTGGAGGCCACAAGGAAATTTGTGCCTTTAATCCTGGAACAAACACTGTTTATCCCCAGACTGAACAAGGTTTTGCGCCATGAACAGACTTTTGCTGATCGCTTCCTCCCTGATGATGAGGCCGCCCAAGCGCTGGGCAAGACCTGCTGGGAGGCCCTGGTCAGCCCCCTGGTGCAGAACATCACCTCCCCCGGTAACCATCCCAACCCTGGCCCACTAACCAGCTCCTTGTCACCATTCCCAGGCACCGCCTGGGTTAATGCTCTTGGTTCTCTTGGTTCCTTTATCCTCAAAGGCCTGTCACCTCAGTGTTCCTTTCCTTCCTCCACAGACTGCTCCCTGAGACTCTGGTATTTGACTCTTCCCTCCACCCCACCCCCAGTCTGTTACCATATCCCCAGACTCGAGCTGAAGCAAACCGTGGTGGGAGAAAACCTTTTGTACAATTGCTCCTTCCCTCTCCTCCCGGGCTGTCTGTTGCCCCATTTCCCATGGGGACCTGTTCCTGACCTATCTTCTTTTAGATGCGGAAGGTGTGAGCTCCCTGGGATGGCTGCTGGGTCAGTACTTAGAGCAGAGGGAGAGCTCCCGGAACCTCCTGAGTCGAGCAGCATCCTTTGCCTCTCGAGTTCGTCGCCTTTGCCACTTGCTGGTGCATGTGGAGCCTCCCCCAGGGCCTTCTCCTGAGCCATCCACTCAACCCCGTAAGTCCCCACCGGGGCGGCCGAGCTGAGAACCTGGGCTGCGATAATACCTGGCTCCTCTCCTTGTGGGTGTTACTCTTCCTTACTGCTTTGCTGTGGGCATTTCCAGGGGTCAGTACCCAAGACCCCGAGACTCGCCGGAGGCTGAGATGAAACTCCTTACTTTGCCCTGTGTCTCGACAGCCAGCAAGAACAGTAAGGGTCAGGATCGGAGCCCTGGGCCTTCACCTGTTCTTCCGAGCAGTAGCCTGAGGAACATGACGCAGTGCTGGCTGAGCGTGGTGCAGGAGCAGGTGGGCAGAAGGAAGCTGAACTCTGCGGAGCAGAGGGTCTGCGAGGCTGGCCACATAGTGGGACTTCCCTTTTACATTTCTTGCTCTTTCTCCTCAGGTCAGCAGGTTCCTGGCTGCAGCCTGGAGGGCCCCAGACTTCGTGCCTCGTTACTGTGCACTCTATGAGCACTTGCAGAGAGCAGGCTCAGAGCTCTTTGGGCCTCGGGCAGCCTTCACGCTGGCCCTGCACAGTGGCTTCTCAGGCGCCTTGCTGCAGCAGTCCTTCCTCACGGCTGCTCACGTGAGTACCACCAGCCTCCCAGTCGGTGGGGCGTAAGCTCATGCAAGGCTCACCCCTCTCTGCCCTTTCATCTCCTTTCACTCTCCACTCTCCTCCACTCCCTCTTCCTGGTTCACCAGTGCCCTTTCCATTGCCCAGATGAGTGAGCAGTTTGCCAGACACATTGACCAGCAGATCCAGGGCTGCCTGGTTGGCGGAACCCCTGGAGCAGACATGTTGGGGCAACTTCAGCGGCACCTGGAGCCCATTATGGTCCTTTCTGGCCTGGAGCTGGCCACTACTTTTGAGCACTTTTACCAGTGAGTGAAGGTCTGCAGAGTAGGAGATGGGAGGCCTAGAGTGTAGAGAGGACAAGATTGAGTCTTAGAGGGAAGATGAAGGAGGGCAGTGGGGAGGAGAGATTAAGATCCAGAGATGGCCATGGCATTGGTGGGAAGGAAGAGGTGAGGTAGGGCTGTGACCCAGGTTGGCTGCCGAGTGCCCACACTGAGCCGGGCCTGGGCTGTGTGTGCTGCAGGCACTACATGGCGGACCGTCTCCTGAGCCTGGGCTCCAGCTGGCTGGAGGGGGCTGTGCTGGAGCAGATCGGTTCCTGCTTCCCCAACCGCCTCCCCCAGCAGATGCTGCAGAGCTTGAGTGCCTCCGAGCGGCTGCAGTGCCAGTTCCACCTCTTCCAGCTCCAGCAGCTTGACAGGCTGCTCTTGGAGCAGGAGGATGAGGAAGAACGGGGCTTGGAAGAAGAGGAGGTAAGAGCAAGGGAGAAGAGCGGGAGAACAGGAGAGGAAAGAAGGGAGCCCAAGAATCCTTGAAATTCTTCTCTCTCTCAGGAGGAAGAGGAAGAAGAGGAGTCTGGGAAAGAAGTATTTATCGAGGACCCAGGTCCAACAGTTTCTATACTGGTCCTGTCACCACGCTGCTGGCCCGTCTCCCCACTCTGCTACCTGTACCATCCCAGAAAGTGCCTTCCCACAGAATTCTGTGATGCCCTTGACCGCTTCTCCAATTTCTACAGCCAGAGTGAGGCGATAGGGACAGGCAGTTGGATATTGGGGTGAGATTTGGGGTGGCAAGAGAGGAAGAGGAGGTGACCTTTGGACAGGAATGCATAGATATGAAGAAACATTCTCTAGCAACAGCAGTCTCCTAGGGAAGGGTGAAGAAGTGTGGGTTAGCTTTTCATTAATTTCTCATTTCCTTCAACTTTATATGAATTGGTTCTATTTTCCTTTTTCTAACTTCAAGTTGCATGCTAGTCTTTTCAGACTTTTTTAAAAATAAAAGTATTTAAGGCTATTAATCTCCCTCTCAATATTACTTTAGCTGCATTCTGTAAGATCTATATTTTTTGTTGTTAATCCTCACCCCAGGATATTTTTTCCATTGATTTTTAGAGAGAGTATAAGGGAAGGGTAGAGAGAGAGAAAATATCAATGTGAGAGAGACACATCGATTGGTTGCCTCCCACACATGTCCTGACCAGGGCTGGGGACCGAGTCTGCAACTGAGGTATGTCTCTTGACTGGAATCCAACCCTCGACTATTCAGTCTGGGGGCCAATGCTCTAACCACAAAGCCAAACAAGCTAGGGTGGATTTGTTTATTTTATGTATATATATATATATATATATATATATATATATATATATATGTATATGTATGTAATATTTTTTATTGAGGTATAATTAGTAGTCAGTAAAGTACACACATCTTAATTGTGACTTAATGAATTTTATATCCATATGCATTTCCTTAACCATCCCCAGCTCAAGATGCAGAATACTTCTAGCACCCAGAAAGCTCCCTCCTTCATCTCCTTCATGTCTCCTTTCTAGTCAGTATCTTCTTCCAAGGAAACTGTTGTTCTTCCCTTTGTCACCATAGATTTTTGCCTGTATATGAACATCATATAGTTGGAATCAGAGAGTATATATTCTGCTGTATCTAATTTCCTTCTCTCAACTTAATGTCTGTGGGAGTGATCCAGGTTGTCAATTGTATCATTACTTTGTTCTTTTGTATTGCTGAGTCATATTCCATTGTAGGAATATATTTGCCCTTTCTGCTGCTGATGGGCATTTGGGATGTTGAATAAGTTTTTATTATGTAACCAGAGGCCCGGTGCACAAAATTTGTGCTTGCGGGGAGGGTGTCCCTCAGCCCAGCCAGCACCCTCTCCAATCTGGGACCCCTCGAGGGATGTCCGACTGCCCGTTTAGGCCCGATCCTACTGGGATCGGGCCTAAACGGGCAGTCGGACATCCCTCTCACAATCCAGGACTGCTGGCTCCCAACTGCTCACCTGCCTGCCTTCCTGATTGCCCCTAACCACTTCTGCCTGCCAGCCTGATCCCCCCTAAACACTCCCCTGCAAGCCTGATTAATGCCTAACTGCTCCCCTGCCAGCCTGTTTGCCCCTAACTGCTCTCCCCTGCAGGCCTGGTCCCCCCCAACTGCTCTCCCCTGCAGGCCTGGGTCCCTCCTAACTGCCCTTCCCTGCAGGCCCGGTTGCCCCCAACTTCCCTCCTCTGCCGGCCTGGTCACCCCTAACTGCCCTCCCCTGCAGGCTTGATCACCCCCAACTGCCCTCCTTTGTAGGCCTGGTCCCTCCCAACTGCCCTCCCCTGCTGTCCTGATTGCCCCCAACTGCCCTCCCTTGCAGGCCTGGTCTCTCCCAACTGCCCTCCCCTGCTGGCCTGATCGCCTCCAACTGCCCTCCTTTGCAGGCCTGGTCTCTCCCAACTGCCCTCCCCTGCTTGCCATCTTGTGTCCACATGGGGGCAGTCATCTTTGACCACATAGGGGCAGCCATCTTGTGTGTTGGAGTGATGGTCAATTTGCATATTACTCTTTTATTAGATAGGATAGAGGCCTGGTGCACGGGTGGGGGCCAGCTGGTTTGCCCTGCAGGGTGTCCCGGATCAGGGTGGGGGTTCCCTTGGGGCGTGGGGCGGCCTGGGCGAGGGGCCTGTGGTGGTTTGCAAGCTGGCCACGCCCCCCAGCAACCCAAGCGGAGGCCCTGGTATCTGGGATTTATTTATCTTCTATAATTGAAACTTTGTAGCCTGGAGCGGAGCCAGGCCTCCTGCTCGCTCCATGGCCGCAGCCATTTTTGTTGGGATTTATTTATCTTCTATAATTGAAACTTTGTAGCCTTGAGTGGAGGCCTGGGCTGGAGTGTGCGGAAAGCTTGGCTTCCTTTATCGCCAGGGGCAACCCAAGCCTCCTGCTCTCTCCAGCTCCGTGGCTGCCGCCATTTTTGTTGGGATTTATTTATCTTCTATAATTGAAACTTTGTAGGCTTGTGTGGAGGCCTGGGCCCGCCAGGGTGTGTGGAAAGCTTGGCTTCCTCCATTGCCAGGGAAACCCAAGCCTCCTGCTCACTCCGTGGCCACAGCCATCTTGGTTGGGGTTAATTTGCATATTCCCTCCTGATTGGCTGGTGGGCATGGCTTGTGGGTGTAGCGGGGTGATGGTTAATTTGCATATTGCTCTTTTATTAGATAGGATATTTTTATTGTTTAGTTCAGAGAATTTTCTAATTTTTATTATTTTTTTCTTTGACTTACTAGTTTTCTACAAGTAGATTTTAAAATTTCCAAGCAGGTTTTTCTTTGTTTTGTTTGTTTAGTGGTTTTTTTTTGGTATACTGGACAATGCTCCAACCAACTGAGCCACCTGGCCAGGGCTGTTTAGTATTCTTTTTGTTTTAGATTTCAACCTTCATTCCATGGTGGCCAAAGAACATGGTTTTTGTGATACTGAACTTTGCCATTTATTGAGACTTCCTTTGTGGCCAAGTAGATGGTCAAATTTTATAAGTGTCCCATGTATGATTAAGAAGAATGTGTTTTTTCTGTTGCTGGATACAAGATTACACGTATTTCACTAAATTGACCTTGTCATTGTATTGTTCAAGCTTTCTATAACCTTATTTTTATCTGCTTGATCTATGACTGAGAGAGGTGTGCTTTAATCTACCATTATGATAGTGAATTTCTAAATTAATTATGTAAATTTCCCTTTATATGTTTTGACTATGTTATTACATACAACTTTAAAATTATTTAACAGTGCTGCTAATAGAACTTTCTGCAAGGATGGAAATGTTCTGCACTGTTCAATATGATAGACATTTGTGGCTATTGAGTACTTGAAATATGACTAGTTCGCTGGGGAACTGAATATTTAATTTTATTTACTTTAACCAGTTTAAGTAGCCACAGGTGGCTCCTGGCTATCACAATGGGCTGTGCAGGTATAGAATCTTCTTGGTTAGATCTTGTTATTATGGAGTGACCTCCTAGTGAAGCTCTTAAAGTCTGGTATTAATACTATACCAGCTTTCCTTGGTTACTGTCTTTCTAGTACATCTTTTTTTTATCCTTTTACTTTTTGTTTGGATGGATAATTCTTTAGATCTTTTTTATTTATTTATTTCTTAAATATATTTTTATTGATGTCAGAGAGAAAGGGAGAAGGAGAGAGAGATAGAAACATCAAACATCAGTGATAGCAGAGAATCATTGATCGGCTGCCTCCTGCACTCCCCTTATTGGGGATCGAGCCTGCAACCTGGGCATGTGCACTGACTGGGAATTGGTATTTTTTCCATTGATTTTTAGAGAGAGTATCAGGAACCACTACCATGGTTCATAGGTTGAAGGTCAACCACTGAGACACAAGAGCTGGGCTCAGGGTATTACATTTGGAAGCACACAATTTCCCTCTATTCCTCTTTTGGGATGTTAATTTTGACAGCTGTATTGTTAATATTTTTTCTCCCTTGGTGTTATTAATAAGCAGTCTGTTGGGGGAGATACTTTTAAACCATGCCAATATTCTACTCTCATCAGAATTTCCTCCAGTATCATTTACTTTTTTTTGCCATAGTCTAATATTTTAGGCATGTGTCTTATAAATACCTAGAATTTATTTTGTATTCAACTAATAATCTCTCTTTTTGAGTTGTCATTGTTAGCCTATTTATAATTACTATGAGTAACCATGTATTGGGTTTTTATTTCTAACCTCATTTTTTGTATTTTAGTTCATCATTTTTATATTTTAACATTTTAGTTATTTCATATACACAACAGAATATAGGGGTTGGCAAAGGTAGATTTACAGTTGTGAGGATGCAGAACAGTTTATTCTTGTATTATTATTTATTAACTAGAGGCCCAGTGCATGAAATTAGTGCACAGGGGGTGTCCCTCAGCCCAGCCTGCACCCTCTCCAATCTGGGACCCCTCGAGGGATGTCCGACTGCCCATTTAAGCCCGATCCCACTGGGATCGGGCTTAAATGGGCAGTCGGACATCCCTCTCACAATCCAGGACTGCTGGCTCCCAACTGCTCGCCTGCCTGCCTTCCTGATTGCCCCTAACCACTTCTGCCTGCCAGCCTGATTGATGGCTAACACCAGCCTAAACACTCCCCTGCCAGCCTGATTGATGCGTAACTGCTCCCCTGCCAGCCTATTTTCCCCTAACTGCCCTCCCCTGCAAGCCTGGTCACCCCTAACTGCCCTCCCCTGCAGGCCTGGTCACCCCTAACTGCCCTCCCCTGCAGGCCTGGTCACCCCTAACTGCCCTCCCCTGCAGGCCTGGTCCCCCCCAACTGCTCTCCCCTGCAGGCCTGGGTCCCCCCCCAACTGCTCTCCCCTGCAGGCTTGGTCACCCCTAACTGCCCTCCCCTGCAGGCCTGGTCCCCCCACCTGCTCTCCCCTGCAGACCTGGGTCCCTCCCAACTGCCTTTCCCTGCAGGCCTGGTTGCCCCCAACTTCCCTCCTCTGCCGGTTTGGTCACCCCTAACTGCCCTCCCCTGCAGGCTTGATCGCCCCCAACTGCCCTCCCCTGCAGGCCTGGTCCGTCCCAACTGCCCTCCCTTGCTGGCCATCTTGTGGTGGCCATCTTTTGTCCACATGGGGGCAGGATCTTTGACTACATGGGGCAGCCATCTTGTGTGTTGGAGTGATGGTCAATCTGCATATTACTCTTTTATTAGGTAGGATAGAGGCCTGGTGCATGGGTGGGGGGCAGCTGGTTTGCCCTGCAGGGTATCCCCGATCAGGGTGGGGGTTCCCTTGGGGTGTGGGGCGGCCTGGGCGAGGGGCCTGTGGTGGTTTGCAAGCTGGCCACGCCCCCTGGCGACCCAAGCGGAGGCCCTGGTATCTGGGGTTTATTTATCTTCTACAGTTGAAACTTTGTAGCCTGGAGCGGAGCCAAGCCTTCTGCTTGCTCTGTGGTGGCAGCCATTTCTGTTGGAATTTATGTATCTTCTATCATTGAAACTTTGTAGCCTTGAGTGGAGGCCTAGGCTGGCAAGGGCAGGCGGAAAGCTTGGCTTCTTCCATCGCCAGGGAAACCCAAGCCTCCCTCTTGCTCTCTGTGGCTGTAGCCATCTTGGTTGGGTTTATTTGCATATCTGCTCCTGATTGGCTGGTGGGTGTGGCTTGTGGGCGTGGTTTGTGGGTGTAGCGGAGTGATGGTTAATTTGCATATTACTCTTTTATTAGATAGGATTATTATTTTTTGTATTATAACCGTAAACTTACTTTGCTAACCCCTGTATATAAAACATGTATAGTTAAAAGAACTACTTGAACATCTTTATAGATATGGTTCTACACTGAGTGTTTGTGATTTTTTTTCCTTCTTTTGGATTGGTTTTTTAAAACTCCTTTTTTGTTTCTATCAGTTTTGGGAGTTATGCATTCTATTTCTTTCTTTCTTTTTTTTTTTTTTTTTAAATATATTTTATTGATTTTTTACAGAGAGGAAGGGAGAGGGATAGAGAGTTAGAAACATCGATGAGAGAGAGACATCGATCAGCTGCCTCCTGCACGCCCCCTACTGGGGATGTGCCCGCAACCAAGGTACATGCCCTTGGCCGGAATCGAACCCGGGACCCTTCAGTCCGCAGGCCAACGCTCTATCCACTGAGCCAAACCGGTTAGGGCTATGCATTCTATTTCTATACTTGGTTACCCTTATATTTTTAACCTGTATGTTTGACTTGTTAATAATATTACTTCCCACCTTCTTGAATAATAAAAGGATCATAGAAAAATCTTAACTTCAGCGCTAATTTCCATCTTGCTGGTTACTGTTGTTCAGTATTTTAGAATTATCTATTTTTAGTCATTATTATTATTGTTTTATTCAGTTAATGTTTAGATTTGCCATCATACCAACTGCTTTAGTCATCATTCCTTTTGCATCTTTATCCTTCTTTTTGAGTTTAATTTTTTTCCTAAATCTATCCTTTAGAAGTTTCCTCATTGAGGGCATATAGGTAGAAATGATCAGTTTTTGTTTGAGAATGGTTTATTTTCAGCCTCATTTAAAAAATATTTTTATTACAATAAATTTCAGACATACTCAAAAGTAGACAGACTAGATAAAGTCCAGTGTAGCAACATACATCAATTCATGGATAATCTTTTTTTTAATTCTCACCCGAGGATATTTTTTTCCATTGATTTTTAGAGAGAATGGAAGAGAGAGGGAAAGACAGAGACAAATATCGATGTGAGAGAAATACATCGATTAGTTGCCTCCTGCTCGAGCCCTGATTAGGTCCCAGGCCAGAGAGGAGCCTGCAACCGAGATACGTGCCATTGACTGGAATCACACTTGGTCCACAGGCCAACGCTCGATCCACTGAGCCAAACCAGCTAGGGCCATCATGTTTCATCTCTATCCCCACCCACTTATCTCAGCTCTGAAATTGAAAAGATAAGGACTCTCTTTTTAAGGCAAGGACACTACATTATAAACCTTTAGAAGTTAACAATTCCTAATATCAAATATACATTTAGTGTTCATGTTTATGTAATTGTGAAGACTGTTTAAAATTAGGTGTTTTTGTTTATTGAGGATCTAAACCAAGCCCACATATTGCACTTGATTTAGTTCTATTTTTCATTTCCCTCAATCTATGGGTTCCTGTCTCCCCCCTTTTTTTTTCCTACCCCTTTTGCGATTGTTTGTGGAGGAAACTGGGTTGTTTTCCAAGTAGAGTTGTTGACAGGTTGGATTTTGCTGATTGTATCCATGTGGTGTCCTCTAGCATGCTCCTCTGTTTCCTTTATTTCCTAAAAACTGATCATTAACTATAGAAGCTCATTCAGCTTTGGGTTTGATTTCTTGGGCAGGAACACTGCATAGGTGGTGTTGTGTACTTCTCCAGGAGGCGTGTTACATCTAGCTGTCTTTCTGTGCTAAGGTGGATCAGTGGGTGTCAGTGTTGTTAGTCTGATGTACACATTACATATAGTTTCCCATCAGCTTTCCACTACCAGGGGTGAGCAAACTTTTTGACTCGAGGGCTGCAATGGGTTCTTAAACTGGACCGGAGGGCCGGAACAAAAGCATGGATGGAGTGTTTGTGTGAACTAATATAAATTCAAAGTAAAGGAGCGGAGGGGAGAGCAAGAGAACCCTCCGCTCTTTCGGCTCCGCGGGCCGGATAGAACAGCCGAAAGGGCCGGATCCGGCCCGTGGGCCGTAGTTTGCCCACGGCTGCACTAGACCAATGGTCGGCAAACTCATTAGTCAACAGAGCCAAATATCAACAGTACAACGATTGAAATTTCTTTTGAGAGCCAAATTTTTTAAACTTAAACTTCTTCTAATGCCACTTCTTCAAAATAGACTCGCCCAGGCCGTGGTATTTTGTGGAAGAGCCACACTCAAGGGGCCAAAGAGCCGCATGTGGCTCACGAGCCGCGGTTTGCCAACCACTGCACTAGACAGTCATTCATTGTCATTGCATAGGTTGATCATCTCACTAGGGGTTACGGACTAATGACATTCTAGTTCTATCATTCCTTCCTCGTGTTATTTGCTGGAATGCTTTCTCTATACAGAGAAACTTTTCTCATCAGCGTTTTAGTTACCTTGAAGTACCGTTGATACAGGAAAGGCTTGACTCTTTCCTCCTCCCCTTTATTTTGAACCAGTTTTCAAAATAATGTGTTGGTTCTCTAGCATCCTCTAAAGATGCCCAATGAAGTCTTCTAAAAAAAAATCATCATTGTGAATTCATGGATTTAAAAAAATTTTACATGTTTTAATCTATCGCGGGTGTCATTCTTTTGTTGTTCAAACTGTCCCATCGTAGGCCAGAGAGACCTCTCAGGTGGCTCCATTGGAAACTCTCTGCCTTTGACAGCGTCCTTGCTCTCTAGTCAGAGCACACTTGCCAGGCTCGCCTTGCCTAAGCTGGGACACAGGGCAAGGAAGAGACCCAGCCTAGAGGATCTGTCCGCTCCTTAAGGGCAAAGCCCAGGTCTCTGGTGTTTCTTCCATGGAGCCTGTCTGACGCAGGGCGGGACACAGGGTGGGCTCCCAGATACCTGTGACTTGCCAGGGAGGCGGCCTAGAGGAGGCTGCGCTCCGGAGGCTGTATATGCTGGGGCCTGAGAGACTAGCAGGAGCAAACCTAACTAATTGTACATCCTCGCCTCAGCGCCTAACCCCCTTTTCCCTGTTATGTGTCTCCACCCTTCTCCTCGACATGCTCCCAGGTCAGAACCATCCAGTCCGGGGGCCACATCGGCGGCTGCAGTGGACGTGGCTGGGCCGGGCTGAGCTGCAGTTTGGGGACCAGACCCTGCATGTGTCTACCGTGCAGATGTGGCTGCTGTTGAATTTCAATCAGACAGAGGTGCCTCAGCTCCTCAGCCTCTCTGTCTTCTTTCCCCCCTTGTCTGCCACTGTTTTAAATTCTGTTCCTCCTCCCATCCTTTCTTCCCACTCTGACTGTCCCTGTTTCTCCTCACCAGGAGGTGTCAGTAGAAACCTTGCTGAAGAATTCTGACCTCACCCCACAGCTGCTGTTGCAGGCACTCCTGCCCCTCACCTCTGAGAATGGCCCTTTGACCCTGCATGAGGGTCAGGACTTTCCACATGGGGGTAGGTCAGTGGGGCTGGCCTGAGACTCTGCTCATAGGGTGTGGGGCCCCTGGGTGGGGTAGTGTAGTAGGGAATGAACGGGTCCCTTTTTGGCCCTCTCCCTCCTCGGGTACTAACTGGCAGTAAGTTCCAGGTGTGCTGCGAGTCCATGAGCCTGCACTCTGGCCCTATGGGAAGGCCCTGTGGCTGATACCTCCCCAGAAGTACCTGGATGTAAAGAAGGATGAGGGTCGAACCCTGGAACAGAAGAGGAACCTCTTGAGCTGTCTTCTTGTCCGTATCCTCAAAGCCCATGGGGAGGAGGGCCTCCACATTGATCAGCTGGTTTGTCTGGTAGGCAGAGAGGGGGCCCTGAAGTTAGGGGAGGCGGGGAGGAAGCTGTGCTTGGGGTTAGAGGTTAGAGCCAGGGGTCACCACAAGGCAGGGTAAACTGTCAGTGTGAGCCCTCACAGGGTGACATTTCTGTCTGGGTTTTCTATCCCTGATAGGGCCGGTAGACTGAAAGTAGAGACAGGACATGAGTGTTTACCCTGTGCCAGGTCCTTACTCTAAGAGTTTGCATTATTAAGTCATTTAATCCGCACAACAACTCTGTGAGATAGGCAGTATTATTATTATTATCGTCCTTTTCATTTGACAGGTAAGAAAAATGAGGCATGAGAGAGTTAGTAACTTATCCGTTGTCACACAGCTAGTAAGTGGCACAGCTGGGCATCGAACCTAGGCAGGCTGCTCCTCTAGGTAACATGCCTGCCTGTTTCCTCCTCCCATCCAGGTGCTGGAGGCCTGGCAGAAGGGCCCAAACCCTCCTGGGAGCCTGGGCCGCACTGTTGCCGGGGGTGTGGCCTGTACCAGTACAGATGTCTTCTCTTGTATCCTGCACCTCCTGGGCCAGGGCTATGTGAAACAGCGTGATGACTGGCCCCAGATGCTGATGTATGCCACCCCAGAGCCCATGGGGCCCTGCCGGGGCCAGGCAGAGATCCCCTTCTGTGGCAACCAAACCACTGAGACCTCCAAGCCTAGGTAGCCACCCCCAACCCCAGCTCCCTGCTGCAGGGGCTCCAAGCCCATAGAGAGAGATGGGCTCCCCGAGACAGATGGCACCTCAATAACGTGGGAGGGGCCAGGTTCCCTGGTGGAAACGCACGTCATTTCTTTGTCTAACCCCTTTTCCCTCTCCCTGTATTTTCCCCAATTCGATCGTCCTCATTCCTCCTCCCAGTGCCATCACCCCTTCTTTTCCTTTCTAATCAAGGGCCTTGCTGTCCCCCTCCTCCTAGAGTCAGCCCTTAGCAAGGGATCCACACATGTGAGCTCCTTTATATATGTCTCATTTAAGCAAATACGAAATATGCAATATGTATTGAGTGCTATGTACTCTGCTCAGTGAAATATACAAACTATAATGGGAAGCCTGTTCTAGAGGAATTTGCCATAGCTGTCCCTTCAGTACCTAAAACTTTTGCATCAGATCCAATTCACCAGTTTTTAGGGCACCTCTTCAATGCCTGTTATTTGCATTGGGTATAGAGTGAGTTCTCTAGACTATTTCTCCCCCTTTCACATATGCATACATCACCTGGAGTCTTGTTAAAATGCAGATCCTGCTTCAGTAGAGCTGCCTCTGATACCTGTGCTGCTGGTCCACAGACCACACTCTTTCTCACCAGACATGCTGGTAGCATTTGGGTGGGACCTACAGTGGGACTGTCCCATCTACTGTAGGTCAGTTAGCATCCTGACCCCCACCCACTAGATTCCTGTGGTGCCCGCAGTCATTTTGACATCCAGCCCAACCCCCACACCTACAAATGCTTCGGTGGAGGACCCTGCTGTGACAGTTGGTTTGGGGGGTTATTCTCTGGCTGGTTAAGTAAGTGTGAGCAGGGGTGTGCAAGCAGGGAGCTGGGAGACAAGGTGGGGTTCAGTTAGTAGCTTGTATAAGCAGGACCGGGAGACAGACCACTGACTTTTCTGCCCCCCAAGCCCAGATGCTGTGGCCGCCCTGGCATCCCTTCAGCTGCCTGCAGGCCGCACCATGAGTCCCCAGGAGGTGGAAGGGTTGATGGAGCAGACGGTGCGGCAGGTACAGGAGACACTCAACCTGGAGCCAGATGTAGCTCAGCACCTTTTGGCTCATTCCCACTGGAGTGCTGAACAGCTGCTGCAGAGCTACAGTGATAACCCCCAGCCACTGCTGCTGGCAGCTGGGCTCCGGGTGCCCCAGCCCCAGGCTGCCCCTACACGCCCCGACCACTGCCCTGTCTGTGTCAGCCCCCTGGAGCCGGATGACGACTTGCCCTCTCTCTGCTGCAGGCACTACTGCTGCAAGGTGAGGCCCCAGCTCTCTCCTGCCCCTGACTTTCTACTCGAATGCGGTTCCTTGGCAACTACTGGTTCTAGCCCTAGCGCCGCCATTGCCTACCCTGAATGTGGGACAGGTCTCTTAGTCCCTCTTAAACTAGTTTTGTCATCTGCCTTGACCTTCTGAAGGGTGCTTGTTAGGATCCAGCGATATTGGTATGCATCAGTGATTCTCAAACTGGACTGCATGTTATAATCACTGGGAGCTTTGTTTTTTAATCCTCACCCAAGGATATTTTCCCATTGATTCTTGGAAGAGAGAGGGAAAGACAGAGAGAAACATCAATGTGAGAGAAACACATTGATTGGTTGCCTCCTGCACTGCACCCTGACCAGGGCCCAAGGCCCAGGCAGGAGGAGTTTGCAACTGAGGTATGTGCCCTTGACCGGAGTCGAACCCGGGACCCTTCGGTCTGCAGGCCAACACTCTACCCACTGAGCCAAACAAACTAGGGCAATCACTGAGAGCTTTTAAAGATCCTGATGATCATGCTATGTCCCAGGCCAAGTAAATCAGAATTTCTGCAGGTGAAACCCCAGCATATGGAGCATTAAAAGCTCCTCAGGTGATTCCAGTATCAGTCAAGTTTGAGGACTATACACAGACACAGACACACACACATACGTCTCACACACACACACACACACATCTCACACACAATGTACTTTAAGGCACTTTGGAAATGAGGTGTTATTAAATTGGTGATGACAATAGTTTATGGTTTCCTTTTCACCATTCAAGTCTTTATCTTAGAATATCTTCACTTCTTTTATATGGGTGTGCAAAAGTAGGTCTATAGTTGTTCATATGGGAAATAATACACTAATCTACACTAATGAAAGAGTAAGATGCAAATTGACTATACCTTCGCGACTCCCACTAGCCAATCAGGAGCGAGCATGCAAATTAACCCAACAAAGACGGCGGGGTAATTTGCATACACAGGCACCGAGTGCCCTAGCTGCTCTGGGCCTCTGGGCAGCATGGGAAGGCGGAAAGGTGGCTCTGGGCTGGAGCGAAGGCGTTGCCAGCAGCCAGGGGAAGGAAGGCCCATTCTTGCACGAATCTTCGTGTATTGGGCCTCTAGTTAATAAATAATAATACAGGAATAAACTGTGTTTCGTGGACTCACAACTACAAACCTACTTTTGCTCCACTCTGGTATATACTCTTATTTAATATAAAAATGAAAAGAAGTATTATAAACCAGGACATAGCACAAAAGTATGGGAAGGCAGGGTTTGCTGCTGTGAAGCTGATGCAGACAAGGCCGTAGGTTGGGGAGCGAGTATGTAGTCTTCAGAGGCAGGGAATCCGAGTGCTGAGGGTCTGGAGCGAGTATGTAGTCTTCAGAGGCAGGGAACCCGAGTGCTCAGGGTCTGATGTTCCCTCCCTCACAGACATCAGCTTAACAGGATGAGTGCCGTTGTTGCCATGAATTGTCACTGCCTCTCCCTGCAGTGTCCAGTGGTGTGTGGTCTGGGACAGGTGCATTGCATGCTTGCACCTTTTTCCTTCCCTTTTGCTCGGTTTCAAGTTACTCTTTTCACATAGGTGTCCATGCTCGCTTTTCTCTAGGTCCTTCTGACTTCCTTGACACATCTATTTTTTCATTCAACTAATATTTGTCATGGGTTTACTGTGTGCACAGTACTGGGTGCTGAATGAGGGAGTGGGAAAACCCAAGCAAGAAGTAACTAGAGGGCTGGGAATAACAGCAGCTAATAGTTACGGGGACTCGCTCTGGGCCATTGTGCTGTCTCACACACATTCTTTGCTTGGTTCCATCCTGGTTCTCTGGGAGGCAGGGACTTGCCATCCCCATTTGATAGACTGCAGAGGGAGGCACTGGGTGGAGAAGGAACCTGTCCAGGGCCAGGATTGGGTTTGGGCAGTCTCATCCGGGGCCCACACTCTTAGGATAAGTGCAGGGAAGAGACTACAGTGGGTCATGTTGTTGGAAGTGACTGGGGTTAGGAGTGGGCTGAAGGCCTCGTAAGGGACTTCAGACTGGGGAGATTGGTGAAGGCCCATCTGAGGAGGTGATCTCGGGGGGAAGAGTGGCGAATGGAGGGAAGAGTAAACATGTGCTGAAGTGGTGGGACAGCGGGGGGAGAGGTTTGGCAGGTGCAAGGGGCCAGTTGGTGGGGATTGGCACACAGTGGGCTGCAGTGGTTCTCAACCTTTCTAATGCCGCGACCCTTTAATACAGTTCCTCATGTTGTGCTGACCCCCAACCATAAAATTATTTTCGTTGCTACTTCATGACTGTAAATTTGCTACTGTTATAAATCGTAATGTAAATATCTATGTTTTCCGATGGTCTTAGGCGACCCTGCTAGCGGTTCTCAACCTGTGGGTTGTGACCCACTGCTGTAGAGCCTAAGACCACCGGAAAACACAGATATTTACATTACGATTCCTAACAGTAGCAAAATCACAGTCATGAAGTAGCAACGAAAATAATTTTATGGTTGGGGTCACCACAACATGAGGAACTGTATTAAAGGGTCGCGGCATTAGAAAGGTTGAGAACCACTGCTCTCAGGGAAGCCATGGTGGGTGTAAGCAGGGGAGTGATATGCTCTAATGCACATTTCTGAAAGGGTCACTTTGTGTGGAGAAAAGGCTTGGACAGGACAAGAGAGGAAGCAGGGACACCCCTTCGGAGACTGGTACAAACAGGCCAGAGAAGGTGGTCGTTTGGCCTCAGGACAGGGCAAGAGCGGAGTGGATGGGCTGGGCTGCAATTGGAGGTAGAGCAGGTGGGGCTTGGGACAAGGGAATGGAGGGTGATTCTTGGGTTTTTTAGTATCTGGGTAGATGGGATGTGTCATCTTTTACTGGCTCAGGGAAATGTTGGGCCCGGGAACAGGATTTTGAGGGGGAAATGCAGTCTTTTGTGTCCATGAAGTATGAGCTGCTTGTTGGGACCTGTGTGGGACTGGCAAGTAGACATTGGGTTTTCAAAATCAGAATTCAGTAGAGAGGCCAGGGTATCACCCAAGGAGAGAGAAACAGGCCCAGGACATTGAACTTGGGGCACCCCCACCCTATAGCGATGTGGAGATAGGGAGCCTAAAAACACCACTGAGAAAAACAGGCTGATGGACAAGCCCCAGCAGAGGAGGAGCCTATGACTAAGTCATGGCCAAATGGCACAAATGAAAGGCAGGAGAACTCAGGGTGGGGAAGCCTGGGGTCTGGAGCAGTTGGAGGTGGCTTCCCAGGATGGGCCTTGAGTGGCAGGTGGGATTGTCAGAGGGCCTGAGACCCAATACCAGTTGGGCTGGGCAGTGGAAACAGCATGAGCAAGAGCAAGCCCATAGCTGAGGGGGTACCTAAGGGTGAGAGGTAACCAAGCTGTCCTCTGGTGGTGAGAGATCCTGTTTCCTCTATGTGCCTGCAAGTAGCTGTCTGAATTTGGAGAAATTTCCTATTTTATCTTGGAAATACAGGAATTTTGCATTCAACTTCTCAATTTATGTGGGTTTCTTTCACTATATGAAAAGGAGTTTGGCCCTAACTGGTTTGGCGTCTGCCTGCAAACTGAAGGGTCCCAGGTTCGATTCCGGTCAAGGGCATGTACCTTGGTTGCGGGCATGTCCCCAGTAGGAGGTGTGCAGGAGGCAGTTGATCGATGTTTCTCTCATGGATGTTTCTAACTCACTATCCCTTTCCCTTCCTCTCTGTAAAAAATCAATAAAATATATTTTTAAAAGGGGGAGGGGTTTGCCCTGGTCAATGTTTCTCAGTGGTTAGAGCATTGGCCCATGCACCAATGGGTCTCGGGTTCGATTTCCAGTCAGGGACATGTGGCTGGGTTGCAGGTTCAATCCCTGGGCCTGGTAAGGGCATGTGCAGGAGGCAACCAATTGATGTTTCTCTCTCCCTTCCACTCTAAAAATCCATTAAAAAATATCCTTGTTTTGTTTAGTACAAGTCCAGGCCAGTGCTTCCCATCTATCCTGGAGCTTTGGTACCACAGATACATGTCCTCTCCTGGGGTCAAGTGCATCGTTTGGAAAGCTCCGCCATCTACAGTGTGAGGGAAGGGGTTCTTAATGGACTATCCTAGGAGGCTCAGGCTGCTGATCACGCATAAACCAAGTGGGTTTGATGGGGAGAGGCAAGGGTGGGGAGGTTTTTGGGATCAGCTCCGGCAGTAGTTTAGGAATCGACAATGACCTGGTTTAGGGTGAGGCAGTGACATGGGCGTAAGACAAGGATTCAAGAAGGTTCTGATCCTGGAACTGGAGCGGAGCTGGGTGCCGTTTCTCAGGATTTGGGAGCTGCAGTGGGCAAGTCTGTTTTGTGGAGAAGAGGCCAAGGTTGGGGGGACAGAGCCTCCAGACAGGCATTGAGGTGAGCAATGGAGCCAGGAGGAGAGGCCACAGCTGTGTTTGCAGTGTCCAAGGCCACCCAGTGGGGAAGGGGACCCACCTCCCTGGCCTTCTTCCTCTCTGACCTCCTTGCTCTCGCCAATTCTTTCTTAGAACTTGAATCTTTCTTATTTTAATTCTCTTTACCTGCTCTCTCTATGTCCATCCCAACAATTATAATTAGGCTGCTATCCTGGCCCGCATATCCTCAAAGACAACTGTAATTTGGACCAATCCCAGAAAAATCAGTGGAAGCCAGAAAGATTAGGGTCAGTTTTGAGGTTGATCTAGAAGCTGCTTGTCTCTGGCCTTCTGCATCATTGGGGAGAGGTGTGCGATGATGACCAGGACACCCTTCTGGTGCTGCTCCCATGCTTCCCTGAGCGCCCCCTCCTTTGCCCTCCCAGTCTTGCTGGAATGAGTATCTGACAACTCGAATCGAGCAGAACCTGGTGATGAATTGCACCTGTCCCATTGCCGACTGCCCTGCCCAGCCCACGGGAGCCTTCATTCGTGCCATTGTCTCCTCGCCAGAGGTCATCTCCAAGGTACCCTCTCCTCTGAGAGAGGCTCCGGTGCAAGCCAGAGGGGCAGACCCCAGGGAATGGGCTGACTGCGGGGTGCTGGGGGGCCTAGAGGTGTGGCGACCTAGAGAGCCAGGCCCTCACCTGTGGCACCTCTGTTCCCCACAGTACGAGAAGGCTCTGCTGCGTGGCTATGTGGACAGCTGCTCCAACCTGACGTGGTGCACCAACCCTCAGGGCTGTGACCGCATCCTGTGCCGCCAGGGCCTGGGCTCAGGGACCACCTGCTCCAAGTGTGGCTGGGCCTCCTGCTTCAACTGTAGCTTCCCTGAGGTGGGTGCCCACCCCAGCCCTGATGCTGAGCTAGGACCCACACCCGTCCCTGCTCAGCACATGCAGATTCTGCTTTGTCCTCATCCTCCGCCACCTCCTCCTGTCATCCTCCAAATGGGACCTCCCTCCCTTCCGCCTCCCACGAACAATAGCAGGAGGGCCACCCTCAGTAAGGGCTGGGCTGTGTCCTCACCTCCCCTCCTGCTCCAGGCACACTACCCTGCCAGCTGTGGCCACATGTCTCAGTGGGTCGATGATGGCGGCTACTATGATGGCATGAGTGTGGAGGCCCAGAGCAAGCACCTGGCCAAGCTCATCTCTAAGCGCTGTCCCAGCTGTCAGACTCCCATCGAGAAGAATGAAGGGTGTCTGCAGTAAGAAGGGGGTGCTGTGGGCCCTGGGGGAGTCAGCAGGCACAGGAGAGAGTAGAGGCCTGGTAGTAAGAAAGGGGTGGTGGGGCTTCTGAAAAGCTGAGCAACAAGGGCAGTTACTCAACTACCCTTTCTGGGCACCCTCCAGAGTGATTCCCTCATCTCATGTCCCCCCATTTTTAGTCTACAGTGTATGGGGGACTCAGAAGCAAGGGTGCTTTCAGTAGGAACTGGTAAAGGTTAGGCGTGGAGGGGCCAGGGACACCGTTGGTGGTGCATCTAGGCCCCTGGCTTTCCTGGTGTGGCCCTGGCCAGAGGCAGGAGTCCTCTGACCAGACAGCTTCCTCCGTAGCATGACCTGCGCCAAATGCAACCATGGATTCTGCTGGCGCTGCCTCAAGTCCTGGAAGCCAAATCACAAAGACTATTACAACTGCTCTGCCATGGTAAGGGGCTGGGCACCGAGGAGCAGAGAGGCCCAAAGGCAGGCAGGAGGGGCCCTGAGCAAAGAGGGCTCTGTGTGAAGAGCAGCCTAACAGTTGTTGGGACAGTGGCTCAGTGGGGAGAAGACAGAAGCCACCTAGACCTGCAGTGCTGGGAGGTCCATGCACGGGGACCAGAGGTGCAGAGTGGGACTTCCACACCCAGGTGGCTACAGAGGCCCGGGTGGGCTGGGCATTCTCGGGGCAGCAGGGCAGAGCAGAGAGCAAGGACTGAGTCAGAACCTGGTTCTTCCAGTTAGTATGTGGCTTTGGGTCAGTTTACTTGTCCACTCTTCAGCATTCTCACCTGTAAAAGGGGGTAATAATGTGACCTACCTCACAGAGCCTGAGGATTAAAAGTTTGGGCAAAGCATTGAAAGGCCTCTGAATGGTAGCTAGTGTGACGAGCCCATGCTGTCCCAGCGAAGCACAGCAGCCCCCGAATGTGTCTCACAGGTAAGCAAGGCAGCTCGCCAAGAGAAGCGGTTCCAGGACTACAACGAGAGGTGCACTTTCCATCACCAGGCCCGGGTAAGGAGCGGGGAGGGAGGGGGGAGGCTGGGAGGGGCCCAAGGTCCGAATCGATGGGTGCTGTTCTGAAGGGATGTGTGTGCATGTGCTGCGCTGACCCGCCTTCCTCTGCACAGGAGTTTGCTGTGAACTTGTGGAACCGAGTATCTGCCATCCATGAGGTGCCCCCACCCAAATCCTTCACCTTCCTCAGCGATGCCTGCCGGGGACTTGAGCAGGCTCGAAAGGTTGGGGGGGGCGAGGAATGTGCCAAGGGGACTGGTGGGCTGGGCACTGTCCTCTGACCGGTTTGGTTGGAGGGAAGGAGAAGGGAGCAGGTAGGAGGCAGGTGCCTCCCCGCAGCCGGAAGGCCTGACTTGGGCCCCCCTAGGTGCTGGCCTATGCCTGCGTGTACAGCTTCTACAACCAGGAAACGGAGCAAATGGACGTGGTGGAGCAGCAGACTGAGAACCTGGAGCTGCACACCAATGCCCTGCAGATCCTCCTGGGTGAGGCCTGCCCCCTGCCTGCTCAGTCCTCTCTCCTGCCCCCCCCCCCCCCCGTGCACCCCTACCCCAGCTTCCCACCTTCACTCTGTCCTCTTCCTTGTTCCTCATAGCCTTATCACCACAGGCCTTTTAAAATTCTGCTGGAAAGGCATACAGTACAAGCTGTAAGTGCCTAAGGGCACAGGTCTTCACCTGACCTTTTGATTACTAAAGGCCCGGTGCATGAAATTCATGCACAGGGGTGGGGGGGTGGTCCCCTTGGCCCAGCCTGACCCTCTCCAATCCGGGACATCCCTCACACAATCCTGGACTGCTGGCTCCTAATTGCTCACCTGCCTGCCTGCCTGGTTGCCCCTAACTGCCCCCCCCCCACCCCACCAGCCTGATCACCCCTCACTGCCTCTGCGTGCCTGCCTGATCACCCCCAACTGCCCCCCTCCACCAGCCAAGTTGCCCCTCACTGCCAGCCTAATTGCTCCCAACTGCATCCCCCCCTGCCGGCCTGGCCACCCTTAACTGCCCCTCCCCCCCCCCCGCTGGCCTGGTTGCCCCCAACTGCCCCCCCCCACTCACCGGCCTGGTCACCCCTCACGGCCCCCCACCTGCTGGACTGGTCGCCCCACTCAGCCTGCTGTTCAGTCGTTTGGTTGTCCCTCACTAACCCCCCTGCCGGCCTGGTCGTAGACAGCCATCTTGTGAGGGCGTGAGGGTTAATTTGCATATTACCTCTTCATTATATAGGATGATCTGTCCCCACCACTATAGTGTAAGCCTCTGGAGAATGGGTGTCTAGAGCTGGGCCTGCTAGGTGTTGGTAGAACTGGTGGATGTACAGTAGGGGTTTGCTGGAGGAGGGGATGGAGGGAGGGAAGAAGGGAGGGAGCCCCTGAGCCCTGCCCTCTCTGCAGAGGAGCTCCTGCTGCAGTGCAGAGACCTGGCCTCGGCCCTGCGTCTCCTGCGGGCCGACTGCCTCCACATGGGCCTGGAGCTGCTCCGGCGGATCCAGGAAAGGCTGCTCGCCATCCTGCAGCATTCCACCCAGGTAGGCTGCCCCACCTGGACCTCCCGTGCCCCAGCACCCAGGAGGAGACCTGGGGGGGTCCCAGCTCCTGGGCCAGCCTGCTGGGTGCTGTTGGACCCTGCCACTTAACCTCCTGGCATTTCTTGCAAAATAAAGGAATTAGCTCAGATCCTTGCTCTGCAGAATCCGTTGGGAATCTTTTTCAGACATACTTCCCAGATGTGGATTCAGAATCCCAGGAGTGGGGGTCAGGGGGTGGGATCCACTGAGTAAGGGAGCTGAGGGTCTTTTCAGCTGTAATATGCTGACATTGAGTCTGAACTAGGAGTCCCACCCTCAGGGAGCATACAGACTGACAAGTCACGAGTAGGAAAGATATGAGCATACACTAAGCTCCGGAAGCAAGGCCGGTGTGCCTGACCTGTGTCCTGTGTCCCTGGAGACCACCTCTGGTGTTGTGGTGAGGGAGGGAGAGCAGGTGGGAACAACCTGCCAGGGGTATGGTACCTAGTAGGCCCTTGGAGAACATTGGTTGGAGAAACACTGGGCAGAGACCCAATGGCCTCTATCTCCTACTCCCATGTCCTCCGTCTCTGCCAGGACTTTCGGGTTGGTCTCCAGAATCCATCATTAGAGGCCCGGGAGGCGAAAGGGTCCAACGTGCCCAGTCGGTGAGTATGGGCTGCGCCCCAGAGGGGAGTGGGATATGGCAGGCCTCCTCTGGGGCTGAGAGGCTCTCTCCCTATTGATTGCGATCTGTCCCACCTAGGCCCCGGGGCTCCTCGGGGCTGGAGACGGAGGAGGAAGGCGAAGACGACATGCCCGAGTGGCAGCAGGATGAGTTTGATGAGGAGCTGGACAATGACACCTTCTCCTATGACGAGGAGTCCGAGAACCTGGACCGGGATGCCTTCTTCTTCGGGGATGAGGATGAGGACGAGAGCTATGACTGAGGGGCAGGATGCAGGGAGCACCCGGAGCCGCCCAGAGCTGTGGGGCCAGGAGTTCATCCCCAACCACTGTCCTGGGGTGTTCAGAGGGGGCGGTTCCCAGCATCTGCAGCACCTTCTTCTGTTTACTGAATAAACTTTTTCTATACACTTCTCTGAACCAGGCCCGTTCTAACTCCCCTGCTCCCCACACATCCACCCTCCTCCTCTAGTTTTCTTTAGACCTCCAGACTCTTCCGTTGTCCGGGACAGCCCAAAGCTGACCATGTGACCTAAGCTGATAAAGGGAAATGAAGATCCACGTGGCACAGGCTTGCCCACTTGCCCCAGACCCAGCCCAGCATCAGAGGAGACGGGAACGGCCATCCCCATGGTTGGCCTTCCTCTACACCAGTGGTTCTCAACCTTTCTAATGCCGCGACCCTTTAATACACTTCCTCATGTTGTGGTGACCCCAACCATAAAATTATTTTCGTTGCTACTTCATAACTGTAATGTTGCTACTGTTATGAATCGTAATGTAAATATCTGTGTTTTCCGATGGTCTTAGGCTCTACAGCAGCGGTTCTCAGGTTGAGAACTGCTAGCAGGGTCACCTAAGACCATGGTCGCCTAAGACCATCAGAAAACACAGATATTTACATTACGACTCATAACAGTAGCAAAATTACAGTTATGAAGTAGCAACAAAAATAATTTTATGGTTGGGGGTCACCACAACATGAGGAACTGTATTAAAGGGTCGCGGCATTAGAAAGGTTGAGAACTACTGCTCTAAACTCTTGAATGTTCCTGGGAGGGGTCTGGGGCATTAGGAAGTGCTCTCCTCTTGGGGGCCTACAGACTTTTACAGGTTTTCTCTGCATCTCAAAGTGAAGTATGGGGGGTGGGGAGGAGAGGACATTACTGAGGCCCTGCCCCGCCCCACCCCACACACAGATGTAAGTTAGAAGCGTAGACGTGCCTTTTAATTTGGTACTGGACTTTTAGGCAGGAAGGGGATCAGAAGAATTTAATGAAGGGGTGAAGTCAAGTGATTGGGTCAAGGGAGGAAGCCACCTGCTCGGGAGGATAAGCTGCAAAGTATCGATCCAGCATGACCTCCACCTCTCCCACTTCGTAGTCCCACACCTGGAACCGATAGCCGTCTGCTGCTCCCCGGATCATGGCTGAAAGCACTGGGGAGGCAGAGGCAGGTGAAGGTTCCTCCCACACTCCCTCCTCTGTCCTCTTTCCCAGTCCTTGTTGGGGATAGACACTACTCAGAGCCCCCCAAGAAAGGGAGCTGAGGGCTGGGTCCTCAGCTGGGGAGGGAGGGGGTGGTCACCCAGGGCTTGGAGTGCTCACCTCGGCCAGACTTCCGGCGGAACAGGCACAGGATTTGCTTATTGAGAGCCACAGCCCGGCCCACCTCATAGCCTACACCCAAGGACGGCTGGGTCACTTCTGCCACAATCACTGGGAAGAAAAATGAGACTGAGGCTCAATATCTGGGCGTGTAAGAGAAAGATGGCAGGGGAGGAGGCCAGGCATGATCAGGGAATGTAACACCCCAGAGGAGCGCACAGGGAGGAGAGGGCACTCACAGTCCGCCCGCTGCAGCAAGGCCAGGTCCCGCTCATGGATGAACCTGTCACCCTCAGCAGACTGTTCCCCTGTGGTTGAGGGGAAGCTGGTCAGGGCCGCGCCCTCATCTGATCCTCTGCCCGCCCGAGCCACTCCCACATCCACCCTGCTCAGGGAGGGTGGGAGATGACTAGATGACCTCTTGAGGCCCTGCCCAACACTAAAGGTCTATGAAAAGGAGTGAGGAAATGGAATAGCCACAAGAAAAAAAATCAATCCTCTGCAAGGTGGGATGTGTGATACAAATAAGATTAACCAGTTAACCACCACCATATTCTGAATTTAATTTAAAAAGTTCCACTGCTTGCATCTATAGATGCTTATGGCATACAAGTGGTTAAGTGAAGGACTAACTGGCTGTGGGCCAGAGTGATTACAGGTGGAGAGAAGGAGGAAGAGCATCCAGGTAGGGGGAAAGGCAGGCAGGAGCAAGGACTGGTCTATGCAAGGAAAGGATGGAGGAAGGCCAGACGAAAGCGTAATGGAGTGGCTCTCAAGCTTTGGTAGGTTCCAGAATCACCTGAGAACTTGATAAACTACAAAGACCCAGGTGTCAGTGGGCCCAACTGCTTCATTCCCACCAAATTTGAGAACCACTGCCTGAATGCAGAGTGGCCTGTTGGGGGTGGTGGGAATCAAGGTAGGAGAGGTATCCTGGGGAAAGAGGGTAAGGATCTTGGTGTTCAGCTTGATTAAATGTCATTCGTTAGGACTGAAAGGCTCATAGCTACCTGCACCGGAGCAGAGTCCCTGGAGAACTTGTTAAAAAGAGCTTGGCTTTGCCGAAACCGGTTTGGCTCAGTGGATAGAGTGTCAGCCTGTGGACTGAAAGGTCCCAGGTTCGATTCCGGTCAAGGGCATGTACCTTGGTTGCGGGCACGTCCCCAGTGAGGGGTGTGCAGGAGGCAGCTGATCGATGATTCTAACTCTCTATCCCTCTCCCTTCCTCTCTGTAAAAAATCAATAAAATATATTATAAAAAAAAAAAAAAAAAAAAAAGAGCTTGGCTTCATCCCAACTATGGGAATCTGCATTTTGAACAAGCTCCCTTAGATGATAGCTGAGCACACTAAAGCCTTAGAACCACCAGGCAGGGGTGGACATACTGTGAGACCATGAACCATGAGCTTTAGGGTCCCTCATACAGGCCCCTTCCAACATCCCGGGCAATTTTGTCTTTTTAAAGAGGTCTCCCAGGACTGCATTAAGTCCCACAAATCCTGTATCTGTCCGTGAATAAGACATCACACTTCCTGATTTCAAGCTATATTATAAAGTAAAACAAAACAGTATGGTATTGGCATAAAAAAAACACCAATGGAACAGAATCAAGAGCCCAGGAATAAAGCCACGCATGTACACTCAGCCAACATTTGACAAGGGAGCCAAGAATACTCAATGGAGAAAAGACTCTCCCATAAATGGTGTTGGGAAAACTGGGCATTCACATGTAACAGAATGAAACTAGACCCCTATTTTACACCACTCACAAAAATTAACTCGAAATAGATTAAAGACATAAAGGTAAGACCAGAAATGATAAAACTCCTAGATGAAAACACAGGAAAAAGCTCCTTGGATCTTGGCAATGGTTTTTTGGATATAACACCTAAGGCACAAGCAAAAAAATAAAAAGTAAACAAGGAGGACTACACCAAACTAAAAAGCTGCTTTCTGCACAGCAAAAGAAATAATCAACAAAACAAAAATACAACCTACAGAATGGGAGAAAATATCTGCAAACCATGTTCTGATCAGGGTTAATGTCCAAAATACAGGGTGGGGCAAAAGTAGGTTTACAGTTGTGAGTATGTGAAACACAGAGCTATTCTTATATTATTTTCCATATAAACAACTGTAAATGTGCTTCCCCCCCCCCACTTTTATTTAAAAAAAAAAAAACCTCATACAACTCAGCAGCAAGAAAACAAATAATCCAATTAAAAAACGGGCAAAGGACCTGAAAAGACCTTTTATCAAAGAAGATGCGTGAATGGCCAACAGACACATGAAAAGATGTTCAGCATCACTAGTCATCAGGGACAAGCAAATCAAAACCACAATGAGCCACAGCCAGTTTGCCTCAGTACATAGACAGTAGCTCTGCGACTGAAGGGTCCCAGGTTTGATTCTGGTTAGGGGCACATGCCCAGGTTACAGGGAGGTGCATGCAGGAGGCAGCCGATCAATGATTCTCATCACTCTCTCCCTCTCCCTTCCTCTCTGAAATCAATAAAAATATATTTTTAAATAAGAATACTATTTCCTACCTGGTTTGGCTCAGTAGATAGAGCATGGGCCTGTGGACTGAAGGGCCCGATTCCAGTCAAGGGCACATGCCCGGGTTGCAGGCTCAATCCCCAGTTGGGGGTGTGCAGGAGGCAGCGGATCAATGATTTTCTCTCATCATATATCTATCTCCCTCTCCCTTTCTCTCTGAAATCAATAAAAAAAAAATACATATTTTTAAAAACAAACAAACAAAAAAACACAATGAGCCCTGGGCCTATAGCTCAGTTGGTGAGAATGTCATTCCAATATGCTAAGGTTGCAGGTTCGATCCTCAGTCAGGGCACATACAAGAATCAACCAATGAACGCATTAATAAGTGAAACAACAAATTGATGTTTCTCTCTCCCATCCCCTCTTTCTCTAAAATCCATAAACAAAATAATAAAAAAAGATAAATCAATACAAAAATATTAAAAAACACACAGTGAGATACCAATTCACATCTGTTAGAATAGCTATCATAAAAAAGACAAGAAATAACAAATGCTGACAAGGATGTGGAGAAAAGGGAACGGCTGTGCTCTGTTGGTATGAATATAAATTTCCACTATGGAGAACAACAGTGTGGCGGTTCCTCAAAAAAATGAAAAATAGAACTAGCGCCCAGCAGGCGTGGCTCAGTGGTTGAGTGTCCTATGAACCAGGAGGTCACGGTTCGATTCCTGGTCAGGGTATATGCCTAGCTTGTGGGCTCAATCCCCAGTGTGGAGTGTGCAGGGGGCAGCTGATTCTCACATCACTGATGTTTCTCTCCTCCCTTCCTCTCTGAAATCAATAAAAATATATTAAAAACATAAAAAATAGAACTACCATACGATCCAGCAATCCCACTTTGGGGAGTATAACTGAAGGAAATGAAAACACTGTCGGAGTGATGTTCAAAGCAGCATTACCTACAATAGCCAAGACCTGGAAAATAAGTGTCTATGGGTGGATGAATAGATGAAGTTGTGGTGTATATATACAATGGAATATCATTCAGCCATGAGAAAGAAGGAAAGCGCCATTTGGAAGAACACGGAAGGACTTTGAGGGCACTATGCTAAGTGAAATAAGTCAGACAGAGAAAGACAAATAGTGTATGATCTCACTTATATGTGGAATCTTATATGTGGCGCGCGTGCGCGCGCGCACACACACACACACACACACACACACACACACACACACCCCAAAACAGAAAAACTGAAACTCCTAACAAAAAAGATCAGATTTGTGGTTACCAGAGGTGGGGGACAGGAAATGGGGAAATTGGATAAAGGTGGTCAAAAGGTACCAACTTCCGGTTATAAAATACGTACTAGGGCTGTAACGTACATAATGACCATAGTATGGTTATTTCAAATTTGTTAAGAGATCCTAGGAGTTCTTATACAAGGAAAAGAATTTTTTTCACGAGGTGACTGATGTTAACTAAACTTTTGTGCTAATCCTTGCACTCTATATTAAAGTTGAGCCCATAAACTGTACACCTTAGACTTACGTTAATTACCGCTCAGTAAAACTGGGGAGAAGGAAAAAAAACGCAGCGGCAGGAGCAGAACAGTAAGTAACAGCCTGACCACAGGACGAGGGAGACCGTGGAGGCGGAGCGCGGGGTCTGCCGGGTCTAAGAAAGGGCTGGCAGCTGGGGGGCGGGGGCGCAGGAAGGAGGATGAGCGTTGTCTCAGATGGGGGAGAAGATACCAGCGGGACGTGGAGAAAAGCAGCCCCGTCTGCGCCCACTCTGCCTCCCCCCCACCCCACCCCACCCCACCCCACCCCACCCCCACTTCCCCGGAAAGAGCTGGAGAAAGTGCTCCAAGAAGGAGCTAAAGGCCAAGATAATAACTGAGCGCGGAGGCTGGGCGCGCACCGCAGCTGCGTGCGGACACGCGCGGTCTGATTCCGGCTCCCTTTCCTCTTGGGCGGGGCGCTGGCTGGGGCCCACCGTTCGCGCCACGGAGTGGCGTGCGGCCACCGCCCCGAGGGCAGTTTCGGTAAAGGGGCGCCCCCTCCCCAGCCCCTCACCCTGCGCGCCCAGCTCCGTGTCCGCCACGTGCTCGGTGAGCACCGTCCCGAAGCGCCGCAGCCGGGACACGATCCGCTCGTACAGCGCCTGGTCCTCGCGTCCGCCCCGGATGCTCCCGCAGAAGTACAGGGCCAGACGGCCCGGCGCGGCCGGCTGCCCCGGCGCCCCGCACTCCTGCACGCCCGCCGCCGCCGCCATCCCCGCCGCCACTCACCTTCCGCGCCAGGGGGCGCTAGCCCGCGGCCACGTGACCCGGCCGGGCCCTGCGCAAGTGTCCACACCTGTGAAATGGCGAGGAGTTGAGAAGATGAGTGATCACACCCTTGTGTGGGGAACCCACCGCCTCCTGGACTTCTTACCTCTAACTTGTCCCCGAGGAGCCCTCGGTCCTCCCCACCTCACCCACTTGGCTCCCCGCTGCCGCCCAGTCTTCCCCATCTCAGCCAAAGGCAACTCCATCCTCCTAGCTTCTCAGGCCCAAAACCTTAGAGTTATCCCCGGCTCTTCTCTCTCAAACCCATCGGCAACCCCTGTCGGCTCTCAGATTCCGATACCCACCCACCACCTCAGTGCAGCCATGCTCACCCAAACCTCCCTTACCTCCCTCAGCAGGCTCCTCACAGGCTCTCCACTTCCCTGCCACAGTCAGGTCTCCACTCAGCAGCCAGACTGACCCTGTGAGCACATTAGTTGGGTCATGACCCTCTGCTCAAACCCTCCAATGGCTCCCTTCTCACTTAGGGTAAAAACCAAAATCCCGCCCAGCTGGCGTGGCTCGGTGGCTGAGCAACGACTTATGAACCGGGACGTCACCGGTCGTGGGCTTGATCCCAGTGTGGGGTGTGCAGGAGGCAGCTGATCCGTGATTCTCATCACTGATGTTTCTCTCTCTCTCTCTCCCTCTCCCTTCCTCTCTGAAATCAATAAATACATGTTTAAAAACAAACAAACAAAAACACCAAAACCCCACAGGCCCACCAGGCCCACCTGATCCGGTGACTCTTTTACCTCTGTAGCCCCCCCCCCCCCCCCCCCCCCCCCCCCCCCGCCCAAATACTCTCACTGACCTTTCTGCAGCCAGGCTGCTCCCTGCTGCTCCTCAAGCACAATGGCTGTAGAGTCTTTACATTTCCTGCTCCCTGGGACCCTTTGTCCCAGATGTTCCCTTTGTCCCTGGGTCACTCCCTCATCTCCTCCAAGCCTTTGTTTACAGGTCACCTTCCCTGACCACCCTCTTCAATAGGACAGCCTCCCGTCCCCAGCCTTCTCTGTCACCTTTCCCTGGCTTGCCTTCTCCATGTACCGTGTCATTTATTAATGTGCATCTTTCCACACCTGGTAGAATATAAGTCCTAGGAAAGCAGGACTTTTTATCTGTTTGGTTCACTGCTATATCCCCAGCTTCTAATTTTGTGCCTGGAACATAGGAAGCATTCATATTGTTGAGTGAAAGAGTGGATTAATTAAGTTACATTTGGCAGCACTTTGTAATCTGCTCAATCCTAAGAAGCTGATAGAAGTAGGATCTTCAGGGAGACAGGCAAACACACCATTGCTCACCGGTAATAATAATGAGTTCCCCTTCACTTTATTATAAAAATAACACAAATATAGGACAAAAAATTCAAATGGAACAAAGGGCATGCAATGGGAAGTGAGGCCTGCGACCCCAAATCTCATTCCCCAGAGAAAACCGTTGGAGTTTCTTCTGAATGATAATGATTAAAATGTCAAAGTATAGGGTCCCAGAGCAGGCTTAAAAATAAGAATGTTTTCTTCATAATAATGATGTTTTAGCCTGGCCGGCGTGGCTTAGTGGTTGAATGTCGACCTATGAAACAGGAGATCACGGTTCAATTCCTGGTTGGGGCACATGCCCGGGTTGCAGGCTCGATCCCCAGTGTGGGGTGTGCAAGAGGCAGCCAATCAATGATTTTCTCTCATCATTGATGTTTCTCTTTCTCTCTTCCTCTCCCTTTCTCTCTGACATCAATAAAAAGATATTAAAAAATAAATAAAATAACAAAAAATAATGTTTTAAAATACAAAGACATAAAGAGAAGGCGGAGAGATTTCAGGATATTTCTGGGCACAGCCACAGATACACAAACCCTGGGACAAAAGTGCCCCCACCAGCACCCTCACACATGCACCTTCAGGAAGGAAGCCTCATGTGCCAGATGGCTTGATGGGCAACCTCCTTCACCTTCATTAAGTGATGGGATGGGGAACCAAGGGCAGTGGGCAGTCTAGTGAGGCAGCATGATGGAGGGTGCGGGGGAGTATCTCCAGGTGACAGGAGGCCAGAATCAAATCCCAGTTCAGTTAGTTTAGTTACTAATTAGCTCTGTGACCTTAAGGCCTCTGAGTCTGTTTCCTCATCTGTAAAATTGGTGACAAATGTTATCCTGCCTTACTCACCTGGTTTATGAAAGCACCTTACAAAACACAAAATGCTATGCAAACGTAAGTCATTGTTCAAGTCAGCAAAATTGTTTTCATTATGGAAAATGTCAAGCGCACATTAACAGAGAGAGTATCAGAAGAGTACATGTCGTATGATCCCATCCTATATAATAAAACCCTAATATGCAAATTGACCAAGTGGCAGAACAACCGGTCACTATGACACGCACTGACCACTAGGGGGCAGACGCTCAATGCAGGAGCTGCCGCCTGGTGGTCAGTGCGCTCCCACAGGGGGAGCGCTGCTCAGCCAGAAGCTGGGCTTGCTGCTCCTTAGTGCTGCCTTGGAGGTAGGAGTGCTCGCCAGCTGTGAGCCAAGCTTCTGGCTGAGCGGCGCTCCCCCTGACCACCAGGGGTGGACATCCCCCAAGGGGTCCCTGACTGCAAGAGGGCGCAGGCTGGGCTGAGGGACCCCATCCCCCCAGTGCATGAATGTCATGCACTGGGCCTCTAGTTTAGTGTAAATGTCCAGAAAAGACATATGTATTTAGAGAGGCAGAAAGCAGACCAGTACCAGCTGGGGTGGGAATGGGCATTGACTAGAGGGCTCAATGGAACTTTCTAAGCATGACGGAAATGTTCTAAAACTGGATTGTAGGGATGATTGCACAACTCTAGAAATTTACAGAATGTTATTACATTGTACATTACAACTGGTGAATTTTATCAATATGTAAATTATACCCCATAAAGCTGTTCTTAAAGAAGCAAAAATAAAGTGTGGAAAATAGTAAATAGTATAATAAGATTCAACAATTATAAATTTATGGCCAATCTTGTTTCTTCTACATCCATATCAATTAACAAGATTTTTTGTTGTTATTAACCCTCAACTGAGGATATTTTTTCCACTGACTTTTAGAGAGAGTGGAAGGGAGGGGTAGAGACAGAGAGAGAGAAACACACGGTGTGAGAGAGATACATTGATTGGTTGCCTCCTGCACCCGCCTGACCCTGGATCGAGCCTGTAACCCAGGTGCGTGCCCTTGACCGAAATCAAACCCGAGACCCTTTAGTCCTTGGGCCAACACTCTAACCACTGAGAAAACCAGCTAGGGCTCCATTAACAAGATTTTAAAAAATGTTTTATTTATGATGTTAGAGAGAGAGGAAGGGAGAAAGAAAGAGAGAGACATCAATTTGTTGTTCCACTTTATTCATTGGTTGCTGCTTGTATGTGCCCTGGCTGGGGATCGAACCCACAACCTTGCATATTGGGATGATGCTCTAACCAAGTGAGCAAACGGCCAGGGCCATTAACAAGAGTTTTTAACGTCATCAAATATTCCATCAGTGTTCAAATCTCCAATTGTTTAGAAATGTTAGAAATGTTTGCTTACAATTTATTTGTTTAAAAGCAGGAGTCACATAAAGTCCACATATTGTGATGGGTGGACATGTCTTTTAGTCTGTTTTAATCGACATGCTCTGCAGCATGTCCTCTCCTCTCCCCTCATTTGTCCTGTAGTTCCTCCAGTCTGGAGGGGGCTGATTATACTATGTCCCTGTGCTGTCATTTAAAGTGCTCCTCTGTCCTTTCGACTGAAGTCGGACCTAGAGGTTTGACCAGGTTCAGGTGCGATTTGGGGCAAGACTCCTTTACACGTGGTGGCGAGTACTCCCCTCATGGGGCACAGGGTCTGCCTGTCTCTCTTTTTTGATGTTTGCAACGCAATGCCTAGATCCATCCATCATTCATTCAGGGGACATAACAATAAAAATATTTTATTTTAAGGTAAAACCCACCAGCTGAAAACCACTGTAAAGCAAATACATTATAAGACAAACGCTCTTGCAATCACCACTTGTATTAAGAAATGGATCTTCAGCCACCCAGAGGTTTCCATCTGTGCCATCCCAATCACAGTCCCCTGGCTCCCTCCAAAAGTAACCACTGTGCTTACTTTTATAGTAAGGATAAAAATGGACACAAATCACCCGGCCTGTGTGGCTCAGTGGTTGAGCATTGACCTTTGATTCCCAGTCAGGGCACATGCCCAGGATGTGTGCTCGATTCCGGTGGGAGGCATGCAGGAGGCAGTGGAGCAATGATTCTCTCTCATCACTGATGTTTCTCTCGGTCTCTCCTTCTCCCTACCTCTCTCTGAAATCAATAAAAACATATTTTTTAAAAATAGACACAGCCCTAGCCAGTTTGGCTCAGTGGATTGGAACATCAGACCATGGACTGAAGGGTCGTGGGTTCGATTTTGGTCAATGGCATGTACCTGGGTTGCAGGTTCAATCCCCTGTCCCAGTCCAGGCACATGTGGGAGGCAACCAATCGATGTGTCTCTCTCACATCGATGTTTCTCTCTCTCTCTCTCCCTCCCTCCCTCCCTTCTACTCTCTAAAAGAAAAAAAATCAATGGGAAAATATCCTCGGGTGAGGATTAACAGCAACAACAACAAAAAAGAAGTTTTAAAAAAATGGACACAAATCAACTTCCTTATGCTTCTTTATAACCCAAATGTGCATTTCTGGACATATGGTTTAACCTTACTCATTTTTTAATATGTCTTTTAACAGTGTTGGGGATACATCTTTAAAAATATGTTTTTATTGAGAGAGAAGCCTCCATGTGAGAGAGAAACATCAATTGGCTCCCTCCTGCTCACCGCCTAATGGGGATCGAGCCCTAAGCTGGGCTTGTGACCTGACCGGGAATCGGCCTGGCCACCTTTTGGTGCAGGGGACGACACTCAACCAACTGAGCCACACCTGCCGGGCCGGGGATACATATTCAAAAGCATTCTTTTGTGTATGACACTCAGTAGGCACTAAAGGAGCTATAACAAGGAGGAAAGGAGAGTCTGAGGCTCTAGCCTCTGTTTGGCTTTGGGAAGGGCCAGCCTCAGCTCAAGAATGGGAGAAGTCAAATTATGCCAGGCAGCGATGTGCAGAGGGCCGAGCGACGCGCAGAAGACAGAAATCCAGCATGTGGAGGATCCTCCCAGTTTATCCTCACACGCTGTCTACTTCACACCCAGATCAAACATCTGCTTCTGGCCAAGAAGGAGGAGCAGGGACCAGATTTACCCTCTTGTGTTTTTGTTCGTTTGTTTCTTTCAAGTGTGATTTTCCTTTCCCATTTATGTTGCAGAGGAAACAGAGATGACAATCTCTGCCTGAATATTGTATACTACTAGAGGCCTGGTGCACAAGATTCGTGCACTGGGGGATGGAGGTTCCTCAGCCTGGCCTGTGCCCTCTTGCAGCCCAGGACTCCTCGGGAGATGTCCGCCTGCCGGCTTATGGGGATTGGGCCTAAGCCAGCAGTCAGACATCCCTCTAGCAGTCTGGGGCTCTCGCAGTTCGGGACCCCACACTCCTTGCTGCCTGCCTGCAGTGGAGGCGGGAGAAGCCGGGCTCGCTGCTCCTTAGCGCTGCCTCAGTGGGAGAGGCTCCCGCCGCCTGGCTTCTGGCTGAGTGGTGCTCCCCCTGTGGGAGCGCACTGACCACAATGGGGCAGCTCCTGTGTTGAGTATCTGCCCCCTGGTGGTCAGTGCGCATCATAGCGACCGGTTGTTCTGCTGTTTGGTCGATTTGCATATTAGGCTTTTATTATATAGGATACCCACTTTACCTGGGTATATTCTTAGTCCGATTTCTTCCCCATCCCAGTTGCTAGGGTGTTTGCTTGCTAATGACACTACTTATGACAGAAATTTTGTGAAAGGGGGAAACATCTGAGCTCCTAGGTCCCTCTTCTGTGTTAGCATCTGTAGAGACCAAAACAGAGCCTTTGTGCTTCATTTCAGACTTTCTTGTGATAATTATTAGTTTAAAAACTTATAAAATATATCAAGTGTGAGAAAACTATGGAGAATAGTATACCAAATATCCTTGTATCTATTTCCTGGGTTTACAAAATCTTAAAATTTTGTTATACCTATTTCAGATCTATCTACATATATTAAAATATCTATTATAAATATACTAGAGGCCCAGTGCATGAAATTCGTGCACTGGTAGGATCCCTAGCAGCTGCCGGCTGCTGGCTGCCAGCCGGGTACTCCCTCCCTTCCCCTGGCCAGCCCTGCCCCCTGGTCGAACTCCCGGACAACTCCCGGTCAAGGGGACAATTTGCATACTACACTTTTATTATATAGGATTATTTATGAGGTACATGTATTATCTAGTTTGCATATAATAGCATGAATATAATATCTATGTATAATAGATATCCATGTATATAACAGATCATATAGTACCTAAAATAGCTATGATACACTATAACTGATAATATATTATCTATATATGATAGTCTATACACACATATACTAGTACATTAGATCAAGCTTGTTACATTTTTTATTATTAAAAAAATATATATATATTATTGATTTTTTACAGAGAGGAAGGGAGAGGGATAGAGAGTTAGAAACATTGATGAGAGAGAAACATTTATAAGCTGCCTCCCGCACACCCCCTACTGGGGATGTGCCTGCAACCAAGGTACATGTCCTTGACTGGAATCGAACCTGGGACCCTTCAGTCCACAGGCCGACGCTCTATCCACTAAGCCAAATCGGTTAGGGCTTTCAAATCTTCTATATCTTTACTGTTTTTAGGGGATGCCCATTTTTTATCAATTACTAAGGTAATTTTGTTAAAATCTCCCTTTGACAGTAGATTTAAAAATTTTTCCTTGTAATTTTACTTATTTTTATTTATATTTTGAGACTGCCATTGAGTACAAGCTTAGAACTGTTATGTGTTCTTGGTGGTATACTTTCTATCTTTATGATGTGATTCACTTTTTTTCCTAGTAAATTCTTTTGGACTTACATATTTTTACATCTTTAGTTTCAGCCTTTCTATAGTACGAGTGTGTCTCTAATAAGCAGCTTATTATACCTCCATTTTATGTTGTTGTTAATCCTCACCCAAGGATATTTTTCCATTGATTTTTTTAGAGAGTGTTTGGGAGGAGACAGAGAGAGAGAAAGATCAGTGTGAGAGAGACACATCGATTGGTTGCTTCTGTCTGCAACCGAGGTACATGCCCTTGACTGAAATCGAACCTGAGACCCTTCAGTCTGTGTCTGATGCTCTATCCACTGAGCAAAACTGGCTAGGGCTTATTATACCTGCATTTTTTTTAAAAAAGCTGATGCTCTATTACTCAATGAATTTTATCCGTTATATTTGTGATTAATTACACGCTTGGATTTTTTCCTATTATCCTCTTTTGTGCTGTACTGTTACCATGGCTTTTCCTTGCTCCTTTTTGTGTTTCTCATGATTTTTCTTATGTGGATTTTAAAACATTGAGATATAGTTGACATATAACACCATATCAGTTTTAGCTGTACAACATAATGACTGGGTATTTGTATATATTGCAGAACGATCAACACAATAAGTCCAATTAACATCCATCACCACACGACGTAGTTATACATTATTTTTTCTTGTGATGAGAACTTTTAAGATTTACTCTCTTACCAACTTTCAAATATATAACACAGTGTTATTACTATAGTCACCGCACTGTACATTACATCCCAGGGATTGCTTAGTTTATAACCACATTCACCATTTCACTCACCCCAACCCCCTGACTCTGACAACCACCAACCCATTCTCTGTATCTATTTGTTGTTTTTAGAATTCACATATAAGTGATATGATACAGTATTTTTCTTTCTGTGTCTGATTTATTTCACTTAGCATAATGCCCATAAGGTCCCTCCATGTTGTCTCAACTGGCAAGATATTCTTCTTTTATTGCTGAATAGTATATTTTCCTTACCCATTCATCCATCAATGAACACGTAGGTTAGCTTCATATTTTGGCTATTGTAGACAATGCTGCAATGAACATGGGGTGCACATATCTTTTCAGGATAGTAACTTCATTTCCTTTGGATAACTGTCCAGATGAGGTATTGCTGGTCATATAATAGTTCTATTGTAATTTTGTAAGGGATCTCCATGCTGTTTGCCATTACACTAATGGCTACACTAATTCACAATCCCACCACAGTGCACCAGGGTTCCCTTTTCTCTGCATCCTCACTGACCCTTGTTTCTTCTGTTTTTGCTAGTAGCCATTCTCACAGGTGTGAGGTGATGTCTCACTGTGGTTTTGATATGCATTTCCCTGATGAGGAGTGATGTTGAGCATCTTTTCATGTACCTGTTGGTCTTCTTTGGGAAAATGTCTATTTCAGACCCTCTGTTCATTTTATTTATTTATTTTTATCCTCGCCTGAGGATATGTTTATGGATTTTAGAGAGGAGGAAGAGAGAGGGAAAGAAAGAGAGAGAGAAACATCGATCAGTTGCCTCCTGTACACAACCAACCAGGGATCAAGCCCAAAACCTAGGTCTGTGCCCTGACCAGGAATTAAACTCCCAAACTTTTGGTGAAGGGACAATGCTCCAACCAACGGAGCCACCGGGCCAGGCTCCTCAGCTCGTTTTAATGTTGTGAGTCTTGCTAGATACCTTCCCATGTTTAACAACCAAAATCCTGGCGGAGTACATGAAACAATGACGTCTGAACATTGGCCATCAGCAGCACAGGACAGTAATCCTGGGAACACTGAAAACAAGCCAGGTGAGCTCCCCGTGGCCCTGCGTGTAGCCTGCAGGGTGTCCGGGCTGCAGACAGGAGGAACCCAGGCTGAGCCTGGCTGTCTCCTGGAGCTGAGGAGGGGGAGTGGGGGGTCCTGGGAGGCCAAGGCAGCTAGTCTGCAGGATAGAGCCCAGGACAGGAGGGAAAGCTCTGGAATTCTCAGAGGGTTTCCCTGATCAGCACACAGGTGTGAGGCAACTCTCCAAAGTGGGGAAAGAACCATCTAAAAGGAGCAGAACAGACCTCCTCGGAGCTCACTCAAGCATGGAAATAGTGACCGTTCCCTCCAGCTGACATGGGAGCCCTCA